>NW_011495033.1:5074849-5092818 GCF_000754665.1 Bison bison bison | reverse complement strand
CCATGCTAAGATTTAACATAGGCTATTTGCCTGTAGACTGCGGGCGGTGTGGTGGCATTTTTAATTCATCTTACCTTGATGGTATGGACCTTTGGGATTTTGTGTTTGTGAGGGACTCTCCTATTAAAATCCTCACATTCTGCAGACCCCAGAGCCTCTTGGCAAGCCCTCAGGGTCCAAGCTGCCTTCAGTGTTCTTCTTTGCTTCTAGCCTGAGGATTTCTAACTTTCTGACAGCTCACAGATATATTCCAGATGATATTGTTCCTATTTCACTGTGATAATTAGCTGTTCTTGGTGGGAGAACAGTAGTTAGCTAGTCTGCCATGTTACCAGACATGCAAGCCATTTTTCTAATTGTAAATTCAAATTCATCAGTTAACCAAAACTATGAAAGGAAGATGAAAGGTGAAGTAGCCCTTTGGCGAGAGCGGGGGAACAACTTGTGTTAAATTTATATTTTAAACAGACAATTGGTCCACGTGGTACAGCATTCAAATGGTACCATAGGACATGTAGTCTATTTGGTCAGTAAAGTCTCCTTCCCCCACTTCCTAATCCAGCAGTCCCTCATTTCCTTTCACTTCCAGAGATCCTCTGTACATATTTTGAAATTACACATATTCTTCCCTTAGTTCATCCTCTTTTTTAAAATAGGAGCTTATTTTTCACCCAACAATATATCTTGGAAATTGTTCCCAACTGCTACATAAAGAGAGTTTCGTTCCTTTTTTTTTTTAATTGATGGCTGGGCTAGGTCTTTGCTGCTGCTCGGGCTTTTCTCTAGTTGGGGAGAGCTGGGGCTACTCTCTAGTTTCAGTGTGCAGGCTTCTCATTGCAGAGGCTTCTCCTATTTCGGAGCACCAGCTCTAGGGCGTGTGGGCTTCAGTAGTTGTGGTGCCTGGGCTTAGTTGCCCTGAGGTATGTGGAATCCTCCTGGACCAGGGATCAAACCTGTGTCCCCTGCATTGCAAGGCAGGTTCTTAACCACTGGACCACCAGGGAAGTTTACTTTTTCATCCTTTTGCATGGTTTCATAATATTCTATGATATGGATACTACTACTACTAAGTCGCTTCAGTCGTGTCCGACTCTGTGCGACCCCATATACGGCAGCCCACCAGGCTCCTCTGTCCCTGGGATTCTCCAGGCAAGAACACTGGAGTGGGTTGCCATTTCCTTCTCCAATGCATGAAAGTGAAAAGTGAAAGTGAAGTCGCTCAGTCATTCCCAACTCTTAGCGACCCCATGGACTGCAGCCTACCAGGCTCCTCTGTCCATGGGATTTTCCAGGCAAGAGTACTGGAGTGGGTTGCCATTGCCTTCTCCGATGATATGGATAGCACACCCTATTTAAGCAAGCCTCTATTTGTGGACATTGAGGTTGTTTCCAGGCTTCTAAATCCTATGGCAATGAATAAACTGGTGCGTCAATCATTTTATGCTCTATGAATATATCTGCAAGGAAAATTCATGAAGAGGGAATGGCTGAGTCAAAGTGCAGGAGCACTGGCAGTTTGCTAGAGATTAGAGGCTTTAGCAACTTGTAGTTACTTCCAACATCGACCTACAATGTGTGCTAATAGCCCTGTGATCTTTGTCAAGCTGACAGATTAAACACTGAAACAGGTAGCCATTCCCTTCCCCAGGGGCTCTTCCTAACTCAGGGATTGAACCTAGGTCTTCAGCACTGCAGGCAGATTCTTTACCCTCTGAGCCACAGGGAAGCACAGATTAAACACAATATCTGATGAACAAGAAACAAACTTCTTGGCATCCTGGAAAAGTAACTAGTAGGCAAGGTGCCTGAGAAAATCCTGTGACCCGCGTTGACACAGAAAGCAAGCCCACCAAGTCAACTCCTAGGATCTCCAAATAGATTGGATTAACTAGACTGGATGAAAAATTGGAATTACTGGACTTGCCTTGTCCTCCAGCGGCTAAGACTCCACACTTCCAATGCAGGAGGTCCAGGTTCAATCCCTGGTCAGGGAACTAGACCCCACACGCTAAACTAAAAAGCTTGCATGCCACAACTTAAAGTAAAGTTCAAGTGCTGCAACAAAGATCGAACACCCTGTGTGCTACAACTAAGACCAGGCACAGCCAAAATAAATAAATAAATATATAGATTTTTAAAAGATTGGAAGTATCAGGGACTTCTCTGGCCACACTGCAGGGAGCATGGGTTTAATCTCTGATCAGAGAACTAAGATCCCGAATGCTCCCAAGAGGGCCAAGAAAAAAAAAAAAATTAGAAGTCTCAAAGAATCTTGGCAAAGAATCCTATCTGACTGGGTCAGATAGAAGATTAAAAAAAAAAAAAAAATTCTAGTCTTCCTTCCTAAAGCAAATTCTGATTAAAAAAAGACAAAACCCCTAAGTATCCAAAGTCAACTAAGTACAGAAAGTTTACAGCAAAGGAATTTCCCTGTGTCCCGCCAGGAAGAGGATTGTTTATAATCTCTGTGCATGGATAACATAGTTACCCTAAGAAATAGCTTCCTTTGTTTTAATTTCTATTAGGTGAGAAAGCATAAGGGATTTTTCTGCTGCTGCTGCTGCTGCTAAGTCACTTCAGTCGTGTCCGACTCTGTGCGACCCCATAGACGGCAGCCCACCAGGCTCCCCCGTCCCTGGGGTTCTCCAGGCAAGAACACTGGAGTGGGTTGCCATTTCCTTCTCCAATGCATGAAAGTGAAAAGTGAAAGTGAAGTCGCTCAGTTGTGTCTGACTCTTAGCAACCCCGCGGACTGCAGCCCACCAGACTCCTCCATCTATGGGATTTTCCAGGCAAGAGTACTGGAGTGGGGTGCCATTGGCTTCTCCAAGGGATTTTTCTAGACCATGGCTATTTCAGTAGAATTTTCTGTGATCTAGAAATGTTTTATATATAAGTCATTGACATAGAAGCCACTGGCCACAGGTGGCTACTGAGCCCTTGAAATGTGGCTGGTGTGACTGAGGCATTGAATTTTCAATTTTATTAAATTTTACTTAATTTAAATGTAAATAGCCACATGGCGTTAATGGCTACCATATTGGACTGTATAGTTCTAGGGAGACTAGTTTAGAATTTTCTTTTGCCAAATTGTTGTTATTCAGTCTCTAAATCACGCTGGACTCTTTGTGACCCATGGACTGCAGCATGCCAGGCTCCCCTGTCCTCACTGTCTCTCTTGGAGTTTGCTCAGATTCATGTCCACTGAGTCGGTGACGCTGTCTAACCATCTCATCCTCTACTGCCGTCTTCTCCTTTCGCCCTCAATCTTTCCCAGCTTCAGGGTCTTTTCTAGAGGGTTGGCTCTTCGCATGCCCATTGCTTACTGGGTCAGGATGCCCGTGACTGCAACGTCTGGACACAAATGGAGTTGCCATCTAAACTTCCCTCCAGATTTCTTTTCTCTGCTTGGTGCCTATTTCCTCCTCGAGGTTGTTGAACTTCTAGCTCTTCTCCTCAGACTCTCCCCACATCATGCCCCTTCTGATCTACTCCAACCCCTCCCACTTCTGGTTCATTTCCTTATCTCTCCATCTTTTTGTTCACCAGACCATCTTGGCTATGCCTAGGAGGCTTCCTCTTCAAAGCCAGTCATGCTCTGCAAGATATGTTCTCAAACAAAGAGCTTTCATTCCCTGTGAGAAATTATGTACCGAGCTCAAAAAGGAATATTTTGTTCTCCTCAGTACTCTACACTTCACCTTACTCAATAGCGTGGTTTTCCTCTTGAGTGCTGTGTTCCTTCCCTTTGTGTTATAAGAGGTTTTCACAGTTCCCATGTTGGTTTTTTCCTACCTTTCAGCCTTTGAAAATTGAGAGATTTATCTAAACATTCCATAAAGCCCTGAAATGGGTCATGTGATTCTCTTGGGAATCACGCGCACTCTCTGGCTTGCTCGCTCTCTCATCCTCCCTGCCCCTCCCAGATGCAGCATTGAGACTCTTCTTAATTTGAAAGCCTCTTTGATCTTCAGCCTAAGGGTTGAAGAAAGGGGCTCCAGGGCTATAGACTGATCGGCAGATATTGTCATTCTAGATGTTTGATGATGCACTTGGGCCAGCTTTCTCTGATGACTCTATGACTAGCCTGGGGGCCCCAGGTCCCAGGTAGAGTCTAGCCTGTTGCTGTGGCCGCCAACTCAGGGGGGCAGTCCCCCCACCTTCTTTATGGGGTAGTCACTTGTCACCTTGGGCTTCACACACAACTGTTTTTTAAAGGTAAAAGAGATTACAAGCGGAGTGATGACTTGGGGCCAATTTTTACATTTAATTTTCTGTCCTTTCTAGTTAGAAGAGTCAGTGGGATCCAGAATCACCAATTATTCCAGGAGTCTGCTTCTTGTGGGGAAGAAGGGTCAAAGTCAAGTTGTTTTTCCTTCATCGCAGACTATCTGCTATGGTCCAATAGAAAATCTTCAGTGATGTCCTTTTCTGGTTGTAATGGTGATACTCTTTTACTTATGTTTCATCTCTTTCTTTGAGATGGTATGGAATCAGATGTTGGCCTTCAAAGTCACCATCTTGTCCAAAAGATCTAGAAATTTCTTTCTTTTTTTCCTCTAATTCATAGCAAAGCCCTTTAAGTTTAAATCAGATACTCTCAACATTTTGAGTTTTGACTGTGTCTGCAGAAAGGGCCTACTCAAATAAATATACTATCATAATCTAATTGCTATAGCACACAGGAAGACAGGATATCATTGCCTCTATTTTCAAGATAATCTTTGGATTTCTTTACTCATGTTCTGTTAGAGGGAAAAAGTCAGCTTAGAGAAATCTGAACACTTCCCAAAAATAATACCCAGCTGAAAATTCCTTTTGTTAGTTTTCTCAGGAAGCAGAGCAAGCCTTTCCATTTCCTAGCGGGTCCCTCGAAGGTCAAAAGAACAGGGAATGTTTGTAAAGGCATCTTGTTGCTTTCGTTCCCACCAGCCCCTAGATCCCCTGGGAACACCAGACCTGTAACAAACAAAATAAACTAAGGACAGGAAGAAACAGCAGGCACCTTTTAGATGAAATACACTGCAGCCAGAACATTGATCTGGGGACGGCTTTGCAGGAAGCTGGTGTTTTGAACTTGGAAATTTTCTGTTTGGTAACCAAAATCCAGGGGGAAAGAAAGAAAAAGAAAAACTTCTCCCAGTAAACACAAATGAAGTGACATTTGGAGATGGCATTGGTAGACAGATAAAAGATGAGGTTCCATTTGGTAAGCCAAGTGCTGCACATCATGCAAAGTCTATGACAGAGTGTCCCACATGGCCATACACCTAAATTAAGTCACAAGAGGAGTTCCGGAATTTTGTCAACAACAGAGTGAGTTTGGGAATAATCTAAAGAAACTTTCTTAGTGTTTCCCTGGACGGTCATCTCTAATACTGTTGCCGAACATTTACACACCTCAGTTCCTGACTGGCCCCACCTGTTCTGACATTATTATCCACAGCATACATTTTCTCTTGTCTTTATGTGAATTTGTAAAGCCAAAGTTGGCATTGTGACGTCTGCTTCCTCTTGTTACTCAATTTGGAGAACTGGGGAGACAGGGTGTGTGTGTGTGTGTCTGTATCAAATAACAAAAGATCCGAGCTGCCTCTAGCAAAAAGGCCATTGAAAGAGAAGCATGTCACTCTGGGATTAGTGGCAAAATTGGTCTAAATGGGTGTGATTGCAAAGTTTCTATTATATTAGGTCATGTTTCTCCAGCCTGTTGCATATATAAGAAATCTATGTTCTGCCATATTTTAGAATCTTATTAATAATTGAACAGCATCATTTTTAATAATACAAATAAACATTTTAAACATTTAAACTGAGATGTTAAAAATATGAAAATATAAGGGAAATAAATTCTGTACGCACAAAAAATTAAAGTGGTCTTATAATAATATTCACCATAACTTCTTTAGTAAAATCATCAATAAATTTTGCAAATTCCAGTTGTTTGAGCTACTGTATAAAGTGTGTACCCTGTGCTCAGTCATGTCTGACTCTTTGTGGCCCCATGGACTATAGCCTGCCAGGCTTCTCTGTCTGTGGGATTTTCCAGGGAAGAATACTGGAGTGGGTTGCTGTTTACCCTTCTTTAGTGGATCTTGTGGACCCAGGGATAGGAACCCATGTCTCCTATGTCTCCTGCATTGGAAGGCTGATTCTTTACCACTGAGCCGCATGGAAAACCCATGTAGAAAGTACTCTGTTAAATATTATTACTCTTGCTGATCATTTTCCCCAGACTTCCCTGATGATATGAATCACCTGAACACCAGAAGTGGATCAACACGCAGGATCTGGAGCTCAGGGTGGCAGAGAGCAGCCTGTAATTCTAACAGCCACCAAACCTGGTTATGCCTCAGTGTTTCTAGCTTTTGTCCTTTGTTCTCAACACAAAAGGTAACTAAGAACCATGTCTTGAAATGTGTGAGCTGGTCAAGAGCAGACATTAAAGAGAGATGTTTCCTAGTGTGCAGGAGACAATTTAGGGAAGAGAAAGGCCAAGCTGATTGATTTGTCAAATTCTTCCTCTCAGATAGCAACAGATTGTTACTTAATTAGTTATTTCTCAGAAGTGCTGAGTTCTACCTTCTGTTTCTCTTGTGTTCTAATTTGGGGTCCTAGTTCAGTTCAGTCACTCAGTCATGTCCGACTCTTTGCGACCCCATGAATCGCAGCACGCCAGGCCTCCCTGTCTATCACCAACTCCCGGAGTTCACTCAGACTCACTTCCATCGAGTCAGTGATGCCATCCAGCCATCTCATCCTCTGTCGTCCCCTTCTCCTCCTGCCCCCAACCCTCCCAGCATCAGAGTCTTTTCCAATGAATCAACTCTTCGCAGGAGGTGGCCAAAGTACTGGAGTTTCAGCTTTAGCATCATTCCTTCCAATGAAATCCCAGGGCTGATCTCCTTCAGAATGGACTGGTTGGATCTCCTTGCAGTCCAAGGGACTCTCAAGAGTCTTCTCCAACATCACAGTTCAAAAGCACCAATTCTTTGGTGCTCAGCTTTCTTCACAGTCCAACTCTCGCATCCATACATGACCACAGGAAAAACCATAGCCTTGACTAGACGGACCTTTGTTGGCAAAGTAATGTCTCTGCTTTTTAATGTGCTATCTAGATTGATCATAACTTTCCTTCCAAGGAGTAAGCGTCTTTTAATTTCAAGGCTGCAGTCACCATCTGCAGTGATTTTGGAGCCCAGAAAAATAAAGTCTGACACTGTTTCCACTGTCTCCCCATCTATTTCCCATGAAGTGATGGGACCAGATGCCATGATCTTCATTTTATGAATGTTGAGATTTAAGCCAACTTTTTCACTCTCCTCTTTCACTTTCATCAAGAGGCTTTTGAGTTCCTCTTCACTTTCTGCCATAAGGGTGGTGTCATCTGTATATCTGAGGTTATTGAGGTACTCACAAATTAGCAAAACAGCACAGGATTCAAAACGGTTGTACGTGCTGGATGAAAGGCATTTTTTAAAATTAGTTAATTTTAATTAATTTCCAATTATTTCAATTGGAAGCTAATTTACACTATTGTAGTGGTTTTTGCAATACATTGACATGAATCACCCATGGGTGTACATGTGTTCCCCATCCTGAACCCCCCTCCCACCTCCCTTCCCATCCCATCCCTCAGGGTCATCCCAGTGCACTGTCCCACAGCACCCTGTCTCATGCATCAAACCTGGACTGGTAGTCTATTTCATATATGGTAATATACATGTTTCAGTGCTATTCTCTCAGATCATCCCACCCTCGCCTTCTCCCACAGAGTCTAAAAGTCTGTTTTTACATCTGTGTCTCTTTTGCTATCTCACATATAGGGTCATAGTTACCATCTTTCTAAATTTCATATTTTTCTTTCTGACTTACTTCACTCTGTATAATAAGCTGCAGTTCCATCTACCTCATTAGAACGAATTCAAGTACATTCTTTTTAATAGCTGTGTAATATTCCATTGTGTATATGTACCACAGCTTTCTTATCCATTCATGTGCCAATGGACATCTAGATTGCTTCTATGTCCTAGCTATTGTAAACAGTATAAAAAATTCACTTTTCAAATATGTCTAAATACAGAATATATGTGAAGTGTAATATTGCTTCTTGACAAACATGGGTGTTATTCTAGAAAAGCATAGATTTTTTCTTTAAATTTTACCCTCTGATACCCATCATTTAAAAAATAAAAATAGTTAATAAGATTTAATTAAATTTTCAAAGCCCAATACATGTTTTGGCTTTATTTGCTGCTGCTGCTGCTGCGTCACTTCAGTCGTGTCCGACTCTGTGTGACCCCATAGACGGCAGCCCACCAGGCTCCCCCGTCCCTGGGATTCTCCAGGCAAGAACACCGGAGTGGGTTGCCATTTCCTTCTCCAATGCATGAAAGTGAAAAGTGAAAGGGAAGACAGTCGTGTCCAACTCTTCGCGACCCCATGGACTGCAGCCTACCAGGCTCCTCCGTCCATGGGATTTTCCAGGCAAGAGTACTGGAGTGGGTTGCCATTTCCTTCTCCATGACTTTATTTAATTTCCATCTAAAATTTTTATATTCATGAAATTTAATTGTATCACTCTTTAACTCCAGCAAGTAGCATTAAGTATTAAAAAAAAATATTTATTTGGCTGTGCCACATCTTAGTAGCAGCATGGTGTAAGATCTTTAGTTGTGGCATGCAAATTCTTAGTTTTGGCATGTGAAATCTAGTTCCTTGACCAGGAATTGAACCCACACCCCCAGGATTGGGATCAGGAGTCTTAGCCATTGGACCACAAGGAAGTCCCTAACAATAAGTATTTTAGAACTAAAATAAGTACTTAGAAAATTCATGAAAAGTAATTATTTTATTTTACACTTATTTTATTTTTTGATAATTTATATTCAAATTTTTTGTACTTGGGATATAATAAGAAGGTGTTTTTTAATCTTTTACATCATTACTGTCTGTGGAACACAATTATGTGAAAAATGTTGATAATCACATTAGTGTAATAATTTTGTTGAAATGAAGGTACAAAGTAAAAAAAATAAATTTCATGAAATAAATATATAATATAACTTACAAAGGATGCTCAGTTTATTACTCTCCCTGATGCATCGGCTGAATTGCAAGACACGAGCTCTAACAGCTTGGTAACCTTTAGGTTATTCTTGGTAACCTTTGATAATTTACTACGTTGGGCATATAAAACTATAGCTTTCCATGTATTTTTAATTTTTTAGAAGTTATTCTCTTTTATTTACTTTTTTGTTTATGTTTGGTTGTTCTGGGTCTTTGTTGCTGCGTGCAGGCTTTCTCTGGTTGTGGTGGGGGGGTACGCTCTCATCGCAGAACGTGGACTTCTTATTGTGGTGCTTTCTCTTGCTGTGGAGCCCAGGCTCTAGGGCACTGGGGCACTCAGGCTTCTGTAGTTGTGGTGAGCGAGGTCAGTAGTTGCAGATCATGGGCTTTAGTTGATCTCCATCATGTGGGATCTTCTCAGACCAGAGATGGAACCCGTGCCCCCTGTATTTTTAAATATTGCTGTTTCAAAGATACAGTTGTTAAGATTGGAGGGTGGAACACATTTTATTTAGCAGTTTGCTCGCCTGATCTGATTTTTAACCTTTAGGCATTAAGCATTGTGAGTGCATTAGTCTCAGGGACTGCTGTGTCAGGGTGAGTCTAATCAGAGCTTTCCCAGGGATTGCAGTGGGGTCTTCTGCATGCAGCTTATCTCTTGATGATGAGCTCTTCTGGAATTCTAAAAAGTATCATTTCCTCCACCACCTTACATCTAAAAGATGATTTATTTCAAGTCTCTTGACCATCAGTTTCCAGCTGTCACATAATTTGCTTGTTTAAAGGCTCTCCTATCATGGCAGGGCTGGGGCCTTCCAAATAGCAAATTCAGAACAAAACCCATTTAGAACTAAAGATCTGGAGAAAGGTTGAGTTCTATGACATCCTGCTATTCCAAATGAGGTCCCAAGAGCCGAAGCATTGGTGCTCCCTGCAAGCTTGTCCAAAATGCAAAATCTTGGGTTCCACCCCACACCTTCCCCCAAATGACTGAATAAGAATATGCATTTTTATCCCCAGTTCATGAGTGTGCCCGCAAGGTATGAGAAACTCTTCTCTAACTGAGATGAGGAAGAAAGGGAGGATGGTGACTCAGGATCAGCTAGATGCTTGGGGAGGGACACCCACAGAGGATTTTGGCCTGGGTCTCATTGTCAGCAAGAGCACTTGGGTAGCAGCACAGGAACCCAATCTTGTGACTGGACCACTGGGCCCCAGGGCCCCTGGCTGGGAAAGATGTACTATAAGACATTTTAGGATTTCTGCAAGTCCACTTCCTCTTCCGGGGGACTGCTGTCCCTGAATCCAGCTGCACCAGGGTGATTATGTCATAAACCATGTATGTGATCCTGAACCCTCTGGCCTTAACTCATATAATCATCTCAGGTCCAATGGTAACTAATTCATGGTCTGGTTGGTGGCCTGACTTGTGGCCTGGCTTGAATATATGAGCTGGGCCATCATATTCCTCTCTGGGGAGTTTAGGATGGTTATGGGGGTGGAGGTAGGCATTTTACAAAGAATTAGGGTTGGGTGATGCCTAAGGTATGAGGCAATGGAAACAGTGACTAAGCAGAGGAAGTTGACCAGAAAAGAAAGTGGAAGAGGAATGGAGGCTTTATGGACACACCAAGGAAAGGGAAAGGGGTTGAGAAAGAGAAGGGGAGAACAGCCGGGTTCCTGCTCTTCCTGTATTTAGTTTTCTTCCAAGTACAAGTCTTTGATTCTAGCAACCAACAGACCCTTGATTAGAAGAGTAGTTGAGTTAATTCCTAATAATTGAAACCTGAGAATCTAAGGCTGTAATTCTTCTATTAGTGTTGGCTCTTCGCAGTGGTGCTAGTGGTGAAGAACCTGCCTGACAACACAGGAGACATGAGTGTGGGTTCAGTCCCTGGGTTGGGAACCCCTAGAAGAGGGCATGGCAACCCACTCCAGTAGTCTTTCCTGGAGAATCCCAAGGCCAGAGGAGCCTGGCGGGCTACAGTCCATGGGGTTGTACAGAGTCAGACACGACTGAAGTGACTTAGCACGCACAGACACTGGTAAGAATGAAACAAGTCAACTTTGGTGGGAAAAGATCGACCTCTGAGGACTGATGTCCGGGTGTTTGAGAACTCAGTTTAGTACTCATGTATAGCCTAGAGATTACAACCATGTGTCTTATTTTCCCATTACGTGGTGTGTCTCTGTTTATCAAAACTGGAGGAAAATGTTCAAAATTTCAACAGAAAGCTCAGATTAAGGATATTGCCGGCTAAGTACTTGTTTTGAGCTTGGATTATCCAAGTCAAATTTGCTAATAAGGCCTTAATTTGATCATGTTCGAGGCGATTAATTAGGGAGATTTAAAATAATACTTTTGTAGCAGTCTTGGCTTGAACCTAACTGTGTCCCCCACTGGGCTTTTTACACGTGTGTGACCTGACTACAGGAGTGGGGTAGTGCAAGTAGGGTCTCCGAAGGCCTTGGTTCTTGGGACTCCATTTGCATAGAGTTGTCGCAAAGGAGCATGAACTTTGTTGTGCCAGTGGAGGAGGACTTGCGAAGGCAGTATTGATCTGAGCACTAGGGAGAGCAGGGCTTCAAAGATGCTGAAAGAGCTGTCATCCCTAAGACGTCTGAAACATTAGGGCACGAACCTAATTGTTTTGATGTCTGGGTGACACTGACACATGACAAAAAACAGAAAAGAGTTTCCTCCACTTCAGCTGTAGAGCCTCACGCAGGCCTCTGGGCACTAAGGGCAGCAGTATGGCTCGGACACCCCAGGCCTGCTGGGCAATTTACCTTTTGTCTTAATCTGCCTTTTGTTTTAAGTTGGCTCTTATGTGTCATGGGACCTTGCTTTGTTCATAGTCTACATGTTTAAACTCTTGCCCAACACTTGGTTAAGTTTTTCAACTCCTGATGTCATGCATATCCCAAACCTCTACTTGTCTACTCATGTCCAGCAGGACTTACGGTAGTGATCTCTTTAGCTGGTCTTCCTGCTGCCATTTTTGCTCTCCCACATTCTGTGCAGAGAAGACTTAAAGAGACGGAAACTTCTTAAAGAGCTGGGAATACCAGACCAACTCACCTGCCTCCTGAGAAACCTGTATGCAGGTCAAGAAGCAAAGGTTAGAACCAGACATGGAACAACGGACTGGTTCAAAATTGAGAAAGGAGTACCTCAAAGCTGTATATTGTCATCCTGTTCATTTAACTTGTATGCAGAGTACATCATGTGAAATGCTGGGCTGAATAAAGCACAAGCTGGAATAAAAATTGCTGGGAGAAATATCAATAACTTCAGATATGCAGATGACACCACCCTTATGGTAGAAAACAAACAGGAATTAAAGAGCTTCTTGATGACGGTGAAAGAAGAGAGTGAAAAAGCTGGTTAAAACTCAACATTCAAAAAACGAAGATCGTGGCATCCAGTCCCATCACTCTCTGGCAAATAGATGGGAAAGCAGTGGAAACAGTGACAGACTTTATTTTCTTGGGCTCCAAATTCTCTGTAGATGATGACTGTAGCCATGAAATTAAAAGATGCTTATCCCTTGGAAGAAAAGCTGTGACAAACCTAGACGGCATATTAAAAAGCAAAGACATTACTTTGCCAATAAAGGCCCATATAGTCAAATCTATGGTTTTTCTAGTAGTCATGTATGGATGTGAGGGGTGGACCATAAAGAAAGCTGAGTGCCGAAGAACTGACGCTTCTGAACTGTGGTGTTGGAGAAGACTCTTGAGAGTCCCTTGGACTGCAAGGAGATCCAACCAGTCCATTCTAAAAGGAAATCAGTCCTGAATATTCATTGGAAGGACTGATGCTGAAGCTGAAACTTCAATACTTTGACTACCTGATGCGAAGAACTGACTCATTAGAAAAGACCTTGATACTGGGAAAGATTGAAGGCAGGAGGAGAAGGGGACAACAGAGGATGAGATTGTTGGATGGCATCACCGACTCAATGGACATGAGTTTGAGCAAGCTCAGGGTGATGGTGAAGGACAGGGAAGCCTCGTGTGCTGCAGTCCATGGGGTTGCAAAGAGTCGGACACAACTAAGTGACTGAACAGCAACAACAACATTCTGTGTTCAGCAGAATAGTCGGTGGGAACTTTTACAAATGGAAACCTCCTCTTAATATTCCAATGTCCTTCCATCATCTTTGCTGCTGCTGCTGCTAAGTTGCTTCAGTCGTGTCCGACTCTGTGTGACCCCATAGACGGCAGCCCACCAGGCTCCCCCGTCCCTGGGATTCTCCAGGCAAGAACACTGGAGTGGGTTGCCATTTCCTTCTCCACTGCATGAAAGTGAAAAGTAAAAGTGAAGTCGTTCAGTTGTGTCTGACTCTTAGCGACCCCATGGACTACAGCCCACCAGGCTCCTCCATCCATGGGATTTTCCAGGCAAGAGTACTGGAGTGGGGTGCCATTGCCTTCTCCCCCATCATCCTTAGCAAAGACCAAACCCCTCCCCTGCGTGGTCTGGCCCCTTCCCATCAGACATCCCCTGCTTCTGCTCTCCTGCTGACTTCACTCCACCCCTGTGGACTTTCTCAAACACTTTGAGCTCCTCCAAGCGTTTGTGGAAATGGTTCCAGCTGCCGGGGCTCCTCCTTCTGTCCACTCACATACTATCTTCATTGCTAAGCCTCTCCTGATCCCTCTGGCTAAAATGGCTATGTCTCTGCTGAAGCCACTTTCTATCACCTCTTCCTGTTTGTGTTTTCATCAACTGTGTCACTATCTAGAATGTCCATGTGTCTGTTTCTTCTTTATTTATTGCCTTACTCCCTCTAGTACAATGAAAGCTTCATGACAGCAGAGCCCTTGTCTACTTCATCCACTGCTATAATGCCAGCACCTAGAACAGTTCTGGGGACACAGCAGGAGCTCAATAAACAGGCATGGAAAGCACAGGTGAACTCCTTCCTATGTCCAACTGCACACTAAATAGATTTAGACTATTTAGATTGCAGGCCTGCACTTGCTCCTCTGGCTATGGAGGCTTCCCCTTTACACCTGTATATACTTGCTTCTGGAAATTCTGATAAACTACTCAGATCAAGCCTCATGCCTGGAATTTTCTCTAGTCCCAGAAGAGGAAAGTTAATAGACGGTTGGTAGATTTAATTTTGTTGATCGAAATGATTACCTCCTATTCTATGGGCTTCCCTGGTAGCTCAGTCAGTAAAGAATCTGCCTGCAGTGCAGGAGACCCGGGTTCGATCCCTGGGTTGGGAAGATCCCCTGGAGAAGGGAATGGCAACCTACTCCAGTATTCTTGCTTGGAAAATTCTAAGGACAGAGGAGCCTGGCGGGCTACAGTCATGGGTCACAAGAGACATGACTTGGTGACTAAACCACCACCACCACCTATTCCACACCCATTTGACTGCAGAGAAATCCTACCAGCCCTTGGCTCTGTCTTGCGCATCTCCACATGCTGACTTTGTTTTCTACAGCAACAGGCCTGCTTGCTGGCAGCACCTGGGCCTCAAGGAGGAGGTCACCGCCAGCCTGGTGCTGCTTCTCTCTCCTAAGCTGCCATCTGAAAACTCCTGGGGGAGGTCGAACCTGACCTGTGTCATGTGTCCACCCTGTGCCAGCCAGCTGTCGCAGGGAGGCTGCATCCCACAACGCACCACTCGGGTCTGCTCCTGGGTCTCGGGGCTATTTTTGGAGAAGGGGGGATTGTTGTGAACTGGGAATCTATTCCAATCTGTGTCTCTTACAGGGGCCCTCCAGCCTTGACAGATAGGTCTCAGAGTGGATAACTGACACAAACTGAGCCAGTAAGAATTCCTCTCTTAAAAATTTGAAATATAAATTAGTGTAGAACAAATCAACTTTGCTGAGGCATACTGTTGTTTAGCTGCTAAATCGTGTTAGACTCTTTGCAACCCCATGGCCTGTAGCCCACCAGGCTCCTCTGTCCATGGGATTTTCCCAGGCAAGAATACTGGAGTGGGTTGCCGTTTCCTTCTCCACAGGATCTTCTCAACTGAGGGACTAAACCCATGTCTCCTGCACTGCAGGTGGATTCTTTACCGCTAAGGTACCAAGGAAGCCCTTTGTTGAGGCATAATTTACATATAATAAAACACACCCAACTTAAATTCAATGAGTTTTGACAAACGTACACATCCATGAAATTATCACCATAATCAAGATATAGAATATTTTAATCACCTCCCAAGTCCCCTCATGACCCTTTGAAATCAATTCCTTCACATCACACCTAGGCAAACACTCAAATCTGTTTTCTGCCACTATAACTGAGTTGGGCAATTTCTAGAATTTTGTATAAATGGAACCACACTGAATGTATTCTGCTGTGTCTGGCTTTTATCATTTGGCACCAGGCCTGAGAGATACCTAGAGCCCGGGCAGCTGCGACGGCACACAGAGCGCGGCCAAGAGGAACTACCCCACGTCCGAGGTCAGGGGCAGAAGCCGGGAGGACCCCATGACCGAGGGGCGGCGGCCAAAAGGAGTTAGCCCACGTCTGAGGTCAGGGGCAGTGGCCGAGAGTGCCAGGCTGCGATGGCACAGGAACGGCCAAGAAGAGCTACCCCATGTCCAAGGAGCGGTGGCTCCATGGGTGCAGGAGGGCCTAGAGGAGCTATTCCACGTTCAAGGTCAGAAGGGGCGGTGGTGAGGAGATACCCCTCATCCAAGGTAAGGAGCAGCAGCTGCGCTTTGCTGGAGCAGCTGTGAAGAGATACCCCACGTCCAAGGTAAGAGAAACCCAAGTAAGACAGTAGGTGTTGCAAGAGGGCATCAGAGGGCAGACACACTGAAACCATAACCACAGAAAACTAGTCAATCTGATCACACTAGGACCACAGCCTGTCTAACTCAGTGAAACTAAGCCATGCTCGTGGGGCCACCCAAGACGGGTGGGTCATGGTGGAGAGGTCTGACAGAATGTGGTCCACTGGAGAAGGGACCACAAACCACTTCAGTATTCTTGCCTTGAGAACCCCATGAACAGTATGAAAAGGCAAAATGATAGGATACTGAAAGAGGAACTCCCCAGGTCAGTAAGTGCCCAATATGCTACTGGAGATCAGTGGAGAAATAACTCCAGAAAGAATGAAGGGATGGAGCCAAAGCAAAAACAACACCCAGTTGTGGATGTGACTGGTGATAGAAGCAAGGTCCAATTCTGTTAAGAGCAATATTGCATAGGAACCTGGAATGTTAGGTCCAGGAATCAAGGCAAATTGGAAGTGGTCAAACAGGAGATGGCAAGAGTGAATGTCAACATTCTAGGAATCAGTGAACTAATCAGGACTGGAATGGGTGAATTTAACTCAGATGACCATTATATCTACTACTGCAGGCAGGAATCCCTCAAAAGAAATGGAGTAGCCATCATGGTCAACAAAAGAGTCCAAAATGCAGTACTTGGATGCAATCTCAAAAACGACAGAATGATCTCTGTTCGTTTCCAAGGCAAGCAATTCAATATCACAGTAATCCAAGTCTATGCCCCAAAGAATAATGCTGAAGAAGCTGAAGTTGAACAGTTCTATAAAGACCTACAAGACCTTTTAGAACTAACACCCAAAAAAGATGTCCTTTTCATTATTGGGGACTGGAATGCAAAAGTAGGAAGTCAAGGAACACCTGCTGCTGCTAAGTCACTTCAGTCGTGTCTGACTCTATGTCACCCCACAGACGGCAGCCCACCAGGCTCCCCCGTCCCTGGGATTCTCCAGGCAAGAACACTGGAGTAGGTTGCCATTTCCTTCTCCAATGCATGAAAGTGAAAAGTGAAAGAGAAGTTGCTCAGTCGTGTCCGACTCTTAGCGACCCCATGGACTGCAGCCTACCAGGCTCCTCCATCCATGGGATTTTCCAGGCAAGAGTACTGGAGTGGGGTGCCATTGCCTTCTCCAAGAAACACCTGCAGTAACAGGCAAATTTGGTCTTGGAATACGGAATGAAGTGGGGCAAAGACTAATAGAGTTTTGCCAAGAAAATGCAGTGGTCATAGCAAACACCCTCTTCCAACAACACAAGAGAAGACTCTACACATGGACATCCCCAGATGGTCAACACTGAAATCAGATTGATTATATTCTTTGCAGCCAAAGATGGAGAAGCTCTATACAGTCGACAAAAACAAGACCAGGAGCCGACTGTGGCTCAGATCATGAATTCCTTATTGCCAAATTCAGACTGAAATTGAAGAAAGTAGGGAAAACCACTAGACCATTCAGGTATGACCTAAAACAAATCCCTTATGATTATACAGTGGAAGTGAGAAACAGATTTAAGGGCCTAGATCTGATAGATAGAGTGCCTGATGAACTATGGACGGAGGTTCATGACATTGTACAGGAGACAGGGATCAAGACCATCCCCATGGAAAAGGAATACAAAAAAGCAAAATAGCTGTCTGGGGAGGCCTTACAAATAGCTGTGAAAAGAAGAGAAGCGAACAGCAAAGGAGAAAAGAAAAGATATAAGCATCTGAATGCAGAGTTCCAAAGAACAGCAAGGAGAGATAAGAAAGCCTTCCTCAGTGATCAATGCAAAGAAATAGAGGAAAACAACAGGATGGGGAAGACTAGAGATCTCTTCAAGAAAATTAGAGATACCAAGGGAACATTTCATGCAAAGATGGGCTTGATAAAGGACAGAAATGGTATGGACCTAACAGAAGCAGAAGATATTAAGAGGTGGCAGGAATACACAGAAAAACTATATGAAAAAGATCTTCATGACCAAGATAATCACGATGGTGTGATCACTCATTTAGAGTCAGACATCCTGGAACGTGAAGTCAAGTGGGCCTTAGAAAGCATCACTGCGAACAAAACTAGTGGAGGTGATGGAATTCCAGTGGAGCTCTTTCAAATCCTGAAAGATGATGCTGTGAAAGTGCT
>NW_011495033.1:5074381-5074749 GCF_000754665.1 Bison bison bison | reverse complement strand
CCAAAGAATGCTCAAACTACCGCACAATTGCACTCATCTCACACGCTAGTAAAGTAATGCTCAAAATTCTCCAAGCCAGGCTTCAGCAATATGTGAACTGTGAACTTCCAGATGTTCAAGCTGGTTTTAGAAAAGGCAGAAGAACCAGAGATCAAATTGCCAACATCTGCTAGATCGTGGAAAAAGCAAGAGAGTTCCAGAAAAACATCTATTTCTGCTTTATTGACTATGCCAAAGCCTTTGACTGTGTGGATCACAAGAAACTGTGGAAAATTCTGAAAGAGATGGGAATACCAGACCACCTGACCTGCCTCTTGAGAAACCTATATGCAGGTCAGGAAGCAACAGTTAGAACTGGACATAGAACA
>NW_011495033.1:5073968-5074281 GCF_000754665.1 Bison bison bison | reverse complement strand
AGCAAGGAGAGATAAGAAAGCCTTCCTCAGTGATCAATGCAAAGAAATAGAGGAAAACAACAGGATGGGGAAGACTAGAGATCTCTTCAAGAAAATTAGAGATACCAAGGGAACATTTCATGCAAAGATGGGCTTGATAAAGGACAGAAATGGTATGGACCTAACAGAAGCAGAAGATATTAAGAGGTGGCAGGAATACACAGAAAAACTATATGAAAAAGATCTTCATGACCAAGATAATCACGATGGTGTGATCACTCATTCAGAGTCAGACATCCTGGAACGTGAAGTCAAGTGGGCCTTAGAAAGCATC
>NW_011495033.1:5067615-5073868 GCF_000754665.1 Bison bison bison | reverse complement strand
GGAATCAAGATTGCCAGGAGAAATATCAGTAACCTCAGATATGCAGATGACACCACCCTTATGGCAGAAAGTGAAGAGGAACTCAAAAGCCTCTTGAAGAAAGTGAAAGAGGAGAGTGAAAAAGTTGGCTTAAAGCTCAACATTCAGAAGATGAAGATCATGGCATCTGGTCCCATCACTTCATGGGAAATAGATGGGCAAACAGTGGAAACAGTGTCAGACTTTATTTTTCTGGGCTCCAAAATCACTGCAGATGGTGACTGCAGCCTTGAAATTAAAAGACGCTTACTCCTTGGAAGGAAAGTTATGACCAACCTAGATAGCATATTGAAAAGCAGAGACATTACTTTGCCAACAAAGGTTCGTCTAATCAAGGCTATGGTTTTTCCTGTGGTCATGTATGGATGTGAGAGTTGGACTGTGAAGAAGGCTGAGCGCCGAAGAATTGATGCTTTTGAACTGTGATGTTGGAGAAGACTCTTGAGAGTCCCTTGGACTGCAAGGAGATCCAACCAGTCCATCCTAAAGGAGATCAGCCCTGGGATTTCTTTGGAAGGAATGATGCTAAAGCTGAAACTCCAGTACTTTGGCCACCTCATGCAAAAAGTTGACTCATTGGAAAAGACTCTGATGCTGGGAGGGATTGAGAGCAGGAGGAGAAGGGGACGACAGAGGATGAGATGGCTGGATGGCATCACTGACTCAATGGAAGTGAGTCTGAGTGAACTCTGGGAGTTGGTGATGGACAGGGAGGTCTGGTGTGCTGCGATTCATGGGGTCGCAAAGAGTGGGACATGACTGAGCCACTGAACTGAACTGAACTGAGAGATATCTGCATGCTGGTGCATCTATCAGTAATTTGTGGAACACCTAGTTTGGTTACAAAGTAACAACAGAGAAGAATGAAGCCAAGATACCAAGGGAAGAAGTGATGGGCGGCCACAGGGTCTAGAAGGGCTAGAGAGTAACCTCCGAGCCTGGTTCTAAAAAAAACTTTAAAAACCACCACCACTAACCAGGAAAGTACAGTACTATCTCATTTATCAAAACAAAGGGGTGGAAAAACAATCCCATACATGAGTGTATTTGTCTAGGCAAAGGCTGGAAAGATACATACAAAGGGGTTAATTGTGGTTATCTCTGGGTGGTGGGATTATGAGTCTTTAAAAATATTATTTTTGCTTATCTAAGTTTAAAATTTTCTATCATCAACAAAGGTTATTTTTACTTTAAGGGAAAAAAAAGTATCTTTATTTTCAAATGTGCAGCTTTGGAAATCAGGCTGGGAAACTTCTCAAATGCTTGACATTTTTAAATGATGGGAACTGTTCCTAGTTACATTTCAAACCTCTGATGTGGCAGTTACAGCTCTGTGGCTGTTGTTTAAAAGCAAACTTCTGAAATAAGATCATTTCTGACTAATTATGCACTAAGCTCAGTTTTGTTGAAGGCCCTCTTAAGTCATCTCAAATTCTGACTATTCTCTTTGAGGGCTAAAATCTTAACCCAGCTATCCTTGTGATCCTTAAGCCTGTGGTCAAGTGGAAAGGACTGTACTTCCCATCATTCTTAGGATGTGGGCCAGAAAATTCACTTTCGGTGGTTGTGAAAATGCAGATTCTTGATCTGCACCCTGGAATTATTGACCCACAGTCTTTGGGAGTGGAGTTCAAACGGTGACTTTTAACAACTTTTCACAATAGCCAATCAGGCTATTGTGAGACACACTCAAGTATGAGAGTCAGTGGGTTCATTGTGGACCAAATAAACTTAATATCTCCCCTTCTACAGGCATCCTAGGACCTCCATGTCTACCTAGCTGATCCTCAGCTCTGCTTCTGCCCCCAGGACCAGTCCTAACCTCAGGCAGAAGGGAATAGAACTGGAATGATGCTGTTTTGTTTCAAAGAACTGTGTCCTTTGCTTTTTGGGGATGTTCATTTTCTCTTGGGAATCCAAGCACCACCACCCCTACTCCTGAAATCTTGGGCCTTCGTGGTATTCTTGCTGTCTGGGGACCTCTTAATGTCTAACTTGGTTGGCTGCCTGCCTTCATGGGCATCCTGTTATGTCCTACCCTGGGGTTCTATTGTTTTGTGTTGCCTGTTACCTGGGAGACCCTGCTAATTTGGTGACTGCCCTCCAGACTAACCCTTCTCTATTTGTGCTCATATCTGGATCTTCTCCCTCCTCTCCATCCATCCGCTCCTACTGCTGGTCTTTGTTCTGTGCTGGTGGCTGGGTTTATTTCTAGATGCAAGTCCCATTCTGCTCACTGGATCCCCAAAGTTGATGTGAGGAGATTGGCTATCATAACTTAGGTTTCACTTGGGCTTATTCCTCTAAATTCAACAATGGAGGTTGAATGCATTGAGTCTTCTTGAGTCTCAGTAGAGCTGTTTCTAATTAGTATCAGAGAATTTTCTGTGTGCTGTTTTATCTGTACTTACCTTGTCTTCATTTAAAGTGTTGACTCACTGAATTTATCCTCAAGGATAGAAAGAATCAGTAGTACACTAATGATCTATTACTATAATGTCTATATCACATTTAAAATTCAAATGGTGGTGTGTTTTTTTTTTTTTTAAGTCAGCTTGATCAAAGTCCTCTACTTCAGAATCAATAGCCTCTTTGAAGTCATAGAAACACTTAAAAATGGTTAAAACTCAAATTCAGAATTTTGATTACTTGAAAACCTTAATCAATTTCCAACTTGCCTAAATAGAGTTACCAGGATAAGAATTTAGGGTTTGGGGACTTCCCTGGCGGACCAGTGGCTAAGACTCCATGCTCCCAATTCAGGAGGCCTGGGTTCTATCCTTAGTTAGGGAACTAGATCCCACAAGCTGCAATTAAGAGTTTCTGTGCTGCAACTAAACATTCTGCATGCTGCAGCAAAGGTCCTGCATGCTGCAACGAAGACCTGGCAGAGTCAAATATATATATATATAATATATATTTAATTTAGGGCTTTTCGTACAGAAATACAGTGTACTTGAATTACTAATACTAGAGAGTCATTAGAAAATCTGGAGTTCTGAGATACAGAAGATTGTGTTTTTCAAAGATGACCACTCAATATCTCCCACCTCATGTACCCCTCTCCCTTAAAGTAGCATTCTTGAATTCTCCTCCCCTTAAAATTGGTCTGGTCTTCATGATTTCTTGAACTGTAGAATTTGGTAGAAGTGACATTCTGGGACTTTCAAGGACAGGTCATAAGAAGCTTTGCACTTCCACTCAGGGCTCTTGAAACGCTTGCTCTGGTGCAAGTCAGCCACCAAGTAAGAAAGCCAACATTCCTGAAACAGCCATGTTGTGAGGAAGCCCAATCTAGGCACATGGTGAGAGACAACCATGATACCCAGCTCCTATCTGCTCCAACCTTCCCAGCCCAGGTACCAAACATGTGACTAAAGTCACCATCTTGAGCATGAGTCAACAAGGAATCTAAGCATACTTCAAACAGTTCTTTCTGTTTGTTGTTTGGCTAGTCAGAGGTTGTGTCACTGGCAATTGTGGCCTTAAGGAGAGTCCTGAGTCTCCAGAATGGCAAATGTTTTCAGTTTAAGTGTTTGGATATGTTTCCTGCCCCTTCAAGAGTTTCTATGCTGCGGGATTCCTGGCTGACTTGGCAGCAGCTGTTACCACACATCCATGGCTGGTTGTCAGGGAGTTTTAGATGCTGATAAACATAATGGACTAGAAAATGCTAGCCAGTTTTTTGCAACATAAATCCACCGTTTTCTTGGCTCTCCTGGGATTCTTCTCTGCTTTACCATCAGCCATACGGAATTCTGCTGACGTTCAAACCAGAAAGCTGAGAAACGGTTTGATTGCACACAGGAGAGATCATGTTGCACTGAGATTTCTGATACTCTCACTGAGGTCACAGGGAAACTGTCCTACAAAGTGCAGCTAAGCTAGGGCCACTCTTGAAGGACAGCCTTTAGAAGCATTCCTTCAGCCCTATCTGGCTTTAACCATTGAGGCTACAGCTTGAGGAGTCACTGAAATGGAAGTGTAGTTGCTCAGTCATGTCCGACTCTTTTAGGACCCCATGGACTGTAGCTTGCCAGGCTCCTCTGTCGGCAGGATTTTTTCAGACAAGAATACTGAAGTGGGTTGCCATTCCCTTCTCCAGGGGATCTTCCCAACCCAGAGATCGAACCCAGGTCTCCTGAATTGCAGGCAGATTTTTTTACTGTCTGAGCCACCAGAGAAGCCCAAGGATTCACTAAAGCCACACAACGAACAAAAATACTTACTTCCTAATTCAGGAATATCTACAGAGGGGCCACCTGAAGTTTCTAGGCCCATTGGTCTAACACAGACAACTTTGCAAAGTTACACAACCAACTTTGCTGTTGGTTGAGGAGGCTGGGCTGTTAGATATTGCAGGGAAGAGAGTGTTGGGATCCCTGTTAGTATCTTCATCCTCTTGTATTTCTTCAGTCACAGTCTTTGGTAACTTTTTGAGGGAGTAGATGGGGTTAGCTAGTGTAGAAAGGATTAGCTCAGGGTTACTTTTTGCCTTTCAGTGGTAAAGAATCCGCCTGCCAATGCAGGAGATGCTGGTTCGATCCCTGGGTCAGGAAGAGACCCTGGAGGAGGAAATGGCAACCCACTCCAGTACTCTTGCCTGGGAAAGCCCATGGACACAGGAGTCTGGCGGGCTACAGTCCATGGGATCACAAAGGAGCTGGACCCGACTTAGCGACTAAACAACACTTTGCCTCAGTACATTCTATTGTTGAAAGACCATCCACGCCCATTTAATGCCGTGCCAGGGCAGCAGAGAACACACAAAAAGGCTCTTATTAAACTTTGTTCCTAGCTCCCACCAGTATTTACTGGCAAGATTGTAGCAACAGAGGCAATCTCTAGCCAGCAGTTTCTTGGCTTGGGGATTCAGAAAAAATAATTTGCTTAGAAAATAATGCAATAATGGAGGAGGAAAAAAAGGGGTCTCTTTTTCCCACGTGCCTCAGGGCAACTAAGCTCACTCACCACAATGAAGACCCAGCGCAGCCAAAAAGGGCAGGGGATCTCTCCTTACCTAATTTACTTAAAACTGACACCCAACTTTGCTCCCCTTTGTGGCTACGCCTTGCTCTATACACTGAAGTTTTTGTTCATCACGACAAGGGAAGACTAGTGAGTGAGAACATTGGCGGCGTCCTCTTGGTTTTCCAAGCCTTCATCTACAAAGCCCCTAAAGACAGCACCACATTTTAAAGGTGCCAGTGCAAATATTTAAACATAATCACACAGCATGTTCCCCTTGAGAAATACATCTCACATTTGAGAAGTCAGCTCAGTAAGTCTAAAGCTTCAGAGCAGAGAAAAATGTCGCTTGTACCATGGTGAAATGTGGCCCGTGTATAAAGGACTGCTTCTGTCAAAGCGACTGAGTAATACCACAAATTTAAAAGGAAACAATTTGCTGATTCACTGCATCCTGGATCAAAATCGCGGAGTTGGTTTCATGAGCACAATGAACAAATGGAGAAACCTGGAGAAAGTACTTGCTACTCTTTTGGTTTTTTATTTTTTCCAAACAGGGATAAATGAAAATTCTAGCTGTGGTAGAATCTGTAGGTTTTCAGAGAGGCCTTCCCTATTCTTCCTCCCTCCCCCAAAGCCCAACTATATGAGACTATCATTTTGGCTTTTATTGTCTGAAGAAAGCAGGGTAGGGTGGCTAGCCTAGGAGTACAGCTCTGGACATTAACCCCCAAGGTGATCTTAACATCTTCCTATTAAGACTCCACCCACAAACTGCTCTGATCTTTGAGGGCCTAGATGTCATGGAGAGACATGCTAAGCTTCTGAAGAATACTTGTAATATTATATTTCAATATTTGTGGGATAGTCACAAATGTTATTGGTAGTATGTTTTCTAGCTCAATATGCCAGCAAATTTGGAAAACTCAGCAGTGGCCACAGGACTGGAAAAGGTCAGTTTTCATTCCAATCCCAAAGAAAGGCAATGCCAAAGAATGCTCAGACTACCACACAATTGCACTCATCTCACACGCTAGTAAAGTAATGCTCAAAATTCTCCAAGCCAGGCTTCAGCAATATGTGAACTGTGAACTTCCTGATGTTCAAGCTGGTTTTAGAAAAGGCAGAGGAACCAGAGATCAAATTGCCAACATCCGCTGGATCATAGAAAAAGCAAGAGAGTTCCAGAAAA
Organism: Bison bison bison; assembly: GCF_000754665.1. Lineage (NCBI taxonomy): Eukaryota > Metazoa > Chordata > Mammalia > Artiodactyla > Bovidae > Bison > Bison bison. The sequence continues at coordinate 5,067,669 of NW_011495033.1, read as the reverse complement.
ACATCTATTTCTGCTTTATTGACTATGTCAAAGCCTTTGACTGTGTGGATCACA
>NW_011495033.1:5061296-5067063 GCF_000754665.1 Bison bison bison | reverse complement strand
AGACAGTTTGAACTGTGGTGTTGGAGAAGACTCTTGAGAGTCCCTTGGACTGCAAGGAGATCCAACCAGTCCATCCTAAAGGAGATCAGCCCTGGGATTTCTTTGGAAGGAATGATGCTAAAGCTGAAACTCCAGTACTTTGGCCACCTCATGTGAAGAGTTGATTCATTGGAAAAGACCCTGATGCTGGGAGGGATTGGGGGCAGGAGGAGAAGGGGACGACAGAGGATGAGATGGTTGGATGGCATCACTGACTCAACGGATGTGAGTCTGGGTGAACTCCAGGAGTTGGTGATGGACAGGGAGGCCTGGCGTGCTGCGATTCATAGGGTCACAAAGAGTGGGACACGACTGAGCGACCGATCTGATCTGATGTTTTCTAGCTCACAATGAAATTATAGCTGCCATTGCTATTTAATAATACAACTAACTTGCTTATTAAATTCAGCTTTTAAGAATTCATATGCACTCTGAGGGCTTCCCAGGTGGCCCAGTGGTAAAAAATCCACATGCCAATGCAGGAGATGCGTGAGACATGGGTTCAATCCCTGGGTAGGTAAGATCCCCTGGAGTAGGAAACAGCAACCCGCTAAACTATTCTTGCCTGGACAATTTCAAGGATAGAGGAAGAAGCCTGGCAGGCCATAGTCCACGGGGTCACAAAGAGCCCTACACAGCTGAACATATGCACATGTGTGTATGCACTCTTTGAGGCACTGCAAATTGAAAAAAGTCACAGACACACTTCTAATTTTCAACCACTTTTAGCAAAACAAATAGAGGCACATACAGTACCTTTGGAAGGTGAGTTCATTGTTAATAAACCTATGGGTCTATAGAAGTCTTTGCAGCTAATGGTCCTCGTAAGTCCATAAGGTGTATAGTGCATGGATAAATGAAGATATTGTTTCTTGTGACAATCCTGCTGAAATGAAAACACCTATATAGTACAGATATAGTGGAGGAGATCTCCACCACTACTACCCCAACCAACCGAACACGAACACCCTATGGCAGTCATTGTAAAAAGTAGAAACACTCTCAGAGATGTGAGGTCTGCAGAATGGTTGAGGCATAGAATGACAAAAGCAATACCATAACACAGAAAGATGAACTCATCGAGAAATTGAGACATGTGGCTAAGTTCTGCCAGAACCCCTCAAAAACCCAGAGGGCAAGAAAAATGGGGCCTACCTAAGGATGCAGAGAAAAAGGTCTGGGACAGGGATCTATGATTCTGTTTGCTCACAGCAGAAATACTTGCAGCAAGTGGCTCAGCTGCAAAGAAGTCGCCTGCTAATGCAGGAGATGTGGGTTTTATTCCTGGGTCTGGAAGATCCCCTGGAGAAGGAAATGGCAACTTACTCTGATATTCTTGCCTGGGAAATCCCATGAACAGAGGAGCCTGGTGGGCTACAGCTCATGGGATCCTAGAAGAGTTGGGCACAACTTAGTAACTAAACAGCAACAGCAATACAGACTAACAAAAACAGCAACAAACCTCTGCCTTTGTGACAGAATACTGTTTTCCTTTAAGTTATATAACTTTTATACAAAGTATTGGACTGGGAGAATGCCATAAGTCAGGTAATAAGTTAGGTTGCTTTTCTTTATACAGTTTACAGTTTTGCTTGCTTTTTGTGTTTGATATGGTCAACTTTTACTAAGCTCATTTTAAGAAACAGATTATTTCCGATGGATTTTTCTTTAGAGATTTTTATAACTGTCTTTTGTTTCCTAACTTTTGTTGACATGGAGAAGGTTGGGGAGAAAGAGATACAATGGTTTTGGTTTAGAGGCACTTATTTGGTTCTGTTGTTTATATCCCATGTTGTACAATAGAAAGAATGATGAACTTCATCTATGAATGGTTTAGGAGAAAAAAGGGAGACCTAAACTTAATTTATAATTACAAATTTAAAATATATATATTATATTAAAATATATATAGTCCTTCCTTTTATATGACTTTCCCTGAAAGGAAAAAAAAGTTATACTGAATAGAAATGGTTTGTTCATCAAAATCATTAACTTTTTTGGCTCCATCATGGCACTTTTATTATAATTTAAAAAAAAAGTTTTAAAAAAAATTTTTGGCTGCGCTGGATCTTCGTTGCTGTATGGGTTTTTTTCTAGTTGTGGTGAACGAGGGTTACTCTCCAGTTTCGGTACATGAGTGCTTAAGACTCAAAATTCAATGATTCCAGCATTACCTACCCTCTGTTGAATGCCATGCCTTGTTCTCACTGTTAAACAGTGTAAATAGCAATTCTCAGATTCCACTGTGATGATAAGAGAGAAACTTAAGTCTACCTACTTAAAAAAAAAAGTAAAACCAAAATTCACCTAAATGCCAAAAGGTAGGAAAATAAATCAGATTACTACAGAGATGATTCATTTGGAGGCCTTTTGTTTTCTTTTAATAAATGCTGATTGAAAATGAAAAGGTTCTGAATCCAAAGCCTAGCTCTGCTACATTTTATCAAAAATTTATGGAGTATAATTTCAGAAACCTCAGCTTATCCAGCAGTTATCTTAATTTGGGCAGTAGAAAGGAGATGGGCAAATATCCCTGATGATGCACCTCTAGGTGATTTCCAAAAATTACATGCCACTATTCTTCTTTTTTTCCTCTTCCAGTCATTTTTTCCAGAGTACACATGGCCCCAGGATTGTTAGCTGATCTTTCCATTGTTCTCTTGGTAAGGGGGCAGGATACATACTTGAATCCTGAACTATTTATTATGATAATAATAATTACTCACAATTCCCTTCCTATGTGTTTCTGGATAGGGTGAACCACAAAAGACATTCTTACATAGATTTGGGGTTTGGAAGCAAAAAGTAGCCACTTCGTAGCTCACATTGTTGCTTATCCGCTGACTTACCTTGTTGGCATGGGACAGTGGCTGGACCCACAACTACTCCACCTTCCCCTGAATCATTCTCCAGTTTTTGTAGTTGCTGAGCTAGATACATACTGAGGGGGACAGCTTTTCCTTGATTTATACCATCAAGGTCAGAGGCAGTGGGACCTGACATGGTTTCAGTCTATCCTCCTGGGGTTTTAGCTCAAGCTTGTAGGTTCCAGGTTGTACTTGATTTTCCTTATTTTATATCTGTTTTTAAAAAGACTTATTGTTTTATTTTTGGCTGTGCTGAGTCTTCGTTGCTACATGTGGGCTTTCTCTATTTGCCACGAGCAGGGGCTAATCTTCCTTGCCTTGCACGGGCTTCTCATTGCTATGGTTTCTCTTGTTGCAGAGCATGGGCTCTAGGCACGCAGGCTTCAGCAGCTACAGCACGTGGACTCAGCACTTATGGCCCCTGGGCTCAAGAACACAAGCTAAGTAGTTGTGCCATATGGGCTTAGTTGCTCCAAGGCATATAGAATCCTCCCAGACCAGGGATCGAACCTGTGTCTCCTGAATTGGCAAGCAGATTCTTATCCATTGTACCACCAGGGAAATCCTCCTTACTTTATACCTACTTCCTCTTCCAAGCTGCCTTCCCTAAAATCTTCAGGCTCTGGGATTAGGTGTGACAGCGTTACAGAGACTCCTTAAGCCACACAATTGTGTAAGATTCTATATGATGCATATAGAATACACATACACACACACAGCTCCTAGTGGGTTCTGCTTCTGTGGGTTCTGAGTCTGTGATTGAATCCTGGATGATCGTATTATATACTCTGATTTTATAGTTGGGTAAATGCATTATTTTGGGGGATTTGTGCAAAAAAAACTTTATCATTCAGAATAGTGTATTGTAGGTTGGTTTGTACATTTTGTACTTGGAAGACTAATCAATTAAACTCAAAACCTGAATTTTGAAGAATCATAAATTTGATCAAACAAACAGCTTGTTCACCTCTTTAAGCTTTTTACACTTTCCTATACTATAAAAATTGCTCTGGGACAAAATAAAGAGATGATATACACATTCTTCTTAGAAATATAGGGGTAAGCATCAGAAGAGATCAATTACCAGATGTGTGGTTACCTCTGGGTGGCCGGAAATGATGATGAGTGGGAGCCAAGGCCATCAAGGAGATGGTGCTTTTGGTAGAAGATTTTTTAGCATCATTTGACTCCCTAAACTAGATGCATAAAGCTTTTTGATAAAAATAAACTCTCATTACAAGAAAGTTTTAATAAAAAGCCAAGTCCATGCCATCTATTTGTAATAGGGCAGGCAAGAGGAAAGGAAATAGGAAAGGTTATCATTTGAGTTGGACAACAGAGTTCAGTACTGGAGAGATTCCAATACAAGTTGAAAGGAAGGTCAAATCTGGGGAGGAATATGAAACAATAAGATTACAACGGATAAGAGAATGAGCTCTTCCTTCTTTAAGAGTCCTTTGCTACAGAAAGAAAATCTTGGCAACAAATTTCTCCTCCCCAGCTCTCTGCCTTCTCTTTTCTGTATCTTCTGAACTGAATGAATGGAAACTTAAGAAGTTATTGAAACAAGATAACACACTGAAGCATCTCCTTCCAGAGGCATGTTTCATGGACTTGAGGAGCCTTAAGTTCTGGAACTGGTACAGTGATGGCCATAAACAATAATTTTCATTTAAGAAAAAACTTCTGATTCCTCTCACAGCTTGATTATATTTTAACCCCAATCATTTCCTTTTCATGACTCAAGTCCTTGGATTTCAACTTCTTGCCAATCCTTCTACTTCCTCAATTTGGCCTTTCCCTTAGCATTTATTATTTTCCACCCAAGTCCATATATAGAAACATAATTTAGAAATATCAGGACAAATTTAAGTCAAGGCATTGGTGAGAAAAGTTAGGTAGTTAACCCTTTTACAATACCTTCCCCCAAAGGAGTAAATGCAAGAGAGGTTTTAGAAAAGAGAAAATAAGATAAGGTTAGGAGGAAAACAACAAGAAAGGCATAAGGAAAATTTCAGGGAAAATGGTTCTATTTCGGCAGAAGAAAAACAAATTGTGTATTCAGCAGCTTTATTGGTCCTATTTCAAAGAAATAAAAAAATAGGTATTATATTACTAGTTCACTTATATCTGTTTTATAACTGCCTGCTCCTCCATCATTCAGAGTTTCATCCTCAAATCATTTGGTAATTCCAGCTGCATAAATTTCTAAGGAGTCCAGGGAAGCCTGAGAGCTGAACAAAAAGTATTACATTACTAGCCTGCCTTTATACATAGTTTTTCCATCTAGAGGCATAAAGCATTTCACACACACTTTCTCTTTTAGTCAGCAGGCATTTCTAAGGCTGAAACAGAGGCTGCTTATCCTAAGTCATGTGAATCATCAGCAAGAGAGACTCAAATTCCAGACTTCAAGTTTCAGCCTTTTTCCACTGAACTTTGCCACTTCTCCAGACCCAAATGATGTACTTTCCAGACTACGGTTCCTTCTGATTGATGACTGGTCATCTTCCTGATTTCTAATTCCTCAAGGGATCCCTCCTAGAGACCTTTTATTAAGGTCAATTTCATTCTGTTATCAACTCCTCTGGGCACAAATCCTCCACGAGTTACAAATTCCGTTAATGTCTGGAACTTCTCAAAGAGAAGAAACTTTTATTTCATGGTCACATTCGCAGGTTCTTTCCTTTGACAGAAATTGTCTGCACCTGAAGACAAGCTCCTTTCTCAGACTGCTGCTGCTGCTGCTAAGTCGATTCAGTCATGTCTGACTCTGTGCGACCCCAGAGACGGCAGCCCACCAGGCTCCCCCGTCCCTGGGATTCGTCCAGGCAAGAACACTGGAGTGGGTTGCCATTTCC
>NW_011495033.1:5060953-5061196 GCF_000754665.1 Bison bison bison | reverse complement strand
TGAAAGTGAAGTCACTCAGTCGTGTCCGACTCTCCTCGACCCCATGGACTGCAGCCCACCAGGCTCCTCCGTCCATGGGATTTTCCAGGCAAGAGTACTGGAGTGGGGTGCCATTGCCTTTTCCGTTTCTCAGACTACATACACTCAATTCCTTCTCACCGTCCTCAAGTTTTAATTCCTTTTAAGAGAGGTTTGTTTGAAATCACTTTGGGTTTGAAATCACTTTTTTTTTTTTTTTAAAGA
>NW_011495033.1:5059655-5060853 GCF_000754665.1 Bison bison bison | reverse complement strand
GACTCTTTTTTTTTTTTTTTCCAAGAGGACAAATGAAGAGCTTGGCAAACAATGAGCGGTTTTATTTGTTGGCTTAGTCACTGACTCAAGGACTTTCAGTATTCCTTGCTCTGCTATGTTGAATACACTTTGTGCTTTCAAATTGCCTGTCAATAAAATTAAAATAACCCCAGTGAAAATTACTAGTTTCAAGCACTGATATCAGAGGGTGTCCAACTTCTTAAACACCATTTACCACCCACAATCTTTACATTTATTGACAAAAAAAGAAAATGATTGGAATTTGTATGTATGTGGTGTGTGTAGCAGGCTGTGTTGGGGGTGAAATAAATGGTAAATGAATGATCCAAAATCAATGATGTCATCAGACAAGCCATTGAGAAGGATGCGTCACTTGCTAGCTCCTCATGTGATATGGGTCCGTTACCTTTGGGCCATATTTCAATAAATAACACTGAAAGATGGAGGAACCTTAATTTCCCCTTTTGAAGTTATTCTTCAGATACTTTACAAAACTTGTGCATTAAAATATATGATACATGGACCACGGAGATAGTGGCACTGTGGCTTAGGCAGTGTGAGCACTATAGGGCAGGGCGTCCATAGGGGTTGAAGGAGAAAGTGTTTATGAAGGACCTGCCGAAATGGGAAAAGAAGATGATGATATTCTCCAGGGCAGCAGGCTGCTGGGGGAGCTGCTGTCCAAAAGGAGCAAAAAGGAGCATTAAGTCTCTGTCTTCGACTTGGCTGAGGGCGTTGCCAACTCTAGGGATGGGAGAAAACACTGGGATACAAGCAGGAGCTGCTACAGGCAGAGGAACCAGGCTAAGGAGCTGCAGAAAGGAGAAAACTGTCTCTGTCCTTCCCCTCTTCTCACCTCCTGTCCCCCCATTCCCTGCCATCTTTTTCTCTCCCCTCACACTCTGCTCCTCATTCCAAGTCCTTTTGAATTCCTGTTTTTGTTTTGTTTGTTTTTGTTTGTACCTCGAGCCATGTGGGATCTTAGTTTACAAACCAGGGCTGGAACCCACCCCACCACACCGTCCCACCCCCGCATCGGAAGCTCAGAGTCTTAATCTCTGGACCACCAGAAAAGTCCCTGAACTCCTGGTTATTAAGATGTCTCCCTTCATTTTAGGCCCTTTCAATCTCCCTCTTAATGGCCTCCCTCTAAGCAGGTTCCTCTCAGCCTACACTT
>NW_011495033.1:5059310-5059555 GCF_000754665.1 Bison bison bison | reverse complement strand
TCCCCCCCCCCCCCCCCTCCCCCCCCCCCCCCCCCACCCCTCAGCAAAGGGATTCCTGGTGAGGTTTAGGAGATAGCCAAGTCAATTTATAAATTATCTCTCATATGGATTATTTCTACATATGAAGAAAACTAATCTGGTTTATGTTGATTCTTCGGAGAAGGCAATGGCACCCCACTCCAGTACTCTTGCCTGGAAAATCCCGTGGATGGAGGAGCCTGGTAGGCTGTAGTCCATGGGGTCGC
>NW_011495033.1:5025049-5059210 GCF_000754665.1 Bison bison bison | reverse complement strand
GTTCTTGCCTGGAGAATCCCAGGGACGGGGGAGCCTGGTGGGCTTCTGTCTCTGGGGTCGCACAGAGTCGGACACGACTGAAACGACTTAGCAGCAGCAGCAGCAGCATGTTGATTCTTAGCAGCATTTAATTTTGAAATTTCAATTTTTGAAACCAATTTCTCATTGCCATTGGTCTAATAATGTCACAACATGATACAAAATGGGCTTCCCTGGTGGCTCAGACACCTGCAGTGTGGGAGACCTGCGTTCGATCCCTGGGTCAGAAAGATCCCCTGGAGGAGGGCATGGCAACCCACTCTAGTATTCCTGCCTGGAGAATCCCATGGACAGAAGAGCTTGGCGGGCTGAAGCCCATGGGGTTGCAAAGAGTCAGACAACTGAGTGACTAAGCACATGCGATGTAAAATAAAGATAAGGGCTAAATGGTACTTATGCAGGGAAAAGAGATGGAGTTAGGGGCCTACTACATGAATCCACTTGTGTTCCTGGAGGAGGTAGTAAGAAAACTAAGGAAGCCCATGACTGGACAAAGCAAACAGGGTTGATAATGACTCAGGATCCTTTGATCTTTGGAATAGTATTACATTTCAAACCAGTGGCACAATAAGCCTAGAACCCAGGTCTCTGAATGTATAATTTCATGGTGTCAGTGAAGTACACGAGCTTAAGAAGTCAGAAGGGGAGTTCATGTGCTGGCTCTACCTCTAACCAGTATGTGAATTTGCAAAATTACTTAGTCTCTTTGAAATTGTGAAATGGCATATGAGCACTGTGAGGATTAAATCAGCTAACTTGGCAAGGGCTAGACTCAGTTTAAAGGCTAGCCTCTGCCCCACCCTCCTCAACCCTTTGCTTGACAGCTGGAGCAAACCATAAGGATTGCACAACTCCTAGGTTCCCAGATCACATCAAGGGGAGGAAACAGGCCAAATCCTTATCAGGAATTTAGTTCAGTTCAGTCGCTCAGTCGTGTCTGACTCTTTGCGACCCCATGAATCACAGCACGCCAGGCCTCACTGTCCATCACCAACTCCCAGAGTTCACTCAGACTCACATCCATGGAGTCAGTGATGCCATCCAGCCATCTCATCCTCTGTCGTCCCCTTCTCCTCCTGCCCCCAATCCCTCCCAGCATCAGGGTCTTTTCCAATGAGTCAACACTTCGCATGAGGTGGCCAAAGTACTGGAGTTTCAGCCTCAGTATCAGTCCTTCCAATGAACACCCAGAACTGATCTCCTTTAGGATGGACTGGTTGGATCTCCTTGCAGTCCAAGGGACTCTCAAGAGTCTTCTCCAACATCACAGTTCAAAAGCATCAATTCTTGGGCATTCAGCTTTCTTCACAGAGCAACTCTCACATCCATACATGACCATTGGTAAAACCATAGCCTGGACTAGATGGACCTTTGTTGGCAAAGTAATATCTCTGCTTTTAATATGCTGTCTAGGTCGGTCATATCTTTCCTTCCAAGGAGTAAGCATCTTTTAATTTCATGGCTGCAATCACCATCTGCAGTGATTTTGGAGCCCAGAAAAATAAAGTCTGACACTGTTTCCACTGTTTGCCCATCTATTTCTCATGAAGTGATGGGACCAGATGCCATGATCTTTGTCTTCTGAATGTTGAGCTTTAAGCCAACTTTTTCACTCTCCTCTTTCACTTTCATCAAGAGGCTTTTGAGTTCCTCTTCACTTGGTGGTGTCATCTGCATATCTGAGGTTATTGATATTTCTCCCAGCAATCTTGATTCCAGCTTGTGCTTCTTCCAGCCCAGCGTTTCTCATGATGTACTCTGCATAGAAGTTAAATAAGCAGGGTAACAATATACAGCCTTGACATACTCCTTTTCCTATTTGGAACCAGTCTGTTGTTCCATGTCCAGTTCTAACTGTTGCTTCCTGACCTGCATATAGGTTTCTCAAGAGGCAGGTCAGGTGGTCTGGTATTCCCATCTCTTTTAGAATTTTCCACAGTTTCTTGTGATCCACACAGTCAAAGGCTTTGGCATAGTCAATAAAGCAGAAATAGATGTTTTTCTGGAACTCTCTTGCTTTTTCCATGATCCAGCGGAATCATCAAAATTAAATTCCTTAAATCAGGAATTTAAGCCTAGCTTATTTGCCCCGGGCTCCCTCAAGCTTATCGCTGTGCAGGGATAATTCTCCAAACCTCTCTGGAACTCAGTTCACTCCTCTTGTGGATGGCAAAAAAAACTATGTATGCCCTTAAGACACAGGTTAGATAAGAGCCAGTCAACGTTTATAAAATACAGTCTAATCCAAGAATGAAAACACAGGGTCAAAATGCATTTTCAATACACGCTATTACATAGGTCAGGGCGGTGTTGCCCGGAATGTGGAGTATGAGTTGCTGGTGGCATACAAAACATTTTTTAGCTGCCACATAAGTGACAAAAAATATGTAGTGAGAAAGCGATTTCCTTTCAATTGCCTTTAATTACTTCAAGAAGTAATTCTCATTTGGGGTCTCTAACACTTGCTGTTTCTCTCTTTAAAAAGAGAGTAAACCTCAGGAGCATACCTTCAGCAAGAGGAGAAATTAGGCAGAATTTAGAAATATAGCCAAAGTTTTAATGTTTATATTTGTCTTCTGATATAGCAAAGAACACTGATTTTCCATTTATGATAATAGCCGCATTTTTTTCTTAAGAGTAAATGGAAGTTTTAAGACATATTACATATTCTTTAATTTTAAAAATAACTTCATTCAAATACAAATATTAAGTAAATACCAACACAAATGATAAGTGGATTTGGACAAATTGGAAAGGTAGTTTTCAAACGATTGAGCTTTGGGAAACACAGGCCTCCTGCATGGGGAATCCAGGGACCTAGATTCTAGTCCTGCCTCCGGTAGTAACCTACTGTGCGACTTTGGTGAAGCTGAGCCTCAGCCTCTTCATCTGGAACTAACAGGGCTTGCTCATGTGGTCTCTAAGGATCCCTCCTGCTCTAATATCCTACTATCTGAAGCAGATGATTAGGATGTTTTCTATCTTTGGTTAGGAATCAATTGCTCTTATATATATAACCGAATCACTTTGCTGTTCACCTGAAACTAACACAATATTGTAAACCAACTATACTACAATATTGGAGAAAGAAATGGCAGCCCACTCCAGTACTCTTGCCTGGAGAATTCCACGGACAGAGGAGCCTGTCAGGCTACAGTCCATGGGGTCACAAAGGGTCCAACATGACTGAGTGACTTAGCATATACTCCAATATAAAATAATTTTTTTTAATAATTTTTTTAAATGTCAAAAAATAAAATTATTTTTTAAAAAAGCAAAAACAACCAATTGCTCTGTCTTCTTACTTTATTTTCTCTCCAAATCCCCCTTCAGGCATGTGATATCTAATTCAAATGAAATATGGACCTCCGTTTTATTAACACTCACAAATTGAACTAACGCACATGATCCAAAAATGCAAAAAAAAAAAAAAGAAGAAGAATTCTTCATAATGGAAAGAATAAAATTCTTTGCAATGGAAAGAAATTCTTTGCAATGGATTTTGAGGGAGATGACATTTGTTCTGGTCCTCAACTTCACCACTTACTGATAATGTGATCTTAGGTGACCTTAAAGTCCCTTTGAAAGTGCGTTAGTTGCTCAGTCATGCCCAACTCTTTGCAGCCCCATGGACTCTAGCCCACCAGGCTCCTCTGTCCATGGGATTTCCCAGGCAAGAATACTGCAGTGGGTTGCCATTCCCTTCTCCAGGGGATCTTCCCAAGCCAGGGATCAAACCCCAGTCTCCTGCACTGCCGGTGGATTCTTTGCTGTCTGAGCCAAATTAGCAATAAAATTCTATGAAATTCAAGTGAGTCTATACAAAGGAAACAGATCAGCTGAGAATTCACTTCCTTTCCTTTCTAATTGAGATATTTAACACCCCATAATAATATTTTAATATAGACTCAAATTTGAACGGAAAGAAGATAAACATTTTTAAAAAGACATAGCTTCTATCTTCTGTTAACGAGTGGCACTCTGAAGGGAGATGGAATGTATACAAATGATTATACCATGCTGAAAGAACTAGTGTGCAATATGAAAAGTGCCTGACTCCTCATGAGTAGAGTTGTCCCCCATCTTCATTCTTATTCCTAACTAGTTGTATGAATGTGAGAAACTCATTTGTACAATAGAATATTTGTTTCATCACCTATAAAATAAGGTTACATTGTATGATCTTTAAGGTCTCTTGCAGCTATGAGTCTGAAAATGATTTTATGCTTCAGAGAAATTAAATGGTAATCTCAAAGACTCCTAATTATACATTGGAGATGATTTCTTCAATACAGTTATTTTTGCAGGTATAACTAACAAACAAAATCACACAATCTTTTTTTTTAATTGGCTTCAATCACAATTGCCTCAGTCTCTGAACTTTCCTACTAGCCAAACTTTTGAATTTGATTTCTTTTGATTTTTGTAAAGACAGTAATAATAACACTTGCTTTCTAAATTTACCTCAAATACCCTAGTGGGAAGTTAGATGAAAGATTCAATTCCATTCAGCAAACATCTATTGAATATTAATTACGTGCAAAATCCTAAAAATGACACCAATATAAAGAAAGGTCATAGCCCTCAAGGAATCTAAAACCAAGTAGATAAAGTGAAGCATTATCATTATACCAAGAGAATTCATTTCAAAGGAAGGAAAAAAACAAACTCAGAAAGTAAAACAGTATGGAAGATAAAAATGAACTTAATAAGAAATGAGGGCTTCCTTGTGGTTCAGTGGTAAATAATCCACCTGCCAATGCAGTAAACACGGGTTCCATCCCTGGGTCAGGAAGATCCCACAGGCCTCAGAACAGCTAAGCCTGTGTGCTACAGCTGTTGAACCTGTGCTCTAGAGCCTGTGCTCTGCAACAAGAGAATTCACCACAGTGATAAAGCCGTGCGCCACTGGAGAGTAGCCCCTGCTCTCTGCAATAGAGAAGAGGCCGAGAGCAGTGAAGACTCAACACAGCTAATAAATTTAAAAAAAAAAAATTATTTTTAAAAAAAAGAAAGAAAGAAATTATGGAGAAGGGTTGAAAATCAGTCAGAAATTCTTCAGCCTAAAAGAAACGATGATCCATATGTTAGCAAGTAATGTTATCAATCATAAAATCTCGCTTTCAAATCCATTCCATCAGGGCAAGACTGACTCAGCCAGCAGCTCAAGTATAGACTGCTTACCTTCTGTCCACAGGACTCTCTGAGGAGAAAGATTCAAATTCCAGCCAACGCTGGCACCCTCCACAAGAAGGGAGAAAGAAACAGTTGACTTAAAAACACTGTCTCAGGGACTTCCCCAGTCTTAATCCATGGTTAAGACTTCTAATGTAGGGGCATGGGTTTGACCCCTGGTGGGGGAACTAAGATCCCATATGTTGTGTGGCACAACCTAAAAAAAAAGTTGTCCCCAAATCAGGCAACTGGAGACAAGAGTACAGAAGCATTTCCCAAACAGAGAGGGGAGGGCAAGAGAAACCCTTGCCTTTCATGCAGTCTGCTGCTGCTAAGCCACTTCAGTCGTGTCCGACTCTGTGCGACCCCATAGACAGCAGCCCACCAGGCTTCCCCATCCCTGGGATTCTCCAGGCAAGAACACTGGAGTGGGTTGCCATTTCCTTCTCCAATTCAGTGAAAGACAATTTTCTTCCTCCTTATAATCTCTAGTAAACGGTCACAGGCAGGGACATTTAGAGAAATGAAAATGCAAAGTTCTATCAGGAAGATAAAAATGAATGATATGAGGAAAATCTGCATCACAGCATGGAATATTCCATTTTATACTGATTTCTCCTAAAGGTCCAGGACTGAGTGAACGGACAGTGTGTGAGTGCCTTGAGTCTGGGGATATGGAGAGGAGGGGGATGGAGGTGGGTCAACTTGAAACTGTTTCCCTCTCAGATTGGGACTTGAATCCAGCCAAAACCCACAGTACCTGGTTTCAGGACCTCATGAAGTTCAGGTTCTTGATGTCTCATCACAGAAAGAATCCAGTGAGAGACAAAGTGATAGGTAAGAAAAGGATTTATTCAGATTCAGAGAGAAGCACACTCCACAGAGTGTGAGCCATCCCAGAAGGTGGGTGTGGCCTTGAAATGTGGCTTGGTTAGCTTTTATGGGCTGGGTAATTTCATGGGCTAAAGAGTGGGAGGATTATTCCAACTATTTTGGGGAAGGGCTGGAGACTTCTAGGAGTTGGGCCACTTTTTGGTCTTTTGATGGTGCCTTGGAACTGTCATGGCGCCTCTGGGTGTGTCGTAGCTTGCTGAGAGAAGATCAAGGGCTAGAAATCCACCCCTCTGCCATCTTGGACCCATTTGATTCTAATTGGTTTATGCTGTGTCCTTGGGCTATGACATTCTCTCAAAAGTTGTGCCCTGCCCCTTGCCCTCCTGTTACAAGCTCTGAGAATCCTACAGAACACTGGGACCTCTGCTTATCTTTTTGGATATATTAATAATATGATAATTTCCCATAAACTGCTGGGAGAATTCTCGCTCAGAAATAGACAGAGAAACATCTAGACTGGCTATACCATTTTCCACACTTTGAGGCATTCTGAATATAGATGTAAACTAAGATCAAATCATACATCTTTGAATACCTGATACTAACATTCTGCTCGTATCACACTGTCATACACCCCACCGCCCCCCCCAAAAAAGTAAAATCAGGAAGAATAGTGAAAAATTAAGACAGCAGGGTAAAGTGTAGCATTTCTAGACATTTCATCTTCAGCAAGACTACCACAGCCAAAAAGGGTTGCCTCCAGACTTTTCCTCTGGGCTCTATTTTTTCCTGTATGTTCTACAATTATCGAGGTATCTTTTACTGTTTATTAGTGCCCATGTTTATGTGTATAAATTCTGCTTCTCCAGCTAAAATTTGAGTAAATTCCATACTCTTTAAATCCAGGATCCCAGACTTCACAATCTCAAGATCTGAAACTCCTGCTCTCACACCCAAGCACTGAATAACTTAGCCTGAGGGAGTTGTAGCAACAATATTACAAAGGTCCCAAAAGCAAAACAAACAGGCACACAAGAAGATCTCCTATTGCATAAACAATGAGGCTCTTCTTAACTTTTTTGTTTGTTTGGTTTTGGTCAAAAGAGTCAAAAGACTGTGGCAATTTTTTTCATCTTTGAGATTTAACCATGCTAGGGAACAATAAAAAATACTGGGGAACAATAAAATATTTGGTGTTTTGGATGTTGGTTTGTTGTTTTGTTTTTCTGGTAGTGATAGGCATCGAACTTCTGTTGTACAATTATTAGTGTTGTTTTTTGTTTTTAAGTCATGTTTGTTATTTTAAGTTAATATTGTTTCCCTTTAGCTACAGGAAGGGGACACTTACGTTCTAGTCCCATCAAGTTATACATCGAGAAATAAGATCCTGCAAGAAATCTTCCTAATTTAAAGCTAATTTAGATGTTTGTAACTTCAGAGACTTGTGTAGATACATAGCTTAACAGCAACCCACCTGAAATGATAGCTTTTGGTGAGTATGGATTGTCCCAAAGCAGGCCACAATTTTGAATTGGACACATTCATGATATCAAGGGAAATACGAAGCAGTCCACTGTTCTGCACTACCAAGTTATTACATATTCTGAAAGAGGAAAGGAAAAAAACTCACCTCCAAATAAAGTGGAGAATGATGTGGAGAAAAGTTTTTTAATCTACATAGGAAAATATTATTTTATCATAAGGAAAAAAGGCAAGATGCAAATTTTATATTGTAGTCTAGTCCAAAATTCTAATTCTTTATATAGAAAATGGTTACTCTCCTTGAACAAAAGAATGTAATAATTTTGCTTCTCCTCTCTTATGCTTATGTATTTCCCTGAGGTACAAGAAAATGGTGTAGAAAAACACACCCTTGAGAGAGAGAAATACATGAAAATGCCAGACTGTTCAATATAACATTTTGCTGAGATGTAAGAAAATGGAATAAGAGAGGATGCAAACTTTTAAAAGATTATATTTCAAGACAGTAAATGTTGGTTCAAAAATTTCAAAAGAAATGATATCCACGTAAAAAATTATGACTAAATCAGCCTTAGTAGATAACCACTCAGCAGCAATGTTTTCGAAGTAACTCAAGAATGAGATTCATTCTTTTTAGTGTTGGATCAGCTTTGTTTTGGAAGTCAATGCTTTCCAGAGCTTTTCTTTATGATTTTGATTATACACATTCTTATGTTACTTAGTATCTGACACTTTGTTGCCAGACCCTGTTCTAAATGTTTTTTGTTAATTCAATTATTCAATTCATAATTTAATGAATTCAATTCTCTAAACTGTGAAGTTGGTAATATTTCCATTTTATAGATGAGAAGATTGAGGCATAGAAAGATTAACTAATTTGCCCAAGGACACACAGCTAGTAAATCTTTAAAAGACTAGGAGGAAATGCATCAGGATATTGATGGCGATTTCTTAGGGTGTGGGGTTATAAAGAGTCGTTAAGAGAGATGATACAAACAGCTCTTGAATCAAGCCACTGGCAGCTGTTTAAAAACAGAGAAGACAGACTCCAGAACAGTTTAAGAGAAAATACTGGCAGGGCTTGTGGAGTGACTAATGCCACACGGGGAATGGCCGGAGTCTAAAAACACTCCAGCTTCTGGCTTAGGTGACTGGTTGGACGTGTTCACTAGGATAGGGAATACAAAAGATAAAACAATTTTGGGAAAGAAGACTCTCTAGGTTCAGAGTCCACAGGAGAGCCCTGCTGCTAAGTCGCTTCAGTCGTGTCCGACTCTGTGCGACCCCAGAGACGGCATCCCACCGGGCTCCCCCGTCCCTGGGATTCTCCAGGCAAGAACACTGGAGTGGATTGCCCTTTCCTTCTCCAATGCAGGAAAGTGAAAAGGGAAAGTGAAGCCGCTCAGTCGTGTCCGACTCTTAGCGACCCCATGGACTGCAGCCCACCAGGCTCCTCAGTCCATGGGATTTTCCAGGCAAGAGTACTGGAGTGGGGTGCCATTGCCTTCTCCGCCAGAAGAGCCCATTAAAGTGCAAATATGTCTTCCGACTGGAACCAACTTGGCTCACTGACACTTGCATCATCCCTGCTGTCGGAATGGTTAGCTGCCTCCCAGAGGCCTAGGCCTTGGGTGAAGGAGGAGCTTCCTCTGGGTAGATTCGGTGGGGCCTGCCTTGGCCAGTGGCCACGACACTGCTGACTGCCAGCCTCGCTGAAGCCCCGAGGAAGGCCCGGCCGCAGGGAGCAGGCAGCCAGGACAAAGGCCGCCCGGGAGGTCTCCCGCTGGGGCGGGACGCCACGCCATCCAGCCCGAGTCTCCCTGTTCCTCAAGTCGGGTCACCTAGGCCCTCCCAAAAATCGCCTGGCTCACGTCAGAATGCTGGCGGCCGGACGAGTGGTGCATTGCGATGTTCCTTGTCTTCTCATTGTTTTCACCCGTGAAACCTCCAGTTCCCCAGCGTACAAAGGCCGGGGAGGTGGCCAAACCGAATTGAAATCTGAAATGTCTTTTTTGTTCCTTACAGTACAGTCAGTTTAAATTTCATGCAATCTTTAAGCTGTGGACTAATATGTATTATACAATTCTCGGTTTGCCTTTTCAAAGGTGCTTCAACTTATAAATATCAAGCTGGGACCCGGGCCAGGAAATCCAGACCGAGTTAAACGCACAGTCCGTAGGTTCCAGCCTAGCTTTGGGGGCCTTGGCTCGTGCAGCGGCCCCTCCCCCTCCTCCGCCCCCGCGCTCTTCCGGCTACCGGTCGGGTCCCCAGGACAACGCCCGCGCTCACCCGGAGGGAGGGCGGGGCGCGGAGCCGAGGCCGTCACGTCCCGAACGTCGAGAGGCGGGGAATAGCGCTATGACGTCACGAACACCGCCCCCGGCTTCCAGATATCCCCCGCGCCGCCCGCCATTTTGTCTCCAGTGTCTCGTTTGCTGTCGGCAGTGTGGAGGGAAGTGTCTTCCTTCGTAGGCGGGAGGAAGGGACCAGCATCTATTGTCTGTGTTTAACTCCGTAGTTCGGTCAGAGGCCTCCCAGAGCTTTCCCGGGGCAGTCGGCAGGAGCCTCTGCGACCGTCCCGCCCCTCCCCTCTGTCCCCGGGACCGGGAGGGACCCAGCCCGCGTCACGCCCCTCGGCGCTCGCCTTTAGCCTCTCTGTCGTTGCGTCCACATCGCGCCCCCGGAATCAGACGGTATCCCATAGATGGCCAGCTTTCCCCCGAGGGTCAACGAGAAAGAGATCGGTGAGGAATGGGACGATGGGTGAGGGGTGCTGGCGAGCGCGCGGGGGCGACGGAGAGGCAGGGACTCCCCGGAGGAGGGTGAGTCTGAGGAAGGACAGTGAGTCGGGCTCGAGCCCTGGAGCGAAGAGGAAGGAAGCTACCCTGCGGGTGGGTGTCGCCTAGGGTAAATGGGATCAGAATTGAAACGGCGCCTACTGTGCGCTTGGCCAGGAGGGAGGCGGCGCGCAGAGGAGGCAAAAAGGACCAGAGAGCCGAGTGGCGAGAGCTGCAGGGATCGTGTGGCCGGGGCGGAATTGTTCCCCACACCCTAGTTTTTTTCTCTGGCGGTCTGAGCAGGGCCGTTCTCCTGGATTTCTCTTGGTTAAGGGCCTGGGGCGTCGAGTGGGCAGGGGAGGGCTGGGCAAAGATCCAGGGCTCTTAAAAAGTTTCCAATGAAGAAAAGTATACTTGTCTGTTACGAGCTATTATTAAAGGATGGGTATTAGTGTATACGAACTATAAAGAGGAATGCAGCTATCAGCCTGGAAAAAATGTTTTTTAAAATGGTATGGTGTTCAGAAAGGCAGCAAGCTCAGGGGAGGAGACTCAGTTATCTTTCATATACTGAGGAGCGCAGGGAGGAGCAGGATGGTTGGGTGGAGTGACCGGAGAAAAGCTGACTTACAGAAGAGCGAACTCTTGAAAAGGTTTTCTGGAAACTGGCTTAGTGGCCAAGCTGAAGACAGGCCAGTAGATGTTGAAGGTCCTGCTTTAGGACCTACCCCAATGACTCACTTGAAAGCACCTTACATTATCTAAATCCTCTCTTAAGGTAAAATACCTTAAGGTGGAATCGCTTTAAGGGGAGTTGAGGTTTGACTGTTTAGTAAACATTGAACTTATCGTATTATATACGTTATTTAAATATATGCAGTTAAATGAAAATTGGAGGTAGCTACTGAGCAGAGAGCGTTTGCATTTCCTTGTTGTTCAACTAAATTGGTGCCTTTATTGAATATTTGGAGGAGGTTTTCTAGAGAAATGGAGAAGCTAAAGTAGCCAAAAGGCCCTCTATCCTGTATGTGGGTGAAGTTTTATACCTAGAGACAGCTATCTTAGAATTCTGGTCTTTTGTTCTTTTACGGATAAGGTTGACTGGCAGGTTAGGAGGGGACTTTACCCCTGGTTTTAATAACTATTTTAAACATACTGAGAAGACAGAATTCATGTCCAGTTGTTGAACTGTGGAATATAGAACTCAAAATTTCTTATTCTCAGTCCAGTGGTGTTTTTTTTTTTCTTTTTTCTACTCACAGTGACACTGAGGATGAGTGATTTGCCTTTCTTATATCTGTATTTTACTTCATCTTGAATCATTTTGAAAACTTTCCAATCCTCTCTTCTATGGATTGGACAGAGCTTCTTAGCCTACCAGCGTGAGGTGGAACCACCCACTAAGTAGCCTTTTAAATTATTATTATTTTTTGCATGTTTAAGTCTCAGTGTTATTTCTTGGTTATAGTGTAAAGTTACTAAGTAGATGCCAAATATCTAAAAGAACTTTTGCCTTTTGTAAACTTTTTTTTTAAGTCTGGTTTTTTGTTTCTTTGTTTCTTTTTAAAATATATCATTTGGATACAAAGTTAAAACCTCTGTAGCTTTGTATCTATCATTAAGGACCTCTGTTGCTGGTTTCTCAAATAAGTACTGAAAGAGGAGGCAAGATTCCCTGATTGATGAAAGAAGTCTATATGACAGGCAGTCACTGCCTAGAGCTACAGCCCTCTTTCACAAGGCTGTGCCACAGACCCTCCCTTTATGGTTATGAAATTGCAGGGAAGAATTCGAAGGAGCTGAATCTGGTTTGCTTGGTTGAGCAGTGACTCAGATGATGTGTGTGGTGTCGTGTCTTATGGCCAGGTTCCCTGGCAGGCAGCCTTTCCCTTATACCAGGTTGTTAAATCATACTGTCTTAGGATACTAACATGCAGCAGCTGCAGGTCATACACAAAAGTTCAAGTGATTTTTTTTCTTCATTATAGAGTTTGTGCTAGTGTATAATATTGTACCAGTAAATATTTAAATTATTTGGTTAAATGCAATGATCATTTTATATATCTTGTTAGTAAGCAAAGAAACACAGTAATTATTAACTAAATACTTGTAATGGTATAGTGTATTTATTTGGCAAAATATGTTGAGGGTGGCCCTATAAGTACATTCATCTAGTTTAATCAGAAGCTTTCTCGTTTTAAGAAAATGCTTGCATGTTTTTCAGTTGAATTTTAGAACTTGCGTCCCTTATTTGTGAACTTTGATATTTTTTTCCTCCTAAAATTTGTGGATTCTAAAAGATGTGGTTAAAGAGAAGCCCCCCTCCCCGCCCTTAAAAAAAATAGGCGGAGGTTGCTGATTGAGGGGCCAGGCACATAAATGATGATATAAGAGTGTGGGCTTGAAGGCATGGAGGGGAATATGAAGCAGCAAGCCTTTTCTAAAATCATTTGTGTGTGTGGTGTTGTCTGACTGCTGCACAGCTTTTGGATTCTTAGTCCCTGACTAGGGATTGAACCCTGGCCATGGCAGTGAAAGCCCAGAATCTTAACCCCTAAGCTGCCAGGGAACACTGTCATTTGTATGCTTAAAAAATCATTCTGCAGGCATCAAGTGTCACTGGTTTGTGAATTGTATATTAAAGTCATGTTCCTGCCAATGAAATTGTTGCTGTTTTGATACAAGTGGGGCAGGGGTATTGGTGGGGGCAGTGGGGCAGGGCGGAGATCTGCTTTGATTAAATCACACCTACAATAATGTGTTTAATTGAAAAGGTTCCACTGTTTTAAGGGCCATTATTAACTGGAATTTATCCGGAACAGTATGAAAGTGAAGGTAGAGAATGGACTTGAAACAATGCAATCTAAGGGATGGTTGAAAACTCACCAGATTTTATCATGGTGAAAAGATTTCGTTACTGATGTCATGGCTGTCTTCAATATATGAATGTCATGTGAGCGCAGGATCTCTTATTCTCTTTGATCAGACACAAGACTGAGTGGGCAGAGTGGCAAGAAGGAAGATTTTGAGTCATTAAAAGGAAATATTCTAAAAAAAATAAATAAATAAATAAAAGGAAATATTCTGATAATCTCAGCTATGCCAGAATAGGTGCATGTTTATATTTATGAGTATCACAGGAAAACAGATTTCAGTTTTGTTTTACTTTTTAAACCGTATCTCATTTGTTTAATGTGGCAAAGAATTGGGCAAGGAAATAGTTATATCACTTAAGAATGGGAATTTATACATGTGCTTTCATATTTGTTCAATAAACATTTGCTGAGCCCCTGTCGCATGCCAGATGCTGCGCTCGCTGTTGGCAAAGCATACGTTGAGACTGGATGTGTCACTGAAATGAGTACACTTTGGGGGTTTGCGTAAGTGTATCTGCTCTTGCAGTAAGAGTATCAGTGGCTCTCATTTCAGTCGCAATACGTAGACTACGTTGTTGGAAAGTTTAAGCCCAAAACATAAAAAATAGATTACAGGGTTGACCACAAAGCAAACCACAAAATAGATAACGGGAAACTAAACTGAAGGTAACTTATAACTGAAAAGGGAGAGTAGCAAAATTTAAATCAAGACAAACCCAAGACAGCATTGGTGACAGACTTAAGATCCTTTCCCGGAATCGAGGAAATGGCAGCCACATTTGCATGTGCACAAAAATAAAAATACATGAAATTGTTCCACTTTTTTGTCCTTAAAAACCAAAAGAATTACTTCCATTTGAGGATGAGTTTGGTGGCCCATTAGGAAGATGCTGAGGACCACTATTTGAGAATCACAAATATAATGCATTTTATTTTATTTTTCGCTTGTTTGGCTGTGCCACTTGTCATGTGAGCGCTTAGTTCCCCAACCAGGGGAACCTGCCCCCTGCAGTGGAAGTGCAGAGTCCTGGCCACTCTATCACCAGTGAAATCCCCATAATGCATTTTAGAGTTCGGAGGATTTTTTAATTTTTGTGACCCGAAAAAGATAAGCATCTTCTGGTCTGACTAGACCATTCATTTAATAGTGCTTCCTTTGAGTAGTGATATAATACTATACTTTATAGTGGATTATGGTTTTTGAAAGCAGCTGTTTGCAGAAGATACTTTTCCTATAGAGCAACTTTGGTTTCTTGCGTTTTAAAGGTTAGTAATTTGAAACATAAAGGCAGGGGCTTCCCTGGTGGTCCAGTGGCTAAAACTGTGCTCCCAATGCAGGGGGCCCAGGTTCAATCTGGGAACTAGATTCCGCGTGTCTCAACAAATACGGGAGATCTCACACGCTACAACCAAGATCTAGCACAGCCAGATCCAAGGGAAATAAAAGCATAAGGCTGGGAAAGTCAGGACTTCAGAAATTGGCAGCCCTGAGAGATCATTACATTTTTATTTGACCAGGTTTTTTTTTTTTTTCCTTAATTGAAACTTTGTTTAAAAGTTCTTGATTTGGGAAATTTTAGGAAAATCACTTCGCCAGAACTTATAAAGATGTTTATCATCATCAAGGGGTCTTCACGCAGCCTCTCTCTCTTCAAAGGGTAGAATGCAGAACTTGGTGCATAAAAAAGGGGGAAAAGTCAGTGGAATTGAGTGAATGCCACAGTAATACAGATGCAGTCTCAAATTCATTGTTGTTATATACAATGTCTTGTATTTTTTTGTTTTCTTTTAGTGAGATCACGTACTATAGGTGAACTTTTAGCTCCAGCAGCTCCTTTTGACAAGAAATGTGGTCGTGAAAATTGGACTGTTGCTTTTGCCCCAGATGGTTCCTACTTTGCCTGGTCGCAAGGACATCGCACAGTGAAGCTTGTTCCGTGGTCCCAGTGCCTTAAGAACTTGTAAGACTCTTCTTTTTTGTATTTTGTATCTGTCTGTAGAATTTTTTTCCATGTGGACTAATACAATTATTTTGTTGTTTTATGTTATTTCTTTTGAAGACTGTTTTAAATGTGTTTTGATCATAAGCTGAATATATTTGTTAGAAAATCTGTGGAAAGAATTGTCTAGCCTTAATTGTATATTACAGAATATTTTCTCAGATAGTTTGGTGTTTTTCTTTCCCATATAGTAAAAGGCAGATTAATTGTGCCTTGATAGTGTAGTTTCTAAAATGTGTGTGAGCCACCAGGGAAATCCCTGATGGCTCAGGTGGTATAGAATCTTCGTGCAGTACAGGAGACCTGAGTTCAATCCCTGGGTCAGAAAGCTCCCCTGGAGAAGGGAATGGCAACCCACCTCAGTATTCGTGCCTGGAGAATTCCATGGACAGAGGACCCTAGCGAGCTATAGTCCACGGGGTCGCAAAGAGTCAGACTTGACTGAGCAGAGAGCACACGAACGTAGTATAGTTTCTAAAATGTGTGCGCTGAATTTAACATCTTTCCCTTCTTCTTGTGTCTGGTTCACCATCACGGTTTCATTCCTTCACGCCTTTATCACTGCTGATCATTACGGCATTAGACAGTCTTCTGGTGTCAGCTTCACAATGTGTTCTCAGAGTTTTTTGTTTTCTGCTTGTTTATACTTTTGGGTTAATGAAAAGAGTCCTAATTAATATAGGGTTCTACATCAGTAAGGATATATTGAAACACATTTGAAATGACAAAATTACAAATTGCTTTTTATTATTGAACTTTTTCTTAGGCACTGAGGATTTTAGTCTGAATTTATTTGGTCATGCCCACATAGCTAATAGCAGACTTTTCCCTTTCCCATCTATAAGGATTCCATTGTTACTCAGTATTACTATAATAATATGGAAGTTATTTTAGCAAACACTTATTATTTAGTATCCACAGAAGTCCAGAATAAATAATAACTAGATGACAATCTGGCTTTTTTTTTTTTTTTACCAGTCTTTTGCATGGCACCAAGAATATCACCAATTCAAGTAGTTTAAGATTATCAAGACAAAACAGTGATGGTGGTCAGAAAAATAAGCCTCGTGAACATATTATAGACTGTGGCGATATAGTCTGGAGTCTTGCTTTTGGATCTTCAGTTCCAGAGAAACAGAGTCGCTGTGTAAATATAGAATGGCATCGATTCAGATTTGGACAAGATCAGCTACTCCTTGCCACAGGGTTAAACAATGGACGTATCAAAATATGGGATGTATATACAGGTATGAAGTCATAGTCTTGAAAGCAAACTCGATTATTTTATGATGTAAGCATAACTTGTAGACACTAGAAGAATACGATTTGAGGATTTTAACTTACGGAGAAGCAAGAATTGATCCTCTGAATCTGTCTTTATACATATATCTTTATTGGCCTAAATAGCATCTGCAGCTTTTAGTTTTAATTTAGGAAAATAGAGTTCATATTGCTTGATCACTCTTCAGAGAATATTATAGTAGGAAGGGCATGCCTAAGGAACATTTAGTTATCACTTGTAAACTAGTAATGTACTTTATGACTCAAATTGCAAGATGTTTTCTTATATACTTTTTCAATATATAATAGCTTAGAGGCATTCAAGGTAGATCTGGTTTTCAGCAATCATTATCTAGCCTCTGGAAGGCTTTAGTGACATTTTATCTAAAGTTTAACCAGGTAGGTTGAGAAGTTAAATTCTTTGGGCAGTTAAAAGTAAATATGTCCTGGGAATTCACTGGCAGTCCAGTAGTTAGGGCTTGGTGGGTGCTTCCCTGCAGGGGGCATGGGTTTGATCCCTGGTCTGGGAACTAAGATCTCACAAAACACGAGACATGCCTGCTGCGCCCCCCTGCACGCCCCCCCCCACCCCCCCAAAAAAGTAAATGTGCTCTTCACTACCTAAAATGTATAGTTTCAGACTGTTAGTCTGTACTCCAAAATTTAAAAGATTTTTAAAAATGAGCTTTAAAACAGTATGTACATTAGAATACAGCAAGTAATATTAACATTGAGTGGGGATAATGGATCAGTAAATTTGATTGAATTCTGGGAAAAAGTTTACAAGGTAAGCACATCACTTTTCATAGAAAAACAAAACTCATATAGTAGATGAATAAATACTTTTTTTCATTGAGATTATGTTTGAAAATTTAGGCTGTTACTATACAAGGATCTTTTAAAAAAAAAAAATTATTTGGCTGCATGGGGTCTTAGTTGTGGCCTGCCACATCTTGTTCCCTGACCAGGGATCAGACCCAGGCCCTCTGCATTTGGAGTGTGGAATCTTAGCCACTGGGCCACCAGGGAAGTCCCACAAAGATTTTAAATGATGCAGATTTTCTTGATATTAAGTTGACTTGGTCCAAGAGTTTGTTCACATTTTGGAAATTCCCTTTTAATTTTTCAAATAAATTTAGGCTTTGGTATCTTTGAAATAATTCATTTTAAGACATTATAAATAGTGAATCTAAAGATGATAGTAAAAACACACTAAAAAATGAGTCATTTTACAAAGGAGGTACCCATATATTTCTATCCTTTTTTAACGATGAGAAACCTGATTTTTAAAAATATGAAAGCTGGTAAAAATGATTAACATTGCCTCTTTCTGACCTTCCATTGCATTTAGGAAAACTCCTCCTTAACTTGGTAGATCATACTGAAGTGGTCAGAGATTTAACTTTTGCTCCAGATGGGAGCTTGATCCTGGTGTCAGCTTCAAGAGACAAAACTCTGAGAGTGTGGGACCTGAAAGATGATGGTATGTCTGTCTTCTAGGCTGTGGAAAAGAATTAGTTTCTGGGTATTATTACTGAGATGTATTACAAACACTTGACGTTAAAAGTGACATGATCATAGTTTCCTTTTCTCTGCTTAGTCCTTTGCCCCCTTTCCCTGTGCAGATCAAACAAAACTGTAAATATGACCTGGAATAGGAGCCAGCAGTTACTCTAAACAATCTGATACACACGGAAACTAACTACACGCATCTGTATCAACTATTTGAGGACAAAATCTATATCAGTTTTAAGGTTTTATTCGAACTGGTTTGTGTTGGTTTATTTCCTTTATATTGGGGAAGGTTATCAACTTCCTATTTGCTTAGTGAAAATTTAAGAAGATCTTGATGTAATGAAAGATACTCCTTAGTAATTAATAAAATATAAATTCAAACATGATTTACACACCAGAATTTATAATATGTAAATACTAAACATAACTTGGAGAGGTTAAGTAAGAAATTATAAAAATAAGGGATTTACCCTCCAATATAGTAAAAGGAATGTCAGTGTCAAGTTTCAGCTTTTTTGGAAACATTGGTAATTGTGGTGCTTTTACAGTTTTGGGGAATTTACCTTGTTTGAGAGGACCTGAGATGAGCATTTCTTCCCCCTTCTTAACCTCCAGTGAAAGAATTTAAGTTTTAACTAAAACCTTATATTAAGATCCATTGGTGCTCCACCAGCCTCAAGCTGGAAGTTGACAGGCTTGTTCGGACAAGTGTAGCTTAAATTGAGCGTAGTAGGAAACAAGACCCTCAGATTTGGAGACTTGTTTCGGCTTATGGGTCGTAACCATTACCTGATAGAACAATACACTGTTACCAAACTATGTGGCACCTCTTCTACATTTATTGATTCTCTAATTGCTTAGCTGTTAAGGGATCCCAAAAGTTTAAAAAAAAAAACAAAAACTAAGAGTCAGCTGACCTTTTCTTAAAGGGCCAGATGGTGACTATCGAGGCTTGTAGACCATACTATTTCTGCAGTAGTTACTCTCCTCTGCTGCCGCAACAGTGGGCATGCTTGTGTTTCAGTAAAACTTAGGTGCAAAAATAAGCAACGGGTATATATTGCCAACCCCTGTTGTAGATCTGTAGTGTTTTAGATCACTGCCCCTTAGAAGTTTGTGAGTCTGCTATTTTTGAAATGCTAGTCATTTCCAGGGTTAACACAGATATTTTCTTTTTGTTCAGGAAACATGATGAAAGTATTGCGGGGCCATCAGAACTGGGTGTATAGCTGTGCATTCTCTCCTGACTCTTCTATGCTGTGTTCAGTGGGAGCCAGTAAAGCAGTATGTGTCAAAGTTCCTGTATATTTATTGTGAATTGGATTGTAATAATGTATGCAAAATCATTTTAAATCTGGTAACCTATTAAGTCTGTGCTCGGTGTCTTAAATATCTTAAATGTGTTATTTCATGATGGGGGAGAATTTGCATGAGGGAAATTAAATAAATACAGTTATTGATTATTATAAAGTGAGAAATTTTGGGTTGCTTTAGTTAGAGATGATATATGTAAAATATGGGGTATGGCAATTTTATTTTTTATAAGATCTAGGAAAGTATATATGCTGTAGAAGAGATCTAGTCCAAATGTTAAAACATTCCCTTGCTAATTATTTTCTTCTCTGTTGTTCTATTTTTTTTTTTTTTTGGTCCAGTTTGCTGTTTAAAAAGTTTTGAGTCCCAGCTGGTCCTGGACATTTAACTGAAAAAAAGTAACTTAAAAATCTAATAAGAATAAAAATAACAGTCATGTATGTCCTAGAGTGAATTTCATCTAAATTTTATATGGTCTGTCTTGCATAGCATACCTGTAGACAGATTAAGTACAAAGTGACTCTTAAGAGAGTTATCCTTACTGATGGACCCTCCTTTACTCAGTTATCTACTAGCTCTGTGTTAGTATAGTTAAAGTGATCTTACTAGCTTCAGGTATTTATGAAAATGGTTGAAGTCCAAATAAATGTGATGATCACAATACACTTTGAATTAATGGGGGTGGGAGTCTAAATAAAATGGATTTTATTTAGCCAAGAAGTGTGTTAAAATGACAGTTGCAAATGTTGACAGTTTAGGGGGAAAATACTCAGTTCTTTAAAAATCATAAGAAGAGCAAAGCTAGATGTTGACATTGCTATTTTAGGCTGTGTGTTTTCCATATGCTTCTTGCTTTCCCTGTCACAGGTGGTGGCAGCAATATTGGTGTGATTGAGGTTATGCTGGCACCACTCGCACACAGGCGCACAATGGTGTTAGCTGGGCAGAAAGAGTGGCATCTCTGGCTACCGGGCTGGGGGCGACCTTTACCGTAGGATGAAGTAACCTTGCATTCGGCTGCAAGGTGTACTGTACGTACACAGGTGCTGGTCGATGTCCACTTTCTGCTTTTCTTTCTTTCTTTTTTTCTTTTTAAAAATAATTAAAAATAATTCCCCCCGCAGTGAACCCAACTGACTCCTCCGATGTAATTGATCTTCCAGTCTGGTGGAATTGGGAGTCTTAACATGTGAAACCAATTTAGTGTACTGTAATTGGCTTTCAAATGGTTTCTCTGTGCTATTTTTTGGAATTCATTGTGATACTAGAGATACCTTAAGTCTTTGATCCAACTGAAAGTTTGTATTTATTTTCTTTGGAAATAATATATTGTGTCTGTGCAGAAAAAAAGTAGCAAAAAGGATTGCTTTACTCCAAGAGGAGGAGAGTTTATCTTATTAGGATTGTTACAAACCTCTAAGCTGATGTTTAATATAACAGACTGAAGTAAACATTAGAGTCCTGTTTAGAGCTATTCTGCACAGTCTAACTACACTGATCTTTAGAATCTAAAACTATGTGTGAACTAGTACTAAAGTAACTTAAATGTTTTACACTTAAAATGACTAATGATTGTGGTCGGTTTGGGAAAAATAAGATTGGCAAATCTTGATTCACAGAAATGTTAATTGTATTATTTTTGTAAATTAGCATTTTCATTTTGTAATGTGGTTTAACATCCTTGTTGTTTGCCAAAGAAATTTCATTTGGCTGTGAAAAATTCTCTTTGCTTGCAGTATCTGTTTCTCTTCCTAGGCTCACGTTGGTGACCCAAGCCTATTGTAAACAAGTGATTATCTCAAAGGGAGATGCCAATGGAGTAACAATTTGTTAACCTTATATTTTCTGTCTATATATTTTTAAAAAATTTGGTAGTTTCTGGAAATAAAAAAGGGGTTTGTAGTGCTTAACCCTATTTATTTTTATATATTTTAGTTAATTAGTTTTTGGAATAAATGGATTTCAGTATAATTTTGTGGTTAAGTTGCATTGCCTTTTTTGTGTTTAGGCTTATTTTTAAATTAACATTTAACAGAAACATTTGAAATAGAATTTGCATGTCTACTTTAATTAACTTAAAAACTGATTTTAATCTGACTATGACACTGAGCATATTCTTTTAATTATTCATAATTTATAATGTTTAATTTAATATAATCTTAATTAAATTTAGCTGTTTTAGTTTAAGATGTGCGATTTTGTCCTCTGCATGTCCGAATGAAGCTATAACATGTGCCTTTTCTTGCAGGTTTTCCTTTGGAATATGGATAAATACACCATGATACGAAAACTAGAAGGGCATCACCATGATGTTGTAGCTTGTGACTTTTCTCCTGATGGAGCATTGCTGGCTACGGCATCTTATGACACTCGAGTGTATATCTGGGATCCACACACTGGAGCCATTCTGATGGAATTTGGGTGGGTACAGCATGTATTGTTTCAGGTCTGTAATTCTTCTCTACTATCAGTGTAGTTTAAGAAGTTCCAGAGATGATCTGAATCATTAACATGTGACATCTAAACTTACAGTCTATTGTAATTTGAAATTTGGGTATCATTTATGCCCTTTAATTGGAGAAGGCAATGGCACCCTACTCCAGTACTCTTGCCTGGAAAATCCTATGGACGGAGGAGCCTGGGAGGCTGCAGTCCATGGGGTCGCTGAGAGTGGGACACGACTGAGTGGCTTCACTTTCACTTTTCACTTTCATGCATTGGAGAAGGAAATGGCAATCCACTCCAGTGTTCTTGCCTGGAGAATCCCATCGACGACGGAGCCTGGTGGGCTGCCGTCTATGGGGTTGCACAGAGTCGGACATGACTGAAGCAACTTAGCAGTATGCCCTTTAATAATGCATCTAAATTCTACCAATAAACTTGACTGTCTTGATACAGATCTTGTTACTTAACAGGACATGACTCTGTAGAAGTGGTAATTATATTTAGAGTTTTGTGTTGGGGAACCATAAACTTAATCTTAAGAGTCTTAAACCACTCTAAAAAGGAGATTAGTAATTAGGTTTAAGTACTTCATTTAAAGTGGATCTGCTCCGTCTTCTCAATTGTGTTCATGAAGGCCACTCTAAACTATTCAAAGACTGATGTACAAGGTAGTTTTGTTTCTTGAGGTGACTCTCACTTGCCCTAAAACATGTCTTTTACTTCAGGCACCTGTTTCCCCCACCCACTCCAATATTTGCTGGAGGAGCAAATGACCGATGGGTACGATCTGTATCATTTAGTCATGATGGACTGCACGTTGCAAGCCTTGCTGATGATAAGTAAGTGTGTGAATTACAGCTTGACATATTTATTATTGTCTTTTAAAGATTTCCTTTCATTCTTCTACTTAATAAAAAACATTCTTAAGGATGAAAAAATCTTTCTACAGTTGGAGTTTTAATGACTTTCTATCTAGATAACACTTTGGGAGATGTTGGTGTATCTTAAATATTGGCCTGAGTAGTATTTGTGTAAACTGAAGATAATGAGTGCCTTTTCCTGTGTTCTTTATTAACGAGTTCAGGCAAACTAGGTGCATTTTTAATCAGCTTTTTAGCTCAGCTGACAGGTTTCTTTTTTATTTTTTTAAGTAATATCAAGGTTGAAACAAGGACATTGTCAAAGTGAAATAAATGGTAAAAACAGTCATTAGTACCTGCTGAAATTGAGACTGTAAGGATGAAATGAAATGTCACGTGTCTGAAATGTGCTGCTTTTGGTAAGAATCAGGAACTAGATGCAGCCATTCCATTTTCCCATACTTTAATCAGTGTGCCTGGATATGACACTAAGCAATTTGGGAACATCGATGTAGAAAGTGACTCATTATGATCTTTCTAGACTGTTAAGAAACATGGGGAGAGTTATTTGCCAATAATCATTGTTTTCCTTTTTGTTTAGTAGGTTCTGACTTAGCACAGAGTGGCATTTCTTTCTAAATTTTAAAAGTTGCTTTTACCTTAAATTTCCAACTAGATAATTATTGGACAATTTATTTCCTTTCTAGAATGGTGAGGTTCTGGAGAATTGATGAGGATTATCCTGTGCAGGTTGCACCTTTGAGCAATGGTCTTTGCTGTGCCTTTTCTACTGATGGCAGTGTTTTAGCTGCTGGGTAAGTGATTTTTCTCTTAAGAGGCAATTTAAGTTGGCTTTAGTCAAAGCAGCCTGTATGTTACTCAGTAAATTCCATAAGGGCTCTTTATAATACTATTGCAGGTCTCCTTAATCAGGTTTTAATGTGCAATTTGTGGCTCCAGCTCACAGCCTTGGTGGTAATTGTTTGAACTGTGGGATGATGAAATACGTGGATTTGTGTGACTGAGCCTGTGATTTTTTGTTTGTTTCTGTTTAGGACACATGACGGAAGTGTGTATTTTTGGGCAACTCCAAGGCAAGTCCCTAGCCTTCAACATTTATGTCGCATGTCAATCCGGAGAGTGATGCCCACCCAAGAAGTACAGGAGCTGCCGGTTCCTTCCAAAGTTTTAGAGTTTCTCTCCTACCGTGTTTAGAGGACGCTGCCTTCCCTAGTATTAGGGACTGAACACACTTTACACAAACCTCAAGCTTTACTGACTTCAAGGTTTAGGAGATTTATTTAATTTGATACATTCTTGTATTGCATTTTGATCAATTGAGCTTTTAAAATATTATTTATAGACCTTAGAAATATTTCTGAACATATCAAATGTAAATTTTTTTTCTAAAATTTAACTGTGAAAACATATACATACATGTATATATTTATATATAAGCTGCTGTGTGTTGAATGGACCCTTTTGCTTTTCTCATTCTTAGTTTCAGCATGTATATGTTGCTTCAGTAGAGCCGCAGTATATATCTTTGCTGTAAAGTGGAAGTAACTTTTTATTATTCTGTAACACTGAGTTAGCTGGTAAGTACTAACTTAAGAAAGCTGAATTGCACCATACAAAATGTGTATTTGGTTGGGGGGTGGTCAGACAGCCGACCTGCAAGTAAAACAGCTTCTGACGAGAGAAGGATTTTGTTTTTGTTAGGAGTGGCATCTGAGAGTTGGAGTTTGAATGTGACATTATTAAATTAAAAATAGGATATAACCAGGAAAAAGGCGTGTCTTTTTTTTTTCCCCCCTCTAACTGTTGCTGCGGGCCTTAATTTTGGAAAGCAGCTTGCTACTTTAACCCCTGTGGTATAAATAAAGTACTATAAATTTTAGTCAATTTGAAAAATCCATCTACTGTATTATTGCTAAATATTTTGTTTGTACTAAGGGACAATTAAGACTGTGGTGGGGATTTGTTTTGTTTTGTTTATTTTATACACATATCCTATGTTTCTGCAGAGGATAATACTGGTGACTTGCCAAAGAGAAGCAATACAGTATATCTGCTTTTGCCTTGTTATTTATCTTACCTGCAGATATTAAGAATGTATGCATTATGTAAAATATGTATATTTTTGTTGAGTTTTCTAATTAAAGACTTAAAAAACTATCGCAAATGTTTCTTAAATATGTTGGAAGCACCAACCACAAGCAAATTTAACAAGAGTAATGAAGAAATAGCACAACTATAGGACACTCAGTTCAGTCGCGTCCAACTCTCTGCGACCCCTGGACTGCAGCACGCCAGGCTTCCTTGTCCATCACCGACTCCTGGAGCCTACTCAAACTCTTGTCCATTGAGTTGGTGATGCCAACCAACCATCTCATCCTCTGTCCTGCCTTCAATCTTTCCCAGCATCAGGGTCTTTTCCAGCGAGTCAGCTCTGCATCAGGTGGCCAAAGTAATGGAGTTTCAGCTTCAACATCACTCCTTCCAATGAACACTCAGGACTGATCTCCTTTAGGATGGACTGGCTGGATCTCCTTGCAGTCCAAGGGACTCAAGAGTCTTCTCCAGCACCACAGTTCAAAAGCATCAATTCTTCAGCACTCAGCTTTCTTTACAGTCCAACTCTCACATCCATACATGACTACTGGAAAAACCATAGCTTTGACTAGACGGACCTTTGTTGGTAAAGTAATGTCTCTTGCTTTTTAATATGCTGTCTAGGTTGGTCATAGCTTTTCTTCCAAGGAGCAAGCGTCTTTTCATTTCATGGCTGTAGTCACCATCTGCAGTGATTTTGGAGCCCAAAAAAATAAAGTCTTTTCTCATTGTTTTCAGTTGCTTCTCCATCTATTTGCCATGAAGTGATGGGACCAAGTGCCATGATCTTAGTTTTCTGAATGTTGAGTTTTAAGCCAACTTTTTCACTCCCTTTAATAGGGCACTACCTGAGAACTAATGCTTCATGAATGCAGCCAGTTTTACTTGGTTTGTTCTTGGAGAACCATTGTAGAAATGCTTACTTTAAAATTACTGAGCAATAGAAAATTATCATCTTTTAGGGGAACTAATGGGCTTCCCTGGTGGCTCAGACAGTAAAGAATCTACCTGCAATGGTGTGGACCCACGTTTGATCCCTGGGTCGGGAAGATCCCCTGAAGAAGGGAATGGCTACCCACTCCAGTAATTTTGCCTGGAGAATTCCTTGGATAAAGGAGCCTGGCAGGCTACAGTCCATGGGGTTGCAGAGTCAGACACGACTGAGCAACTAACACAGAGTGGTGCTAGCAGGCTTATCTTTAAACCTCTTGTGATTTTTTTTTTGTTTTGTTTTCATTTTGCTTCATAAAACCTCTCCTTTATCAAGTAATAAGGTACCATTACCCTTCACACCACTAAATTATTTACTTTTTAATCAGCATATCCAATTAAGTAAAAATAGCATTTTGGGACAATAAATTTTCAGAGAAAGCCAGAATTGCTTGCCATCTCCTCATGAAAACCATAGTGCGTGGTGAAAACAAGATTGGGGAATGTAAGTAGAAACACGCTTGCATTTCCCATCTTTCATCAGGAAGAGGTAATAGCAGGATGGTAATGCTTTAGGCTGAGTGACCAAAGGAAGGTAGGGAAGATATGACTGGGATACTCAGATGGGTCAGATTCTAGCTACATGATTTTAAAATGGTTACTGCTGCTTCCTTTCATGTCATTTGGAGAACTGGCAAGAGAGCCTTTACATTCAGATTTCATTTCCTGTTTTAGGACCCCGTTAAGGGTGCATGTGGACATAGGAAAATGCCTCTCACCCTCAGTAGGCAATCTATTTTCTCACAACTTCAAGTGACTTTAAAACCTGTAACTTGATCTGAGGTTGGCAAATCTTAAGTTGATGATCCTTGAAATCACCTGCCTGCTTGCGATTGAGGTCAAGTTGGATTTAACTGGTTTGTACTGCCTTTAGGGCAGCAAGACCAAAAAAGGCCGAACTGCAAATGTAGCATGCTTCTGGGCTGAGGCAGCGTCTGATGGGTGCAGAGGACTTGGCTGTCAGCCAGCCCGCACAGGGAGACGGAAATACAAAGCATGAGAAGTAAAATATTGTCTCACAAGCCAGAAACCATAGAGACAGTCCAGTCTCCACGTCAATTAAAATGAAGGTTTGTCGGCAATAAACATTTTGTCCAAGTAATTCTGACCTAAGAAAATGCATTTACCTATAGAATGCAGGAGACCCAGATTTGATTCCTGGGTCAGGAAGATCCCCTGGAGAAGGGAATGGCAGCCCACTCCAGTATTCTTGCCTGGAAAATCCCATGGACAGAGGAGCTTGGCGGGCTACAGTCCATGGGGTCATGAGTCGGACACGACTTAGCCACCACCATGGAATGTTTAGATGATAAAACACAAGCAGTATGTACAGTAGAGTAACACATGGGTTTACTGTAGAGAAAGTATCAGTTACCCTGGTTTTTGTTTTAAAATCCTTTCCCCTGAGAAGTGAGAGCTATTGGTACTGAACAACAAAGTGCAGTCAAGAAAGATGGTCATAACCATGGCTTACGTTTATGGTAGCAAGTTTGGGAGGAATGAAGATCAGTTTGCAATCTCAACGCGCTCTTTCCCCTGTGAAACTTGCCTTTAGCCAAAAGCAACATGAATAAGGTATAAAATGACCTACTTGTTTTACAGATGTTTGGGTAGTTTTCTGTGGTTGTGATAGGACATTCTTAAAGGTTTAACAGTCGAGAAATCAGAAAAAAAAAAGATTGAATCAGGTTAGGATTAGAGAAGGAGAAATTTAATTTAATTTTTATGAACTCCAATTATTTTGCCTTTTAGAGACTGCAACCTTGTGCTTTCTCTTTTAGAGAGATGACAGAAATCTAGGAACTTTTTTCCACCAGTAATACCGCAGAGAAGTTGCTCTTCTGGTCTCAAAGTAAACCTAAACTTTGTTTAGCAAAATCTGTAATACAGTGACGGTGGTGATTTTTGTTGTTGTTTTAAATAAGGCCGAAGCACCAATGGCTATTTTTAAAAATTGTTGTCCAGAAACAAAGTGTGGACTGTAGAAATCAAGTGTGGGTCAGGAATAAGATGAATGGCTTGCAGTGAAGATAGATGAAGTAGCAACTCCAGTAAATTTTGTGTATAAGTTTCCCAATTGTTAAATAAAAATGCAATGTTCTTACAGGAAAAGATGAATATTAAAAGATACCCGAGAAAGATACAAAATAGAACCAGGAATGAGGCTAGTATAAAATAGAAACCATAAAGACATACTTTTGCGCTAGGTGAGCACACAGGTACCCATTTCTTTGTAATCCTCAACCATCTCCCCACCTCTAAGACCCTCTAAAATGATTTCACAGGAATTACATAGGTTTCAAGTTGTCTCTTCAATGATATTAGTTGAATTTAGAAACAGGAACTGTGGGGTCAACTGTGTTGTAAGAGTCTGCAGCTCTCAATTCGAAAGTGTTCCCACCACCCCCTATTTTATGACTCAAACTTGTTTTACTCAGTTTCACGACATGTCCAAACCTTGTAGATATGTGAGTTTATGACCTAGATGGTCTCTCCTTGGTGGTCTCAGACAAGCTGCCCCAGCCCAAAGTGGTCTTGCCCCTTCCTTGAATTCAATCATCTTAATTCCCACACCATTTGCTTGGCCTTTCAAACATGCCCTGTTGCTGGTTACTTCTCCTTAGAGGCTGGTGCCCCATTTAGAAGGCAAATGCTTCACACTTGGAAGGGCTCTCAACTTTCTCCCACAGGGCTCTGCCCCTGGTAGGCATTTGGGTCACACTGGCAGGTTGTTGGTGCCATGGAAAGGAGAGACCAACCCCTGATCAGTAGGCATGGAAGTACCCCTAGGCTGGGGAGTTGGGATGAGAGCCATAGCACCAGTCCATCCAGCATGTGCTGGGTGGAGAAAGCACTTCCCTCAGACTGGGACATGATACTCAACACCTGTGAGGACCCAGAAGTCTAGGCTTGGCCACATCTGGCCTCAGATCAGGAGAATGTTCATATGGTAGGTTGGCCCAGTTTCTCACCCTGCAGGAGGCCAGCTGCCCAGAGGACTTCACAGAAGTGCTGGCTGAGGCTGCATCTCAGGAAGGACTTGGGGGATTGCTAGCTTGACTGCTTAACAACAGGTAACTTAAAAAATGCTGTAAGAGTGCCTCCTCTCCATGGGTGGCTTTTGCTAATATTTCATATCTGCAGTGTCGGGTATGTGGTAGGCAGCATTCAGCATGTGTTACTACCATTTGTTGAGCGTTGGCCGTATGCTCGTTGCTATTCCTGGAGCTTCCCAATGACTCTGAAGTATTATTATCCTCACTTTACATCTGTGGAGGTTCAGAGAGACTAACTCAGTGTAGGTCATAAGAAATGACATCAAGGATTTAAATTCCAGTTGCCCTGTCTCCAGAGTCCTGTTTCTCTACAAAATGGGCACTAGCCTTTAGGGAAGGCAATCAGTCAAACTTAGACTCCTTAGTCCCTGCCTGCGCTGCCAACCCCCTGGGGTTAGTCCCAACACACTCTTTTTTTTCCCTGGATCATGGAGAAGAAAAAAAAAAAACTAGAAGGAAACACTCCAAATAAAATTTGGCAATTGAAACCCACGCAGACAAGAAAATGATTGTTGAGCCCTGCTCTTTAACCCACAACCTGGGGAAATTACACTGGACATTGGTTAGTTCTAACCCCACACTGTTCTTCTTAGAAATTTATCTCAAACAAATCATTTTTATTGCCCATGAGGACAATCCAACTCAGGCTGAAGCAGGAAGAAGCAAAGCAGTCATAAAAAGTGAGAAAGTCAGTTGACCTTAAAGCCACAGGCCTTAAAGATCAACACCAGGTCAGTTTACAAATTGGCACCTCCAGGGGAAACCTGAGCCCCTTGCACCAGCTGTATGGACAAGGTTAGATGTGCTTGCCTGGGACTGACTTAGAGGGAATACCAATCACCAGGACCACTGGGATGGCACTGGGCCATGTGGACAAGTTATCTTGGTCAACTGATACAGATGCCATCGAAGGAGCAGGGACAGTTCACAATTAGGGAGGGCCTGAGTTGGGAATACAGGATCAGATCCTTCTCACCATTTATGGATTGAAAGCTATACTTCTATCCCTCAACATCTGACATCTCTGAAATTGGGATGCATTTTTGAAATCGATCTTTAAATTTTTTTTAAGTGGTACAGATTATAATTGGTGGCATCTAGGATTTGATGAAATATGTCAGTGTTATTTACATGCAAGTTACAGGTGATAATGTCAGAAGTAGAGGACACTGGAAACAGGTGGTAAATGAAGTGAGAGTCCATGAGGCAAGTGAAGGGGGATCCATTAGCCCTTCCTGAAAAATGGCTTGACAATGAAATCTATCCAACAAAAAATCTATTAAAATCACAAAATAGCTAATGGCACCCCACTCCAGTACTCTTGCCTGGAAAATCCCATGGATGGAGAAGCGTGGTAGGCTGCAGTCCATGGGATCTCGAATAGTCAGACATGACTGAGTGACTTCACTTTCACTTTTCACTTTCATGCGTTGGAGAAGGAAATGGCAACCCACTCGTGTTCTTGCCTGGAGAATCCCAGGGATGGGGGAGCCTGGTGGGCTGCCGTCTACAGGGTCGCACAGAGTCGGACACGACTGAAGTGACTTAGCACAGACATTTACTATGATCCAGGCACTGTCCTAAGTGCTTAGCCTATATAATTTAATCTTTGCAACAACCCAATGAGGAGGATATTCTTACCCCCATTTTATAAATGAAGAAACAGGCACAGATGGGGATAACTAACTGTCCAAAAAGCTACCTGGTTGTAAATGGTGGTGTCAGGTTTCAAACCCTTGAAAGCTTTCTGACCCCAAGCCCTGGAAAAAAACACAACACTCAATGTGCAAATCGAGCATGAAGTTTAACTTTGAGCTTCCCATCAGGCAGAGCAAAATAGGATCTAAAAGTAAGTAAACCTTCAATAAACATGAATCTACACATGTACTTTTAAAGTAATGTCTTCATACCATCATTGTTTTGAAAGATTCTCATGATTTCTTTAAGCCAAGCTGTATGGAAAAGTCCAAAGATGACAAAAACTGCATATTATTCCTTCTCTCAGAAATGACACAGAAGATCCCATGCCTGATATCTCATTTTGTGATTGAGGGGTTGGAGGGCAAGGGTAGATAGAGATGTGGAACATCCATCTGGAACTTTTTTGTAGAAAGTGGGCCACTTTGACCTGTTTTCTAGACACTAATTACCGAAAGGCCATTGACACATCCTCAGTCAGACAAGGCCAAAACAGAATTTGATGATACACCTGTAAGATCATAAGCTTCAGAATCAAGAAATAACTCGGTTTAAAATCTTTGCTCTAACTTCTTCATTGTTGTGTGATCTTGGGCAAGTCTCTGACCTTTCTGAACTTCCTCTTACTCACTTGTGAAATTACACATCATCCTAGTACCTAATGCCCAGGGTTATCAGGATTAATATGAAACCAAGCTCCCAAAGCATACTGAGGCCTAGCCTAAGACAGGAAGCTGTCATTATGCCTAGAAATCTGCAGTGGTAAAGAATCCACCTGCCAATGCAGGAGACACAGGTTCAATCCCTGGAGGAGGAAATGGCAACCTACTCCAATATTCTTGCCTAAGAAATTCCATGGACAGGAGAGCCTAGTGGGGTTGCAGAGTCAGACACAACTGAGCATGCTCACAAGCTTTATGCTTAAAAGAGTCCATAGCAGCAAGGACCATGGGTGTTTTTGATTATCCCCTTCCCCAAGGCAAATCTGAGGCAAATTGGAGAACTTTTTTTTTTTTTAGTGTGTTGAGCCATTGTTTTTAGCATTTTTTTTTTCCTTAAAGAAATGCCAAAGGCCTTAAAACAGCCACACCCTACACAGGGCCTCATGTGAACAGTCAGATGATCAGGGTGGGCTGGGACAAGAGGCTGGGAAGCAGAACTTGGCTGCCTGCTCCCAAGACACAAGCCCTAGAGCCCAAGGAGGAGCCTCCTTCACTGAAGGGGAAGGCAGAGTCTGGGGGTTGGGAGGGGTGGGGGAGGACAGTGGGGAGGCTGCAGCCCCAGGCGGCAGAGGGTTTTGCTGGAACCATTAATCAGGCTGTGGGTACAGACTGTCTGAGGATACTGTTTAGCTGCCCTTGGGTATGAACTGGTCAGGGCACAGAGTCCTCCTCTCTGGCTTGATTCCTGCCTCTGCCCAGGCAGAGGCTGTCCTACCCTGCCTTCCTCAGCATCCTGCGGCTCCTTCTATTCCTACACCTGTTATTCATGCGCTCATTCATTATTTCCTTCCTTCATGCACGCATTCATTTATTTACTCAGCATATCTCGAGCACTTGCCATATTCCAGACCCTGATGGTACAGGGAATACCAAGACAGTTCCTGACCTCCGAGAATCCCAGTGTTGAAAGCAGATGAAAACAAACCTGCAAAACTAAACAGCAAAGCAGGGGAAAAAACAACCTCATAATTGCTATAATTGGTCACAGCCTGGATCATTATTCATGGCCTTACTTGCTGAGTTTATCACTGGAAGTGTTAGGTAGTTAGAATAGGAAAAAGGAGTCCAAAATAGCAATGGCTAAAAGACAAAGAAAGGAAAAAGCCTGTGAAAATAAAACAAAGGAAGGTCAGAGGACTGGAGTGAGAACCTCAGGTGAAACAAACAGCCCTCCTGGCTAGTCCAATTTACATAGGGCAGGCTCAGGGAGAGGAGAAAAAAACATGAAAAGAGGAGCCAAAATTGAGCATCTCACATCTTTTGGGTCATCCTGCCCTCATGCCTCGAGGATATATTTTCCTTTGCTTGCCAAATAAAACTGAGCTGTAACTGAGCTATACCACTGGTTGGTCTGCCATTTCAAATTTTTGCTGTGGTGAGAAAGAACCGAGGAAATTACACACTTCCCCGACAGAAACAACAGAAAGAGTTGGCTGACCGCGGAGTCTGTAGCCAGACTGCCAGGGTGAGCATCCCAGCTCTTTACTAACTGGGAACTTGGGAGGAACTGAGCTTCTCTGTGCCTGTTTGCCTCTGTACCTAATAGCAGTTACAGAGAAGATAAGTAATTACAATTATGGGGATGATAGTAGTTATATCCTCATAGGGTTGTTATGAGGATTAAAGGACTTAAGACTGGGTTTGACATATAGCACAGTGGAAGTGTTTAATCGGTTTTCTTTAAGACGCTGCAAGTTCTTCATATAACGATGGAGTTCTATCGCCATTCCAAGGTAGATGGGGTTCCACCCCACCCAAGCTCCCAGTAAGTGTGCCCTGTGGCCCTCATCAGAAAATGGATGGTGGCTCATTGATAAGGAATCTACCTGCCAATGCAGGAGACAGGTTTGATCCCTGATCCAGTAAGATCCCACATGCCTCGGGGCAACTAAGCCCCTGCGCCAGGACTACTGAACCCATGCATTGAAACTATTGAAGCCTGCATGCTTAGAGTCTGTGCTCTGCAATAAGAAAAGCCACCACAGTGAGAATCCCGTGCACCCCAACTAGAGAGTAGCCCCCCACTCATCACAACTAGGGAAAGCTGGTGTATAGCAAGGAAGACCCAGCATGGCCAAAAATAAATAAATACATTTTTAAAAAAACATTTAAAAAAGAGAAGAAAATGGATGAACTATGTTGGCCCTAAGAGTTACTTGTGGAATTTCCCTGCCAGGCCCCTTCCCTGGACATTCTGAGTTGGAACCATAACCCAGGGGTCGATGAAAAACATGTTGCCTGCCATATTGGTGAACAAAGGATGCTGCAGCCACCTAGCCATCACATTACAGCCAACCGGACAGTGACCCCAGAGGAAACTCAGGATGGAAACCCATAGAACAGGATAGAAACTCAGGATAGATGCCTGCCAACCCAGCTGTCAGCTGCTGCAGTCACCCCCAGTGGTGCAGCCTGAGGAGACTCAGGAAGAGAAAGCACTGGATACTGGGCCCAGAGAGCTAAGGTGCTAGCAAAGGAATGATTTCTGTGACTCCTGCATCTTCCCATATATAGAAAGTGCTAAATTCCTTAATCTGAGTTTTCTTTGAAGTGAAGTAAAGTGAAGTCGCTCAGTTGTGTCTGACTCTTTGCGACCCCGTGGACTGTAGCCTACCAGGCTGCTCCATCCATGAGATTCTCCAGGCAATAATACTGGGGTTTCTCTGGTGGTCCAGTGGTTAAGAATCCACCTACCAGGAAACAGATTTGGTTCCTGGTCTGGGAAGATTCCACGTGCTGTGGGGCAACTACGCCCACTCACCAGGACTAGTGAAGCCTGGGCACCTAGAGCCCATGCTCTGTAACAAGAGAAGCACTGCACGGAGAGGCACGCACACCGCAAGGAGAGGCACGCACACGGCAAGGAAAAGTAGTCCCTACTGGCCGGAACTAGAGAAAAGCCTGTGCATAGCAGTGAAGAGCCTGTGCACCACATCAAAAAGACCCCATGCAGAAAAAAAAGGGGGGGGATTTTTTTTTTTT
>NW_011495033.1:5016021-5024949 GCF_000754665.1 Bison bison bison | reverse complement strand
CAATTTTTTTTTTTTGAAGTGCTGGGTACCTGGTTTTTGTTGCAAAAGCTCCTATATATTCTGGCTTCTTTACCTCTTCAGAGCGGTCCCTCAGCACCATCTGAGAGTTCTGTCTCCTGGGCTTGAAGTCCTCAAAATGTCCGCCAAATAAGACAGAATTTTCAGCTTTTAGGAGGCTTCCCCAGTAGCTCATTGGTAAAGAATCTGCCTGCAATGCAGGAGCCACAGGAGATGTGGGTTTGAGCCCTGTGTTGGGAAGAACCCCTGGAGGAGGGCAGGGCAATCCATTCCAATGTTCTTGCCTGAGAATCCTATGCACAGAGGAGCCTGGTGGGCTACAGTCCATAAGGTTGCGAAGAGACAAACATGACTAAAGTGACTTAGCATACACAGATGTCAGCTTTTAGCTTGTGCATCTTTTTTCAGTCAACACAGGCCACACAGAAGTATGTTCCCAGTTGAAAAACCATTGATTTGGTTCAACCCCCTTAATCTGACTGAAAGCAATCAACTCAAGACAAGGTGAAGTTGGCAGCAAAGCCCAAACAGGAAAGTGAGGAGCTGTTTCCTTTCACTCCCTTTGTTGGAACCATGGCCCAGCAGTCCTCACAGCAAATGGGACCCTAAATATGGTGGGGCTTTGAGGGAGAGTGCCAGAAACCAGGAAGGATTCTGGGAAACCACAGAGGATCCTGGGAAATCAGAAAGGATGCTGGGAAATCAGGGAGGATGCTGGGAAACCCCCTGAGGACAGTGCTTCTATCCTTCCCATGGCCTCTCTACCTGGCTGCCTCTCCCAGTTCAGAGCACACTCTTTGGCTCTCTTCTGCAGTGCACACCTCTCCAGGCTCTTAGGAAGCAGAAGTGCCTGCTTGTAGACAGAACAAGGCATGATTCAGCAGCCTTTCAGTGGCTGAAGGATGGAAGGGAGATATCAAGGGGTCGGAGAGTCTTTGATGTTACAGACTTTCCTTGACTTACAATGAAATTACCTCACAATATCATAAATTGAAAATACCCTAAGTACAAAATACATTTAATGAACCTAATCTATCAATACCGTGGCTGATCCTAGCGCACCTTGAAAGAAAAGTGAAAGTGTTAGTCGCTCAGTCACATCTGACTCTTTGTGACCCCATGGACTATAGCCCACCACGCTCCTCTGTCCATGGGATTCTCCAGACAAGAATACTGGAGTGGGTCACCATATCCTTCTCCAAGGGATCTTTCTGACCCAGGGCTTGAACCCAGGTCTCTTGCATTGCAGGCAGATTCTTTACTGTCTGAGCCACCACAGTAGTGCTCCTTAAAGATACTATAAACACATTAGCCTACAGTTGGGCAAAATCAGCTAACACAGAGCCTGTTTTATAATAAAGTATTGAATATCTCATGTAATTTATTGAGAACTATACTGAAAGTGAACTGCTTGTCTGGGTCCAGAAGAGTCCTAAGTGTATCTGTTGTTTATCTTTGTGATCCTGTGGCTAACCAGGGCTGTGGCTGCCCTGCCCAACATCACAAGAGAATATCAGACATATGGCTAGCCTGGGAAAGGTAAAAATTCCAAGTATGGTTTCTACTGAATTTGTATTGCTTTCACCTCATCATAACATCAAAAACTCCTAAGTGGAACCATATAAGCCAGAGACTGTATTTGTGGGCATGGCTGGAGACCTCGACCAGGAGGGGAGGCAGGGCCAATAGCCTGTTCATCTCTCAATCCGATTGTTTGATTCAGGAAGAATCAGACATTTTAAAGAAGGTTCTAGAAGCAATGCTAAGTTTGAAGCATGAGTCAGCATTCACCAGTTTGGGTGAGAGGGGTGGTAAATGTGTAGACGTGTGAAGCAGCTTCTAGGCATTTTAGGGAACGTGAAGTAGTACAAGTCCAGCAGAGCAGTTACAGTGTTAGTTCCACTTACCAGCTATGCGACAGCAGAGGAAGAAGTACCAGAGAGGGCAAGGCAAGAGGCAGGAGCCGATGACATCATGAACATTTTTTTCCCACTTTGCTGCATAGAATTAATTATATTATCATTTATAGTCATCACATGGTATTTCAGAATGTTTTGGCTTATTTGGTGATAATAATAATAATAATAACAGGCAATATTCACCACAATCTCACTAGGACTGGGTGTTATTTTGTCCAAAAAGGGTTTGGTACCTAGGGTGTTTATAGACCGCTGCTTCCTCCCAAGGTCCACAGTCCCAACACAGTCCCTGAATGAAGGGGAAAACTCTTGAAATGTGGATGAAGTGTTAAGCTGTGGAGAGGACAGGACCCATACAGACTGGTAAAGTCAGCCAGAGTCATGGGGGTTTTGCCTTTAGGCTGGGAACGTTACTCTCTTTCCATTGTCTAATATAAAAATGTTTCCTTGAGGCAATAATGGGATTTCAAGAGCAAGAGGTACAGGCAGAGAACATATAACCTTGAGTAAAACTGTGTAAGTGAAAAAAGAAAGGTGGATGGACAGAGGTCACATTCTCCCCATAATATCTCACTGAGAGTGAATATTCTCCACCATTTAACGTCACCAACCTCACGCCCTCTGCCCAAGCCTCCTCTTGCATCCATCTCATTGTTTGTGATTGCTTCTGCTTCTGTCTAGTGGTCAGACTGTGAATCTAGACCTAAGGGCAGGGACGTTGTCCCATCTGGTTTCCGGGAGTAAACAGTGACACACAGTGTGTGGCTCAAGGGACCCCAGAAGGTCTGTGGACTGGTCTGAACACCCCGCCTCCATTCCCCACCACCACCGAGGAGGCTGGTTGCTAACTCTCGTGGAATAGTCATTCTGAGGAAGAAGAATCACCTGCATTCAATTTTATTGGGGAGCAGGATGGGTAGGAGGGAGGCAGAACTCTTTAAAGTTGGGTTGTGGCAGGCTCTTGGGAGCACAGAGTACTGGGGAGAAAGTGGATGTAGGTTCACGGCCTCTGTTTCTCTTTTCTCACCCCCAGTGCCTGGCCCAGAGGTGAATGGGCACAGAGGCTCCACGAAACCCTGCGGTGTGACTGACCCAC
This sequence comes from Bison bison bison, assembly GCF_000754665.1. Lineage (NCBI taxonomy): Eukaryota > Metazoa > Chordata > Mammalia > Artiodactyla > Bovidae > Bison > Bison bison. The sequence goes on along the minus strand of NW_011495033.1, from coordinate 5,021,916 downwards.
ACGGGTCACTTGAAGCCACCTGATGGGACTCCGGACTGTGTATTAAGACAATAAGCAGACACACTCCCAGCAGAGCCCTGTGGCAGTGGGGAGGGCTTGATCTGCATTTGGAGACAAACTGTTTATCTTTGTCTCGCCTTAAAAGGAGGGAAAAGGAACTACATTACCAAAACTAGGAAGCGGGGCCACTAGCCTGCAAAAGGAAGGCTTTGCCAGGGCCTGGTGGTCCCCCACAGAGGACTGTCAGTTCTGATGGCCAGAGGGTGGTGGAGGAGTTTGATGGCGAATAAAGAATCTAGGGGGAAGCTTCCCTGGTGGCTCAGATGGTAAGGAGTCTGCCTGCAAAGTGGGAGACCTGGGTGTGGTCCCTGGGTCGGGAAGATCCTCTGGAGAAGGGAATGGCTACCCACCCCAGTATTCTTGCCTGGAGAGTCCCAGGGACAGAAGAACCTGGTGGGCTACAGTCCATGGGCTCCCAAAGAGTTGGACAGGACCGAGTGACTAACACTTTCACTTTTTCCACTTTGAGGTGTGCTTGAAGGACCCCAGGGTCTGTGCACAAGGGCAGAAGCTTTAGACTGGGCTGGTTCCTGACTGGGGATGAGGGGCAGGCCAGGGAGCTGGGGAGCAGGTGGCGAGGCAGGGACCTCAGGAGGCTGACTCCGTGCCCTGAGCCTGTCAGCCCTGTGCCATCACAAGATGCTAGAGAGAGTAGCAGAAGCATGCGTTCCTTTGCTCTCACAGCTCCACTTTTAGAAAGTTATTCCCTGGAGATGTGCCTGCAGTGAACCATGGGTGTGAACTGTAAGGGTAAAACCAGGAAGCTTCCTGTCCATCTAGGAGGGCAGGGCTAACCCTCTGTGGGATGTCAGGAAACTTTACAAGATGGAGACAAAACTGCCGGATGAGAACCAAGCAAGTTCTAGCATGGTATGCTCAATTTATATTAGTAGCTGAAAAAGCTTGGAAGGATTTACACCAAGGTATTATTAATACCAGCGAGGTGTGAATTAGGGGAGAATTGGACTTTCATTCTGATTCTAGCTTATATACTTCTGTCTTGTTTGGACATTTTACACCAAGCTTTAGCTTTTTAATTGTTGAGGGTATCTGTTTATTTCTTTTTAAAATATATGTAAAAATTAATTTTTATTGGCATACAGTTGTCTTTTTTAAAAGTTAATTTTTGATTGGAGTATAGTTGCTTCTCTTTTTTTAAGATTTATTTAGTTGTATAATATTTTGGCTGCGCTGGGTCTTCATTGTTGCTCTCGGGCTTTCTCTAGTTGTGGTGAGCAGGGGCTACTCTCTCGTGGAGCACAGGCTCTAGCATGCGAGGGTTCAATAGTTGTGGCGCACTGGCTTAGTTCCATGGCATGTGGGATCTTCCCGGATCAGGGATTGAACTGGTATCTCTTTGCAAGGTGGATTCTTAATCACTGGACCACCATGGAAGCCCTTTATCATTACTTTTTTTTTTTTTGGCCACTCTGCACAGCATGTGGGATCTTAAATCCCCTGACCAGGGATGGAACCCAGTCCCCTTGCATGAGAATCACCGAGTCTTAACCACTTCCAGGGAAGCCCCTACCACAAACATTTTTAAAAAGTCAATTTAGGGAATTTCCTGGTGGTCCAGTAGTTAGGGCTCCATGCTTTCACTGCTGGGGGCCCAGGTTCAATCTCTGATGGAGGAACTAAGATCCTATAAGCCACATGGCTTGGCCTCAATATAGCATTTAAAAAGTTGCATTTAAAATTTCTGCCTTCAGTTCTGTGAACAAGTCATTCCAGCAAAGGCACAGAGCATCTACCCACTTCCCCCTTTATTCTGTCCACATTCTCTAAGGTGGGGAGCGTGAGGGGGTGCAGAGCATGTGAGGGAGTGGAGGGCATGAGGGGGCTGGGAGTTGAACTGCTCTGCACTCTGCCGTGTTTCTTGGCACATAAGTTAGCCCTTCTGAGCCTCACTGCGTTCACCTATAATGCAGGCTCAGAGCTACCTCTGATGCTCTGGGCCCCAGGGAAGTAGAAGTTGCCACAGTCCAACTCCACGGCCAGGGCAGCGTGGGTTCAGAGTTAGACCCAGGCTCAAGGTAGGGGAAAGAGGCAGGAAGGAGACAAGGAAACAGGGGTGAAGACGAGCTCTCATTTCTTCTGGACTCGGGCTGTGGGTACAGGAGGTCTTCATGTCACTTGGGTCCAGGGCTTCCCGCCCTGATGCTGACCCCACCTTCTCCAAGGTCGAGTCTTCCTAGGCCTCTCCAGGCATCTCCAGCTAAACAGACCTGGGCTGTCTGGGCTGCGCCTAGCTCCCCTGAGACTGGGTAGCTCACACCTTTGGACCCGGCAATGAAAAGTTCTTCTTCATCAGCAAGAAGTGAGAATTTTGGAGAGATGAAGAAATGCAGTCCGCAGACATTCCAGGGTGGATTTAGAAGCAGAGAGAGGACTGGTTGGGCTGGGGTGGAAGTGGGAGAATGGTGGCCTTTGCAGCCTGGGATACAAACACAGGACCCAGTGAATAGGGTGTGTGTGTGTGTGTGTGTGGACCCAGTGAATAGGGTGTGTGTGTGTGTGTGTGTGTGTGGACCCAGTGAATAGGGTGTGTGTGTGTGTGTGTGTGTGTGTGTGTGAGTGTGATGGGGGACGGGATCACCTTCTGGAGCAGTCAGAGGTGGATCCCAAAGGAATCCAATGCCAGGGTGAGGTGTCCCAAATTGGGCAGCAGAACTTGAGATGCAAAGGAGACCGGTGATATGGGGACCCATCCCAGCAAGCCCAGCCTCTGGAGTCTGAGATCACACGTTCTGAACTCCTGCCGCCAGGGCTTTAGAAGTTCTCTGGAAGCTGCCGGTGACTGCCTTCTGACCCACCTGGCGCTTGAGGGACTCCTCAGATATCTGTCACATGAGTGAGCCAGGAAGGAAACAGAGATAGATGCCCTTCCCATTCACGCCCTGCCCAGGGCCACCGCTGCTCAGCAGCAAACTAGGCCACCGGCCTGACCCAGTTTCCCCGGGTGCCAGCCGAGCCCTAGGAGCCCTGGATGAGGCCAGAGCAGGCGTCCGGGGTGACTCCCAGGCGCCGCCCCGCGGCCCCGCGGCCCTCCTCTGCAGTTCCTTGGATCGGTCTGACTTTGGCCTCGGCCACGACTCTTGTGACTCATCTCCTGGAGGAGAGAGAACAAAGGGGCCTTTGTGGTCCCCGCGCTGGCCCGAGGCTGGCGCGTCCTGGGGCAGCACCGCCCCCCGGTGGCCGCGGCGCTCCGGGGTGCTGGCCCAGCTCCGACCCTGCTGGCCTTGCGATCCGGTCCGTCCAGTGATCCGGAGCCGGTCCGCCCCGGTGCAGAGGGAGGGCTGCGTTATGGGCGAAGCCTCCACAAAGGGTGGAATTGTTCGTCCAGCGCCCCGGGGAGAAGGCAAGCTCGGCCTTCAGGAACTGCTCCCCGGGGAGCCCTTTCACAGAGCGGGGCGGGGGCCACGGCCCTTCTCTAGTGAAAGCCTGGCTTGACTTCCTGCTTTCCGCCTCCCAGAGACCACGTGTCTGCTGTATTTTAAAAATAGATGCGAACATCTGCCGTTTCCCTTTTGTGAGTGGTCTATTCATATCTCTTGTCCATTTTTTTTTCCATTTTCTATTTTTTTCCTCTTACTGATTTTTAGAAAATTTCCTTCATGTTGAGTCTGTCATGTGCTGTAAATATTTTCCTAAGCTTAGAATTTGCCTCGATTTTGGTTTTGGTGATTTTTGACACATACACCCGTTACATTTTTATGTTCTCTGACTTTTTGATGTTTTGCTTTATTCTCTCCCCTGTTGCTTTCTGCTTATAGGACTGTTTCCTTCTGAGTTTCAAAGGGTTCCCTAATTTTCTTCTAGATCTCAATTTTTTTTTCCTTCTCCTTCCCACTCTCCTCCCCCCCTCCCCCGTTCCTCCTCCTCCTTTTAAATCCTAGAATTTAGCTTTTAGATCCTGGAATTTCTTTTGATATAAAGTGTGAAGAAAAGGGGAGAAGGAAATGGCAACCCACTCCAGTGTTCTTGCCTGAAGAATCCTGGGGACGGGGGAGCCTGGTGGGCTGCCGTCTATGGGGTTGCACAGGGTCAGACATGACTGAAGCAACTTAGCAGCAGTGAAGAAAAGGAGCTTCCCAGGTGGTGATAGTGGTAAAGAACTTGCCTGCCAATGCAGGAGTCAGATCCCTGGGTTGCCAAGATGCCCTGAAGGGGGACGTGGCAACCGACTCCAGTATTCTTGCCTGGAGAATCTCATGGACAGAGGAGCCTGGCAGGTTATGGTCCATAGAGTCACAAAGAATTGAAGCATGTGAAGTAAAGATGTAAGCTTATATTTTTCCCCCAAATAATTAGCTAACTTTCAAAATACCATTCATTATTCAGCCTTTCTCCTTTAGCAGAGTATTTCCTCACTTATTTGAAATACCGCCTCAATTATAAACTAAATGCTTGGGCTTGTTTCTGGCCAAGCAGAAACAAGTCAAACGGAATAGACTTCTCCAAAAAAAGAAGTCAAAAGGAATAGACTTCTTAAAAAAAAAAAAAGGCATTAGACCACTGCTCATGAACTTAGGACATATTCACATTCTTTAAGTTCCAGCTAAAAATGCAGTCTTGAGTGAGACATCCGTGAATGAAAACTGGATGGGAAATATTTCATTTAAAAGGATAAGACCGTTCTGGGGAATTCCCTGGTGGTCCAGTGGTTAGGACTCTGTGCTTTCACTTCCAAGGGTGCACCCAAATTAAAAAAATAAAAGTATAAGGACATTTTAAATTCTTATAATGCAAAACACCAAGCTCCCCTCCAGAAGGGCTAGATTAATTTATCTTCCACCGGAAGAGTATGAGAATGCCCTTACTATACTCATGCCAAGGATGAGAATTGTTTGTAAAAATAGATCCTAATTTCAAAGACAAAAATATACCACTTCATTGTTCTGTCTTAATCTGCAGTTATTTGGTGCTGGGGAACCCCTTTCAGCAGGACCACCTGGGCAGTGCTGGCAACTGCCCTATTTCCTCATCTGAGGCTCACCTGAGATCTGCCTTTGCCGCCTCTCTCTACTCCTTATGGCTAATATGACCATGATTTTTTTTTTTTAATTGAAGTGAAATTCACCTAGCATTAAATTAACCATTTAAGTGAACAAACCGTTGGCATTTATTAATAGTACATTCTCAAGGTTGTGCAACTATCACCTCTATTTAGTTCTAAAACATTTACGTCACCCCCAAAGCAGACCCATAGCAATTAAGCAATCAATGTCCATTTCTCTCTCCCCATAACCTGGCAACCACAAATATGCTTTCTGTCTCTATGGATTTAACTATTCCAGATATTTTATATAAATGGAATCATATATTATGTGACTCTTTTAGAATATTAATTATTTTTGGCTGTGCTGGGTTTTCGTTGCTGCATGGGCTTTCTCTTGTTGCGGTACACGGGCTTCTCACTGTGGTGGTTTTTCTTGTTGCAGAGCATGGGCTCTAGAGTGTGCAGTCTTCAGCAGTTGTGGCGCACAGGCTTAGCTGCCCCTCAGCATGTGGAATCTCCCCAGACCAGGGATCGAACACACATCCACTGCATTGTCAGGCGGATTCTTAACCACTGGACCACTTATGTGACTTTTTTTGTGTCTGGCTTTTTTGTCTTAGCAAAATATTTTTGAGTCTCACCCATATTGTTGTAGTGTGTATCAGTACCTTTATGGCTGAATAATATTCCATTCCAATTTGCTTATCCATTCCTCCTCTGATGGACTTTTAGGCTGCCTCCACTTTTTTAGTGGAGAAGACAATGGCACCCCACTCCAATACTCTTACCTGGAAAATCCCATGGATGGAGGAGCCTGGTAGGCTGCAGTCCAT
>NW_011495033.1:5015606-5015919 GCF_000754665.1 Bison bison bison | reverse complement strand
TATGGTTTTTCCAGTGGTCATGTATGGATGTGAGAGTTGGACTATAAAGAAACTTGAGCACTGAAGAATTGATGCCTTTGAACTGTGGTGTTGGAGAAGACTCTTGAGAGTCCCTTGGACTGCAAGGAGGTCCAACCAGTCCATCCTAAAGGAGATCAGTCCTGGGTGTTCATTGGAAGGACTGATGCTAAAGCTGAAACTCCAATACTTTTTCACGAGAAGAGTTGACTCATTGGAAAAGACCCTGATGCTGGGAGGGATTGGGGGCAGGAGGAGAAGGGGACAACAGAGGATGAGATGGCTGGATGGCATC
>NW_011495033.1:5014610-5015506 GCF_000754665.1 Bison bison bison | reverse complement strand
ACACAACTGAGTGACTTCACTTTCACTTTTCACTTTTACGCATTGGAGAAGGAAATGGCAACCCACTCCAGTGTTCTTGGTTGGAGAATCCCAGGGACAGGGGGGCCTGGTGGGCTGCCGTCTATGGGGTCGCACAGAGTCAGACACGACTGAAGTGACTTAGCAGCCACTTTTTTAGCTATTATGAATAGTGCTATGAACATTAGTACAGACTATGATTTTTTGAAGTAATAACTGGGTAGCAATGTGACAAAGCAGGTTTTCTAATCTGTGAATTTTTTTAATATGAAAATTTCATGGTGTTGTAAAAGCAAATCATATTTTGACATACATTTCATGATATCAATGAAAAGTACCTGTAAAGAGTAGAGGGGAGAATGCACATTTGTTGACCACAGATGTGTCAGGCTTAACTGATGGTAGCAGAATGTGCCCTGCTTGTATCCCCTGGCCACCTGGAGTCACTTGCAGATCGTAGCCTTAGGAAGGTAGCTTCCTACATCTGTGCCTCAGGACATGCAGCCTGCACAGGGGCAGCTCTGAAGTACCAAGGAGTTGCCAATATCCCAGATGTGACCCTTAGCCAATGAGGAGCATCCTTACCCCTCTGCTGAATCCTGACGTGTGTTCTGTGCAGCCCCGCAGAGGGTCCTGGTGGGAGTGACCTGTTACCCCCAGTGGTCATTTGATCATGTGTGCAGACATCAGGGGCCTCTCACCTCTGTTTCACTTCCCCTCCCTCACTGCATGTTGGATTTCTGACTCCTTCCTTTGTTTATTTTGTAATTGGCAGAAAGTGAAGAGGAACTAAAAAGCCTCTTGATGAAAGTGAAAGAGGAGAGTGAAAAAGTTGGCTTAAAGCTCAACATTCAGAAAACGAAGATCATGGCATCTGG
>NW_011495033.1:4984393-5014399 GCF_000754665.1 Bison bison bison | reverse complement strand
ACAGGGAGAAGGGGACAACAGAGGATGAGATGGCTGGATGGCATCACCGACTCGATGGACATGAGTTTGGGTGAACTCCGGGAATTGGTGATGGACAGGGAGGCCTGGTGTGCTGCGATTCATGGGGTCGCAGAGAGTCGGACACGATTGAATGACTGAACTGAACTGAACTGAGCAAATTACTTAAACCCAGTGCCTTAGGGACCCCATTTATAGCATAGAGCTAGTCCTAAATGCCTGCCTCGATGAGCACCAAATGAACTAACGTACGTGAAGCGTCTAAAAAAGTGCCTGGCACAGAGCATGTGCTCAAAATATCAATCATGATAATATAAGTAGGACCAGCACAGATTCTGAGGACTGAAACATGCCTGGCTCAGTTTCTTCATCTGAAATGTGGATTAAGATGCTTCTTTTGAAAGATGAAGGTGAGGAGTACGTGGCATGACATAATTTATGCTAAAAAGCACAGGGCCTGGCCCTAGGTGAGGACCAGTCCTGGCCAGGCCAATCACTCTACCTTCATGGAATGGCTGTGCCACCATGAGTGACTTCCACCAAACAGGAGGGGCCAGTGCTGGGGTGCAGGCGAGACATTTCAGAGTCCCCGGTCACTTCCTCCTTTGTCTCTGGAGAATGGTGTGACCTCAGGTGGGTCATTGTCCCTGAGGCTTTGGTTTGTACCTTCCCCAAAAGAAGTGGTTGAATTTAGGGGATGGTCAAATACTGTACTGGCTCTAAAGATCTAGGGAGAGTCCTGCCCTGGGATGGACAGACACACAGATGCACACACACACACACACACACACTGCAGAAAGAAGCATCTGCGTATCTGCTGGGCCACTTGAGTCACCTCCTGGAGTCTTAGGCCCCAAGCTCTGTTGCTCTTGAAAATCACCCAGAGTAGAATAATGAATCCAAAAAACTTTTCCAGGCATTTACACATGTGAAAGCTGTTTTCCTCTTAGGCCCCTCCTCTCCTTTTGTCACTCTGCAAATGTGTGTGGCTGCCTTGCCAAGTCTTGGGATCAGGCCACATCTCCCTGCTGAGGGCTGGGGTGAGGGGCTGGGGGAACCTGGGAAGGTTGGCCTGCTCTTTCCTTCCTCACTGCTCTCTTCCCAGCTGCTGCAGGTATCTCAGAAACCCAGAGGAAGAAGTCAACAGCTCCCAGCGTTTTACAGGGGTCATAAAACGAGGCTCCACCCCGCAGAGAAAGCCAAGGAAGGGAAGTAACCACAGAACAGATGGGGCCTGGGGAGAGGGCAGCACTAGGTGCAGAGGCGCAGAGGCAAGGGGCGGGCGGGACTCAGAGAGCATGCGCAGAGGCTCAGCGCCAAGCTGCCAGTGCGCAGAGAGCATGCGCAGCCCGTCCCCCTCGGGGCTCCAGGCCGTCAGATCCACAGGCTGGGTCTTCTTTCAGCGCCCAGACTCCTAAGGGGCCGGGGGAGACACAGAGCTTTGTTTTTTATAAACGTGTCTCATTTCGGAGCCCCTTTTCCATCAGGCTCATGGCGAAAAATATCACTTCTTCCAGGAATTACATCTTATTTCTGAGATCTTAGTGCAATAATGCATAGTAGGAGGATGGTATTTTGGTCCTCATGAAACAATTCCCATATCACTTCTGACATAGGCACTTGCCCCATCCACAGGCCCCCATTCTTTAAGTCTGATGTTTTCCTGGTACCTCCTCATGGTCACTGTCACAGCCAAAGGGTATCCCCAAACCATCTCCTTTCCTGCCCTGCCAGGCTTCTGCTGTCTCCCGGGGCGTCTGCCATTCTTCAGGCCGGGGGACCCTCCTCCTGGTTCTGGGCTCTCTCCCCACTGCTCTGGCCAAAGTGTCCCCTTTTAGACTCTCTGGAAATTAACTCAAGTCTCTTAAGACGTAGGCTCCTAAAAAAGATTTTTTCGGTTGCTTCTGCTTCCCTCTTCTTCCTCTCTGCTCTACCTGGACCCACACAAATGGCTCAAATGTGGGAAAGGAAATGGTAATATACAGGGAGAAGAAAGAACACTGAATATCTCACATGGAGTCACATAAATAAGTACATACAGGAAAAACGATAAGCTTTTTACTTCTTAGTGCTTCTAAAGTCTTGACCAATATCATACAAGATCTAAAAATTTGCATGAGTCCAAAAATGGAGCAATGTTATCTGTTGCTAGGGTGGTTAAGGCTGAAAGCAAGAACCATTTAATCTCACCACCATCTCCTGATATTATTCTCATTTTATGTTTGAGGAAACTAAATCTTAATGAAAGTGTTAGTCATGTCCAACTCTTTGTGACCCCATGGACTGTAGCCTGCCAGGCTTCTCTGTCCATGGAATTTTCCAGGCAAGAATACTGAAGTAGGTTGCCATTTCCTCCTCCAGGGGAATCTTCCTGACCTAGAGATTGAACCCAGTTCACCTGCATTGCAGGTGGATTCTTTACCTCCTGAGCCACCGGGGAAGTCATGTGGGTAACTGATACGTGTCCTTCCAATGTGCATACCCAAATCACTGCGTGAAAAGTGGTGCACGAGTTGAGGGAACGAAATCCTAAACTTTGCTGTTGTTGCTATACAGACGAACTCTTTATTCAGACAGAACTTCCGCGGGAAACCTGAAGGTGTATTTCTGTTCTGTTAGAGGGCGACTGGTCAGAGGGTTCTGTGTGCAGCCTTCTCCTTCCCCTCATCCCTGGAGGGCACTTGGGGGGCGCTGCTGTGATATTCTAAGCCCAGCAGCCCTCTGGTCTGTGTGGCCTCCAGGCCAGCTCTACAGCTCTACATCCTGGATGGGGATGTTTCTTGGTGCCCAGCCCAGTGGATTTCCTTGGCAGACATTGACTTTGTGGGACACGCAATCGAAACCTCCCACTTGATTCTTCCCTTGAGGCTGCCGGGCCCTGAGCCTGGATACCAGGTCGGGGCCAGATCCCTGGGGTTCCGAGAGGATTTGGAGGCTGGCCCACCCCCCACTGCCCCATCTCACCACTGCGGCCACTGCAGTCAGCCAAGGCTGGATGGGGCCAATTGCTTTAAATAAATGTTAATCCTGCTCAGAGCTAGATTGACAGGGCCTCTGGGAAGGGCCACAAGGAACAGAGCTACAATTTGTCCCCCGAGGCAGTTTTTTCTTTCTTTTTGGCAACTCTCTTCATGGAGGCCATTGCTATTCCATCTCCTTTTATTCACAAAAATGAATGTTTCCAGAAACATTATAGGCCTTGGGGTTCTGTAGCTGGTCATCTCATCCGTTCACTCGCCGAATAAACATTAGGCGAGCACCGACAGGGTACCAGGTGTGTGTCCAGCACCAGGGATGCAAAGGTGAGGCAGATGTGTCTCCTCCACAGTCCACAGGTCAGAGGTCACAGTCACAGTTCGTGTCTCTGTGCTTTTCTAGCCCTGGGAAACTGTAGTGGACATTTGCTGGCTTTTGGCCACTTAGCATTCATTTCCCCTAACAGCTCTCTGGTTTCCTTTCCCATGACCTGCCCCCCACGAGCACAGCCTTGCTGAGACAATGAATCGGGGAAGCTAGCCCTCCCCTTCTGAAAATCAAAGAGGTGGCTGGAGGTTTTCTCAGCCACAATTCTTCCTCTTTCTGCCCTAATGAGACCAAAACCTGGAGACACGACACAAGTCCTGCAAGTCAGACCCCTTCCAGGACTTTGAAACAAAGTTGGGAGCAACAGGTTCTTCATCCGAGCAGCATAACCTCTGCCAAGGAACTTGTGCTTCCTGTACTTTTTCGACGCCTTGTTCTCCAGCCTTTCTGTGGATTCTGGGCTTCTCCCAAGTTTCTTTTCCTTTTTAAGAAAAATTTATTTGGGGCTGCACAGGGTCTTTGATGAGGCTCATTGGCTTTTCTTTCCTGTCTGTCTGTCATCTATCTGAGTCTTAGTTGCAGCATGAGGGATCTTCCTTGCATTATTTGAGAATCTTTTGTTGTGGCTTCTAGTTGCAGCTGCAGCTGCTAAGTCGCGTCAGTCGTGTCCAACTCTGTGCGACCCCATAGACTGCAGCCCACCAGGCTCCCTGGTCCTTGGGATTCTCCAGGCAAGAACACTGGAGTGGGTTGCCATTTCCTTCTCCAATGCATGAAAGTGAAAAGTGAAAGTGAAGTTGCTCAGTTGTGTCTGACTCTTCACGACCTCATGGACTGTAGCCTACCAGGCTCCTCTGTCCATGGTATTTTCCAGGCAAGAACACTGGAGTGGGTTGCCATTACCTTCTCTGCCTAGCTGCAGCACGCAGGCTCAGTTGCTCCATGGCATGCGGGATCTTAGTTCCCCCACCAGGGATCAAACCTGTGTCCCCTGCATTGAAGGCAGATTCTTACCCAGTGGACCACCACGGGAGTCCCTTCTTTTTTTTCAGATTGCTAGACTTGGTTTCTGTCGCTTGCAATCAGAAGAACCCTGACCAACATCTGGGCGCCAGCTATTATTTCACTTGCATCTAACTTGCTTACCACATCCATTGGCAAGCAACTGTTCCGGGTCAGAGGTCGTGGATACATCGACCTGAAGGAAGACAGACAAACCGCAAGTGTTTAAACTATGAGCAGGGTCCTGCAAGCTCAGGGAACAAGGGAGGAAGAGGTCAGCTCCACCTGATGGTAGCAGGAAGCCATGAAGGCAGGTCATCCAGATAGAGTTCCCTCTTTTGCCCTCTCCCTCCTCCCCTTCCTCAAGCTTCTCCGCACAGAAGTTGGAGGGATCTTTTACAAATCAGATCAAGTCACTCCTGGGCTCAAACCCTCCAGGGGCTCCCTTTTGCACTCAGAGCACAAGCCAAGTCCTACAGTGGCCTACAGGCCCTTTGTAAGGTGGTTCCCCAGCGAAGGACTGTGTCCTGTGCAATGGCATGGGGCCTCAAGGGCAGGCTCTCTCCAACTAGAAGGAAAGAGGTTGCCACAGAGATTGTTTACTTCTGTATTTTAATTACGGTAAAATGCATAGAACTTAAAATTTATCAACCCTTTTTAAGTGTGCAATTCACTGGCACTAAGTACATTCATATTGTTACGCAAATATCACCAGTATTCATCCACAGAACTCTTGAACTTGTAAAACTGAAACTCTACACCCATTAAACAATAACTCCCCATTCCCTCCTGCCCCACACTGTCCCTGGCAATTCTTCTACCTTTAAGAATTTTAGACTACTCTAGGTACCTCATATGGAGAAGGAAATGGCAGCCCACTCCAGTATTCTTGCCTGGAGAATCCCAGGGATGGAGGAGCCTGGTGGGCTGCCGTCTATGGGGTCGCACAGAGTCAGACACGACTGAAGCGACTTAGCAGCAGCAGGTACTTCATATATTTGTCCTTTGGTGACTTATTTCACTTAGCATAATGTCTTCAAGGTTCACCCATGTTGTAGCACATGTCAGAATTTCCTTCCTTTTTAAGGCTGAATAACATTCCACTGTATGTATATGTCACATTTGTTATCCATTCACCTGTTGATGGGCTTCCCAGGTGGTTCAGTGGTAAAGAATCCGCCTGCCAATGCAGGAACTGCAGGACATGTGGGTTGGATCCCTGGGTTGGTAAGATCCCCTGGAAGAGGAAAGGGCAACTGACACCAATATTTTGCCTGGAAAATTCCATGGACAGAGGAGCCTGGTGGGCTACAGTCCACGGGGTTGCAGAGAGTCAGACATGACTGAACACACAGGCAGGCACACCTTTCGACAGACACTTTGCACGCTTCCACCTTTTAGTTATCGTGAATAACGCTACTATGAACATGGGCTTACAAGTATTTCTTTGAGTGTTTGCTTTCAAAACTTTCTGGTACACACCCAGAAAGCAGAATTGCTGGATCATATTCTTCATTTTGAGGAACTACCATACTGGTTTTTTCTTTTCAAACTTTTAATTTTATATTGGAGTATAGCAGATTAACCGGAGAAGGCAATGGCACCCCACTCCAGTACTCTTGCCTGGAAAATCCCATGGACGGAGGAGCCTGGTAGGCTGCAGTCCATGGGGTCGAGAAGAGTCGGACACGACTGAGTGACTTCACTTTCACTTTTCACTTGCATGCATTGGAGAAAGAAATGGCAACCCACGCCAGTGTTCTTGCCTGGAGAATCCCAGGGACGGGGGAGCCTGGTGGGCTGCTATGGGGTTGCATAGAGTCAGACACGACTGAAGCGACTTAGCAGCAGCAGCATAGCAGATTAACAATGCTGTGATATTTTCAGGTGTACAGCAAAGAGACTCACTCATACATAATCCCATCCAGGCTGCCAAATAACATCGAGCAGAGTTCTCTGTGCTATACAGTAGCTCCTTGTTGGTCATTCATTTTAAATATAGCAGTGTGTACATGTCCATCCCAAACTCCCCAACTATCCCTTCCCCCATCCTTCCCTACTGGCAATCATAATTTTGTTCTCTAAATTTGTGAGTCTGTTTCTGTGTTGTAAATAATTCATTTGTATCATTTCTTTTTAGATTCCGCATATAAAGGATATCATATGGGAGTTTCACTGGTATAGCTCAGAGGTAAAGCTTCCGCCTGACAATGCAGGAGACAGGGGATGGATCCCTGGTCCAGGAAGATCCCGCATGTCTCGGAGCAACTAAGCCCGTGGGCCACAACTACAGAGCCTGTAACCTAGGGCCCAGAAACCGCAAGTACTGAGCCCACGTGCCCTAGGGTCTGTGCTCCGAAACGAGACGCCACCGCAATGAGAAGCCCCCATACCCCTCTCTCCGCAACTAGAAAAAAGAAAGCCCTCGCAGCAATGTAGATCCAGCGCAGCCAAAGGGAAAAAAAAGGATATCGTACGATATTTGTTTTTCTTTGTCTGACTTACTTCACTCAGTACGACAGTCTCTAGGTCCATCCATGATGTGGCAAACATCACCATATTGTTGTTGACAGCAGCCGTACAATCAATCGTACATTTCCACCAACAGTGCACAAGTTCCAATTTCTCCACAGCCTTTTCAGAGCTTCTCGGTTTTTTGTTTGTTTTTTGAGAATAGCCATCCTAATGGATGAACTGGTATCTCGTTGTGGTTTTGATTTGTCTTTAAGTATTAGTGATATAGAGCAACTTTTCTTGTGTTTATTGGCCATTCCTTTATCTTTGGGGAAATCTCTGTTTAAGTCCTTCGCCCATTTTAAAATGGTATTGTGTGTGTTTTTTTGTTGTTGTTGTTGATTCTTAGGATATCTATATTCTGGATATCAACCCCTTATGACGTATAGAGTTTGCAAATATTTTCTTTTGTTCTGTGGGCTAGCTTTTCACAGTTACTTGAGCCCTTTGATGTACATACACCATGGGGAAGATTTTTTTTTTTATTAATTTATTTTTGGCTGCCCTGGGTCTTACTTGCTGCGTGCAGACGTTCTCTGGTTGCAGTGAATGGCGGTTGCTGTCTCGCTGCGGTACTCGGGCTTCTCATTGTCGTGGAGTGGGGGCTCTAAGACCCGTGGGCTCCAGTGGTTGTGGCACATGGCCTTAGTTGCCGGGTGACATGTGTAATCTTCCCAGACCAGGGATCAAACCCATGTCTCCTGCATTGGCAGGCGGATTCTTAACCACTGGACCCCTAGGGGTGTCCATGGAGAAGATTTTAAAGGATTGGTAAGAAGTCTGTCCATTTGGGCAGCAGTGGAGGGAAAGGAAGGTGTTTCGGTCAGAGGAAACAGCCCGTGTAACACGCAGAGGAAATAAACGGCAATAAGTAGTGGCGTCTTGCTAGAACATGTGTATAGGGAATAGGAAGTAGGGAGAGATGAGGTTGAAGGAACCACAGCACAGTAGCCCAGCCAAGTGGCTTGGACTCTAGTCTAAGATGGGAGCTTCTCAAGGAGTAGTCCCAGGACCCCTGCCTCAGCATCACATGCTAGGAGTTAAAAATGCACCCTGTTGCCCCTCTCTGACCTACTTTGGGGTGGGGATCGGGGATCTGGCTATTAACAAGCCCCTGGGATTATTCGGACCGAAAGTCAAGTCTGAGCACTGTTCCAGGACCAATGAGGAGCCACCGAGGGTCTAGCTAGGCTGATGCAAAGATGACGTCGGCTGTTCTTCAGGGTTGGGAGCCCTGGGTTTGGCTCTGCCCCCGCGCTGTCCTCCAGACAACTCATGCTCACCCCACCTGGCTGCCTCCATCGGGCCTCTCCGGCTCCCAGCCATCCCTCCTCTCCAGTCGGCTGCCCCCTGCGGGGTCCAGGGTCAGGGGTGGTGGAGGGGGCCCGAGGGGCTGCAGCCAAGCTCACATTCCTCTCACTTCCTGCCATTGTCCTGGGTTCCTGTGGCTGCGACTCCGCTCTCTCCCCGACCGCCCCAGGGCTCAGGGGAGCGATGACTCATTTCCTTTCTTCCCAGTGACGTAATCCCGAGCCCAGTTGAGCGGGTCCAGCCTGTGACCGGCCCCTTCCCCGCCCGCTTAGATCCCGGGCGCCGCACGGCGCTTTTCGGCCAGCAGGGGGCGCCCGAGCCCGCAGAGCGTCCCTCGGCAGCCAGGACCCACCCTGACGGGCCTGGACAGGGAAACTGGGACCTGCGGGAGGTGGGGCTGTGCGTTTACCAAGGCATAGCAGCCCATCCTGGGAAGCCAGGGACTGGAAGCAAGCACTCTCGGCCCCCCAGGCGGGTGGTTTTCCCACAGTTGTTATTCAGTCGCTCAGTCTTGTCCGACTCTTTGCGACCCCATGGACTGCGGCATGCCGGGCTTACTTGTCTTTCACCATCTCCCTGGAGCTTGCTCAAACTCATGTACGTTGAATCGGTGATGCCATCCAACATCTCATCCTCTGTCGTCCCCTTCTCCTGCCTTCTCCTTCTTTCCCACAGACCCACAGGTGCTAATTTTACCCTCTTCGTTCCCCACCCCAACCCCATGGTGTTTCCAGTGCAAAGTTTGCAGACAGTTAATAGTTCCAAGATTCTAATCATTTGCGGGCCCTGAAACAGGGTCACCCCCGGAAGCAGCAGGAACTGAGGGCAGCTGGGGCTTCACCTGGGAAGCATGTTGATCAGTGATTTTGTGACAGTGTGGTGGCCTCGTATCTCCTATGGATATGGAACATTTGTTGTTTTTAAAGCACGCATGCTCAGTCCTGTCTGACTCTTTGTGATCCCCTGGACTGTAGCCCGCCAGGCTCCACTATTCGTGGAATTTTCCAGGCAAGAATACTGGAGTGGGTTGCCATTTTCTACTCCAGGAGATGTTCCTTGCCTAGGGTTCTTCCTGACCCACAGATCAAACTTGAGTCTCTTGCATCTCCTGCACTGGCAGGCAGATTCTTCACCTCTAGGTAAAGTCAGCGTTTTTAAAAAGGGTGGTTGAGTTTTGGGAAGCGTACCTCCCAAGGTGGGGCACTGGTGAGGCACCTGTAGGGCATTGCCAGAAAGTCTGCAGCAGCTGCTGGGGACAGAGCCATTAAAAGCCCATTCCTGTTGTGTGTGGCCCTATTTCTATCAGTGGACTGGTAGAAATAGCCTTCTATCAGAGGCTAGTAGGGCTTGAGCTAACACAGCTAGTGGGGAGTAAGCTTGCTGTCCCTGAAAGTGTTCAAGCGGGCACTGGACTACCATCCTAGGGGGTGGCATAAATAGGGGTTTACCTCAGGATGAGGGCTTTCCAGGTGGCTCAGTGGTAAAGAATCCACCTGCCAATGCAGGAGACAAGAGTTCGATCCCTGGGTGGGGAAGATCCTTTGGAGGAGGAAATGGCAACCTGCTCCAGTATTCTTACCCAGGAAAGCCCACAGATAGACAAGCCTGGCAGGCTACAGTCCATGGGGTCGCAAAGAGTAGGACATGACTGAGCCTGCACACGTGCACTGCATGAATGCACACTTCAGGATGCGAGTTCGGGCTAAATGTACCTCAAGGCTGTTGCTCTGAGGGACAAACAGCGAAGCTAAGTGCATTACTAAGACCCCCATTCCTGGGTCTGCCGCCATGATGTCTTGAGAGCAGCGGCTCAGGGGAATGGAGTTTGCTCCCAAGCATTCTGGGGACATGTTCTTGGCTGGTCTGCACTTCCTCCTGAGAGGAAGCTCTGACCTAACCCCACCATCCCATGTGATGGCTCAGCTGCCCCCTCATGAGACAGTGACTTGTAGTCTGAATTCATATCCCATATCTACCACTTCCTCAGCAAATCCTGATGCTCTGAACCTCAAGCTCTCCAGCTGTAAAAGGAGAATGAAGATATTTGTTTAGAATTGTTGCAAGATGATGTGTGCCTGGTGGTATACCGTAAGAGCTTAAAGAGCATCCCTTCTCTCTGATTTACTGTCGTTCAGGGGCCAGGCTGTGCCCTCCTGGGGAGAGACAACCACATTCTTGAAAAAGATGTTGAATATTGAAAGGTCTAATAGGTGCCTTTCACTTTTTCCTTCTGTATCTGAAAGCTCTTGAACAGTGAATGTCACTGGAACACAACTGTCCTTGGGCATCACCCTTGACTTCTCCAATCCCAGTTTATTCCCTTTTAATAAGAAGACAGTGGGAAAGGGATTCCCACCTGCTAGTAGGTCCTATAGACATTCTTTGATTTTGTAAATTCTCCAAACTAGCTGAGTCTTTCCACCCAGGCAGCCTCCACCCCACCTGGATTTCTAACATGCCAGGAGTGGTAGGAGGGTGTGGGTTTTGGCATCTCACAAAACTCAGAATCCTAGCTTCCCTATTTTCTTGCTTTGCGACATTGGGCAAGTCTCTGAGTCACAGTTTGCTAACCTCAGAATGAAAACAATAACGGCTGCTTTGTTGGGTTGCTGGGGAGTTAAATGGGAATGCCTGTGCCAGGAGCTCACACTTATAGTAGGTACTTAATAAATGGTAATTAATATTTACATAAAGTGCTTAGAGTGCTGCCTGGCACACAGTTAAGTGCTGGATAAATATTTACTAAATAGTTAGAAATGTAGATAGATTAAAACAGACATATGTAAAGAGATAGGTACATAAACAGATATAGAAATAGCAAACAGCAGAAACTGACACAATATTGTAAAGCAATTATTCTCCAATTAAAAAAGAAAGGAATAGCCGTTAGATCAAACTTTTCCCTTCTACACCTCCCAGTCTTCTTCTGAAAACTTGTCTGCCAACCTCCTCCCCTCCCAGTTCTGACCTCAAAGTCCTCTGGCTACTCCAGTGAAATTCAAGGTTTGGATACTATAAAGGACAGTTCTTGTTCATAAAGAAGTTGAAGATACTGAAAGAGAAGTCCTTCTGGCTCAAACCACTCATCTACTTGTCATCATAGGAGACTCCTCTTTTATGACAATATCTTTTAAGACATTGATCACATAAACTCTTATTTATATTCTCCCAACAGCCCCAGAAGAGGTGGTAGAGATAAAGATTAGTCACCGGGTATTCCCAAAAGGAACCGGAGGGACATGAAAAGTAATGCGATTTCCCAGTCCAGGCCCCAACCAGTCGGCCTTGAGCTATGGGGTCAAAATCATAATAATCACACTATTTAATGGGTGGCCCACACAGATTATCTAGTGTTGATAATCCCATTAAGGTGTGAAATTAAAAGATGCTTGCTCCTTGGAAGGAAGGCTATGACAAACCTAGACAGCATATTAAGAAGCAAAGACATCGCTTTGCCGACAAAGGTCCATTTAGTCACAGCTATGGTTTTTCCAGTAGTTATGTCTGGATGTGAGAGTTGGACCATAAAGAAGGCTGAGCACTGAAGAACGGATGCTTTCAAACTGTGGTGATAGAGAAGGCTCTTGAGAATTGCTTGGACAGCAAGGAGATCAAATCAGTCAATCCTAAAGGAAATCAACCCTGAATATTCATTGGAAGGACTGATGCTGAAGCTGAAGCTCCAATACTTTGGCTACATGATGCGAAGAACTGACTCATTGGAAAAGACCCTGATGCTGGGAAAGACTGAAGGCAAAAGGAGAAGGGGTGGCAGAAGATGAAGTAGTTAGATAGCATCACCACTCAATGGAGATGAGTTTGACCAGACTCCGGGAGATAGAGAAGGACAGGGAAGCCTCACGTGCTGCAGTCCATGGAGTCGCAAGGAGCTGGACACGACTTAATGATTGAACACACACACACACACACACACATCATTAAATCCCCATTTTACAGCTGAGGAAACTGAGGTCAGATGAGTAAAGTGACTTAAGGTCATGTAGTCAGTCACTGCCAAGAGAGGATTCCGGACCTAGGTCTGAGGACTCCAAAGCCATTGCCGCTGGACTTGGAGTCCTGACACTCTGCTGGGGGATGGAGGAGCAAGGTCTGGAGCCTCTGGGTGGAGCTCAAATCAGATACCAGGATAAGAATATGAGCAAGGCCCACTTGGGCCCTTGCACTCACCTTCCCCAAATCTGAATTCTGCCTGTGCTCTGCCTCTGAGCCCCGCGAGGCTTGTTGGGCTGTGTCAGAGCAGCAGAACCACTTTCAGCTCTGTAAAGGGATTTGTTACAGCCTTTGATATTACATAGCTAATTGCATAAACTGTCTCTGTGAAGCTGCCATCTCTTGACCCTTGCTCGAGGTTAAGTCTGCAGGGCAGTCGTTTGGGAAGGGAAGACGGATGTAAAATGAGGGAGGGTGAGGATAAGCTGGAACCCTAAAGGATGGACTGAGACCCACGTTAGTTTTTCTTGCTTCTGATCTTGGTGGTGGAGGTTTCCTGCAGGGGAAGCTGACACTTTTTATGGAAGTGCTAAGCAGACACCATCGAGTTGGTGATGACTTAACGACTAAACACACAAACACACCTCTGGCCCATGAGTCTCAGAAGCTGCAGGAGGATCCTGGGATGGCTGGACAGTGGCAGGCTGGGCAGCTGTCTTGCTCATCAGAGTCAGCCAACAAATAAGGGAGAACTCATGTAATTCACAAAAGTGCCTGCCTTACCCTTCTGGGCATTAAAAAAAAAAGGTTTTTTTGCATTAGTTATCTGTTATGGCTGTGTGTGTGTTTTCTCACTTGTATCTGACTCTTTGCGACCCCATGGACAGCCCACCAGGCTCCCCTGTCCATGAAATTTTTCAGGCAAGAATACTGGAGCGGCTTGCCATTTTTTCCTCCAGAGAATCTTCCTGACCCAGGGGTCAAACCCTTTTTTCTCGCATCTCCTGCATTGGCAAGCGAATTCTTTACCACTAGCACCACCTGGGGTGTAGCAAATGCCTCCCACCCTGAGCACATTAAAACAATCCAAGTTCATTATCTCACACAGGAATCTGCCCCATCTTATCTGGGTGGTTCTGCTTCAGGATCTCTCATGAGGTTATAGTCAACCTGTCAGCCCAAGCCTGCAGTCAACTGAAGGCTCGACTGGAGCTGGAGCACCCACTTCTGAGATGGGTCCTTCTCATGGCTGTTGGCGGGAGGCCTCATTGCCATGTGGACCTCTCCGTAGGGATACTGAATGTCATCCTACATGTCAGCTTATTTCCCCAGAGCAAGTGACCCAAGAGAAAGCAAAGCAGAAGCCATGATTTCTTTTATGACGCCGTCTTAATAATCACAAACCATCATTTCTGCCCTCTCTTATTTATTACAGTTCAGCTCCATTCTGTTTGAGAGGGGACTGTGTAAAAGCATGAATCCCAGAAAGTCGGGACCACAAGGGCCATCTTGGAGGCTGGCTGCCATGAGGGGCATCAGGATGTTGCTGGAATCAAGAGGCCCCGGGGAGGTTCATCAGGGTGCCCTGCCTTCTCAACTGTCCGGAGAGCACTTTGAGTTCATAGACAGCCTCCCACCTCCTGACTTCCTCCCCTAGTCCCCAGCACCATGCTGCTTCAGCATCTCCACTTGGAAATCCAAGAGGCATCTTGGACTAACATGCCCAACACCAGATTTCTGACCTTCCCCACAAACCGTCTTTTCTCATAGTTTTATCTGTCTCAGAAATGACAATGCCATCCTTTCAGTTTCTCGGCCCAAAACTTTGGTGTCATCATCGCTCTTTGTTCCATTTGCCATGTCCAATCCGTCAGCAAATCCTTTTAGCTCTACTTTCAGAATAAGTTGTGAGGGACTTCTCTGATGGTCCAGTGGCTAAGACTTGGAGTTCCCAATACAGGGGGCTCAGGTCCAATCCCTGGTCAGGGAACTAGCTACCACATGCCAAAACTAAGACTTTGCATGATGCAGCTCAAGATCTGGCATGTTGCAACAAAGACGGAAGATCTTGAGTGCTACAACTGAGACCTGGAGTAGCCAAACAACTAACTAAATATTAAAAAAAAAAAAAAAAATATATATATATATATATGTATCTGGGATCCTACTAGCTTTCAGCACCTCTGCTGGGGCAGCCCTGATGGAGCCCTCTCTCTTGCGGTGGCCTCCTTACTGGTCCCTCCCACCCCCGCTCCTGCCCCATTGAGCCTGTCTCCACGCAGCTGCAGGTGAGGTGAAAAGCAGATGAGATCGCGTCTCTCCTCTGCACAGACCCCTGCCACAGCTCCCACTGACTCAGACCAAAATCCCGTCTCCATAGTACCTGCAAGGCCTTGCACCCTGTGGCCCCCAGGGCCCCCAGCTCCATGCACTCGCCCGCCTCATCTCCCCCTCTGCCCCTCACGCCCTGCTCCAGCCACGCTGGCCACCTCCACACGCAAGGCCCTCTCCACCTTAGCGTCTCTGCTGCTCTTTCTGTCTGGAATGCTTCCCTCAGGAACGGCCACGGCTTCTGTCCTCACTTCCTCGGTTTTATCTGAAAGGTCGCCTTCTCAGCTGGGCCCTTCACCCCCTCCGCCTGTTAAAGGCAGCACCCTTCACGCCTCCTACACACCCTCCCTGTCCCCCCTGATTTACTTCCTCCCGCTGTACCCCCATCTCCTACCTAACTTACTTCTTGCGTTTGCTCACTCTTTCCCTTCCAGAATGTAAGCCCAACCGGGGATTATCGTCTGTTGTGTTCACTGTTGTATCTTCAGAGCCAAGAGCAGTGGCTGGCAGGCTCTTGGAAAATACTTGTTGAACGCAAAGCAGATCCTCAAGAGTAATTTTTGAAAGACTACAGAGAGCATTACTTGCCAGCTGTGTGACATCAAATGAGTCACCTCCCGTCTCTGAGCCTCGGACCAGACCCAGGCTCATCCTCAAGGATGTGGTTGTCTCCGAGTGGGCTTGGGGTTGTTTGGAGTTGTAGCTGCAGTGGTTCTGCCTCTTGCTGTGGTGAGACTTTCGGCAGAAGCTTCTCCTCTCTGCCTCTCTGTTAAATAAGGATAATCCTAATAAACAGTCTAAGCCATTGTTATAAAGATGACATGGGGGACTTCCCTGGTAGTCCAGTGGCTAAGACTCTGAGCTCCCAATGACGGGGTCCAGGTTTCATCCCTGGTCAGGGAACTAGATCCCTCATGCCTCAACGAAGAGTTTGCATGTTCCAACTAAAGATCACGAGTGCCACAACTAAGACTCAGTGCAGCAACATATATAAATGATAATAATAAAAAAGATGACACGGGCTTAGGGACTAGCCCGATATCTGGCACATAGTAGGTCTTTCCAGAGAGGAAGGTGCCCCATCCCACAAATTCCAAAAGGCTTCCTGCCCTGGCCTTGAGACAACTGTGCATCCAAGGCTCTGGGCCTCTGGGATTTTCCAGAACCTGATTCACGATCTGTTGCTACGGTCAGTGTTTTTCCACAATAAAAAGCTAGTCTGTCCGAGTTCTGCCCCTGAGAGTCAGGGAAAGTGGCACACGGACTCCTGGGGTGGCCGTGTCCACTGAGAGATGCTGTCATCAGACGAAGGACCCCAGAAGATGCTTCACCTCATGTGACCTCATCACCCACAGACTAAATTACTGAAATCACTCTTTATATCTAGAGACATCTTGGAGATGTTGTCCAGAGGCTGCAAACTGGCAGCCACGCTTTGGATAGGATCCAGGGACCTGATTGTTCATTTGGCCTGCACCTCATTTTGAAAACAACAGAATTGGAATGTCTGGACAGTTCAGGACAGTCAAGGTCCACAGACCCCACCACTGCTTACAGCCTCACACCCAGCCAGATGGACATCTTTGCTTTTTTGTCTGAAACCCTGGGCCGGCCATCTGTGTGCTTTGCAGGTGTGAATGCAGGAAGATGACTTCTTGGGAAATCCTCTCAGCCTCTTGCTACCACGATCATTTTGGATTCCTATCCAGCCAGCAGTTAAGATCACAGTTTGTGTGTGTGTGTGTGTGTGTGTGTGTGAGTCGCTCAGTCTTGTCCAACTCTTTGCGACCCCACGGACGACAGTTCACCAGGCTCCTCTGTCCATGGGAATCTCCAGGCAAGAATACTGGGTGGGTTCCCATTCCCTCCTCCAGGGAATCTTCCTGACCCAGGGATCGAACCTGAGTCTCTTACGCCTCCTGCATTGGCAGCCGGGTTCTGGGAAGCCCACTAAGATCACGGTAGCTTGTATCATCTAAAGCCATGGCGCCATCCCCAGGCTTCTTCTCTGTGGTCCTTGACCCGACCCCCAATTTTCACACTCACTTCCTGTTCACTTCCGTGTAACAAGAGGGGAGCCCAGTTGGCTTCTTCCTCTGCCAGGAGCATCTTCACTTTGCATCTTCCCGCTGTTGCCTGTATCACCTCCCTTTGAGAAGCCTTCCCTAACTGTCCCCTTGCTCTTCCCTGTCCCCTGGTCTGGACAGATGCCTGGTAAGGCCCCTTTCCCTCTACATTGTACTGATTTCTGTATGGATCTGCTGCCTTCATTGGACTGTGAGTTTGTTTATTTATTTGGCTGCCTCGGGTCTTAATGGTAGCACGTGGGATCTTCATTGCAGCGTGCGGGATGCTTCATTGCGGGGCACTTCTCTAGGTGCGGCACAAGCTCAGTAGTTGGAGCACGCAGGCTTAGTTACTCTGCAGCATGTGGGATCTTAGTTTCCCAACCAGGGATCAAACCCATGTCCTCTGCATTGCAAGAGGGATTTTTTAACCACCGGACTACCAGGGAAGTCCCGGACTGTGAGTTTCTTGATGACCAGGGCTATAAATGACTTAGCTTCATGTACCAAGGGCGAAGCTGATGTGGTTATTAAATAAATGGGTCCTGATATTGAAATAAAAGAGTGAATTAACAAATGAAGGAAGGAAGGAGGGAAAGAAGGGAAAAAGGAAGAAACCTACTAGTTAATTTGCCCTTTGCCTTCCACACGTTTGCTTGGTGGGGTCCCACCGCTGTCTGCACCCACCCCTAACCCTGGACTACCGGGGAATTCCCTTATGAACATTCTTGGAAGTCTTGGGGAGCATGTGTGGACCTTCATGTAGGGTATCTACCTGGGTGTGGAGTAGCTGGGTCGCAGGGAAGGTGTGTGTTCTGTGCTAGTAGAGACTCGCTGCTTTCCAAAGGGGTGGTGACAACTTTCACAGCCACCAGCAAGGTTTGAGAGTCCCAGTTGCTCCACATTTTCACTGATGCTTGGCATTACCTGCCTTTCACGGGTGGATTATTTTCTTTTGACCACAGGCTCCATGTCACTGGAGTCTGCTCCAGCTTTCTCAGTTTGGGATGGATTCTGGAGAGCCAGCTTCTCTGGTCATCCACTCTCATCCTGCACTTGTGACCTACAATTCCTGTCCACCCCTGAAGATCTATTCCAGGGCTCTCAGCTGTGTTCCAGGAATGCTTTCCATGAGAGCTCTGGGATGGCAGCACCCCATAGAGTGTGAGCACCAGGGATAAGGATAGGAAAGGGGAAGAAAGGCACGTGGGGTCTCCCCTGGGGTTGAGAATCCGCCTTCCAATGCAGGGGATCTGGGTTTGATCCCTGGATAGGAAGCTAAGATCTCAGATGCTGCAGGGCAACTAAGACCGTGTGCTGCAACTATAGAAAGCTTGTGCTGCAGTGAAGACCCGGTGCAACCAAGAAAAGAAGAGAGAAAAAAGAAATATGTTTGGAAACTTTTCTTCAGATCCTGTGTGGGTCTTTCCCACGGCCACAGCTTAATTCGTGGTCACCTGTGAATCCTTCTCAGGTATTATCATACTCAAAACTTGAGTAGGCATCAAAATAATTAAATGTAAGAGACAAAACTATAACACTCTTAGAAGAAAACATGGGGTAAATCATGACCTTGGATTTGGCAATGGTTAGATATGACACCCAAAGCACAAGTAACCAAAGGGAAAAAATAGATAAACTGGACTTCATTAAGGTTAAAAGTTTTTGTGCTTTAATGGATACTTATAAGACTGTGAAAGACAACCCATAGAATGGGAGAAAATATTTGCAAATCATTATGGACAACATTTAGACTCAATAATAAAAAGATAAGTAACCCAATTAAAAAGTGGGAAATGGATCTAAAGAAACATTTCTCCAAGGAAACTACATAGACAGCCAAGAAGCACATAAAAAGATGCTCAACTTCATTAACCATCAGGGAAATGCAAATCAGAACTGTAACAAGATACCATTCCACACCCACTGGGACAGCTCTAATGGAAAAGACAAATAATAACAAGTGTTAGAAATGGAGAAATCAGAACCCTAATATACTTCTGAAGTGAAGTGAAGTAGCTCAGTCGTGTTCTAGTGGGAATGTAAAATGGTGCAGCCATTTTGGGAATCAATGTGGTAGTCCAAACACAAAATTCCCATTTAATTCAGCAATTTCACTCCTAAGTATATACCCAAGAGAA
Organism: Bison bison bison; assembly: GCF_000754665.1. Classification (NCBI taxonomy): domain Eukaryota; kingdom Metazoa; phylum Chordata; class Mammalia; order Artiodactyla; family Bovidae; genus Bison; species Bison bison. The sequence continues at coordinate 4,995,762 of NW_011495033.1, read as the reverse complement.
GTGTAAACATATGTACACACAGACACTCGTACACGACTGTTCATAGAAACATTATTCATAATAGCCAAGAGGTTGAAACAACTCAGGTGTCCATCATTGAATGGATGCCCATAGTGAATGGATAAGCAAAATGTGGTCTATCTACACAATGGAAAACCTTCCGTCTATATGAAATACTGAAATATGCCACAGCATGGATGAATCTTGCAAACACTATGCTTTAAGTGAAAGAAACTGCTCACAAAAGAACACATATGATTCCATTTATACAAAATGTCCAGAAGAGGCAAATCTTAAGAGACAGGAAATAGAATAGTGGTTGTCTAGGGCTGTGGGAAATGGGAGGAAATGAGGAGGTACTGCTGCTGCTGCTGTTGCTAAGTCGCTTCAGTCGTGTCCGACTCTATGCGACCCCATAGACGGCAGTCCATCAGGCTACTAAAAGGGGGACTTTCCTGGTGGTCCAGTGGCTAAGACTCCATACCCCTAAGGCAGGGGGACTGGGTTTGATCCCACATACTGCAACTAAGACCTGGTGCAGCCAAATAAATATTTTTTAAAAAACCCACATTTGGGGGATGATGTAAGCCCTCTTAAATTATGGTGACCGTTGAACAACTCTGTGAATATACTAAAAACCATTGAATTGTACATTTTGAATGTGTTGTATATTATGGGAATTCAGTTCAGTCACTCTGTGTCCGACTCTTTGTGACCCCATAGAATTATGTGAATTATATCTTAATAAATCTGATACAAAAAATAATTAAGAAGTGATTTGAAACCTTTACTGTTGTCCCTTGAGAAAAGACTAACAGGGAAAATGATGGGTTAAACGGCGGCCTTCTCATAAGATAGGTCCACTTCCTAACCCCTGGCACCTGTGAATGTGATCTGATTGGAAAAAGGGCCTTTGCAGATGTAATGAAGTGTCTAAAGCTGAGACATCCTTAATTATCTGGGCGGGACCTAAATCCGAGACAAGTATCTTTAGGAGAGACACACCGAGGAGAGATAGGGAAGGAGAAAAGGAGGCTGTGAAATGGAAGCAGAGATTACCGCGATGCAGCCGCCAGCCAGAGGATGTCTGGAGCCACCAGGAACTGGAAGAGGCGGGGCAGGATTCACCCGGGAGCCTTTCGAAGGAACGTAGCCCCACCCACACCTTGATTTCAGTCTTCTGGCCTCTAACACTACAAGAGAATAGATTTCTGTTGTTTTGAGCCATGAAGCTTATGGCGGTTTGTGATGGCACCCCTGGGAAACTAATCTGGGGAATTATTGTGATAGTGCAGTGGGGACTTTTTGTTTTTAATTTAAGCTTTTAATTTTATATCAGAGTATAGTCAATTAATAATGTTGTGAGAGTTTCAGGTGCACAGCAGAGTGACTCGGCCAGACACAGCATGTACCCATTCTCCCCCAGACTCCGCTCCCATCCTGGCTGCCGTATAACATTGCACAGAGCTCCCTATGCTATACAATAGGTCCTTGTTGGTTATCTATGTTAAACATAGCAGTGTGTACATGTCCATCCCAAACTTCCTGACTATCCCTTCCCCTCTGGTAACCATAAGTTTGTTCTCTAAGTCTGTGAGTCCTTGTTTCTGCCTTGTAAAGAAGTTCATTTGCATCATTTCTTTTTAGATTCTGCTTATAAGAGATGTCATACGATATTTCTCTTTCTCTGTCTGACAGCAGCAGAACTTTTAAAAGCTTGTTTTCCTCAGGTTTCTCTCTCCTTCTCTCCTGTGCGTGTCTCTCTGCATCTCTCTCTTTCTGTTCTTGAATGTGTAGCTGTGGGCTGCCAGTCTCCCTCTTCTCTCCCTCCCAAGCTCAGAGCTTTCCATGGAATCCCAGCTGGGAACACAGCAGTAGTTCCCCTGCTTACCCCGAAGCCCAGGAGGGATATGGGCTGAGCCAACTCTCCTTGGCAGCGGAAGGAGCTGATGATTGTGGATGCCCATCCTTGCTCCCCTGGGCAGATCTTTCTCAGGGAACAGCCACATGGCTCTCCCAGCTGTCATTTGACTCTTCCCTCTCCTCTTTCCCAACAGCCTCTCCATCACTGTTTTGCTCTCCAAACACCCGTGGAATCAGCCCACTCCTCTCCATCCCTTTGCTTCTCCCCAGGTCCAGGCCACTAGCATCTCCTCTGGACCATGGCCTCACCCTGGGTGTACTGCCCCCTCAGCCCATCTGTGTCAGTCCATTCTGGCTGCTGTAACAGAATGCCAGAGGCTGAGTGCTTTGTAAACAACGGAAATTCATTTCTCAGCTTTGGAGGTTAAGAAGTCCAAAATCAATGAGTTGGCAGATTCAGTGCCTGGTGAGGGTGTGCTTCCTGGCTCACAGAAGACCATATTCTGTGTCCTTGCATGGTATTAACATAAGGTATGAGGGAGCTCTCTGGGGTCTCTTTTATAAGGCATCAATCCCATTGATGGGGCTTCCTTGGTGGCTCAGAGGTTAAGAATCTACCTGCCAAAGCAGGAGACATGAGTTTGATCCCTGGGTGGGGAAGATCCCCTGGAGAAGGAAATGGCAACCCACTCCAGTATTCTTGCCTGGGAAGTCCCATGGACAGAGGAGTCTGGTGGGCTACAGTCCATGGGGTCACCAAAGAGTTGGAAAAGACTGAGCAACTAAACAACAACAAATCCCATTAACGAGGGCTCTGCCCTCATGAACTAATCACTTGGAAAAAGACCCCACCTCCCGATACCATCACATTGGAGGTTCAGTTCAGTTCAGTTGCTCAGTCATGTCTGACTCTTTGAGACCCCATGGACAGCAGCACACCAGGTTTCCCTGTCCATCACCAACTCCTGGAGCCTGCTAAAACTCAAGTCCATCGAGTTGGTGATGCCATCCAACCATCTCATCCTCTGTTGTCCGCTTCTCCTCCTGCCTTCAATCTTTCCAAGCATAAGAGTATTTTCCAATGAGTCTGTTCTTTGCATCAGGTGGCCAAATTATTGGAGCTTCGCTTCAGCATTAGCTCCTTCAAAGGATCATCAGGACTGATCTCCTTTAGGATTGACTGGTTGTATCTCCTTGCAGTCCAAGGGACTCTCAAGAGTCTTCTCCAACACTACAGTTCAAAAGCATCAATTCTTCAGTGCTCAAGTTTCTTTATAGTCCAACTGTCACATCCATACATGACTACTGGAAAAATCATAGCTCTAATGAGACGGACCTTTGTCGGCAAGTTGGAGGTTAGGATTTCAATATATCAACTGGAGGGAGGGGACACAAAACATTTGGTCTTTTTTTTTTTTTTTTGACCACGCCAAATGGCATGCAGGATCTCAGTTCCCCTACCAGGGGTGGAGCCCGCACCTTCTGCAGTGGAAGCGTAGTATCCTAACCACTGGACCAACAGGGAATTCCCAACATTTGGTCTTGAACACCACCCTTCACACTTCAGCCAGAGTGTTCCAACACGGCAAGTCTGAACATTCCATGCCCTTCAATGCCTTCCCTCTGCTCTAAGCCTATAGCCAAAGTCTCCAGTATGGTTAATGGGGGGAGGGGGGAGGGGCTCCTCCTTCAGTGCCATATAGCCCAGGCTCAGCCCTCTTAAACTAGGCTGATGTGAGTTCCTCTAACACCTCCTGGCTTTGGTGTTAGCGGGTTCCTCTTCTCTGAGCACTCTCCCACCCCTCCCTAGTTACCATAGTAACTCATCCTCAGCCTTCAGCCCACAGCAATACTTCCTCGGAAAAGGCTTATCCAATCCTCTAAATTGGGGTTAGCTGCCCCTGCTCCGTGTCCCTGGGACATTTACATTCATTTCCATGGCAATCTTGGCATACACAGTTTATAATTACTGGGACTTCACGAGGCCAGTTTCTATATGTTATGTTTGTTCATCACTGGACTTTTACTGGCCAACCCTGGAATGTACTAGGCCATCAACAGATACCTTTTTTTCTGTCTGTAACTGAGAAAAAGCTTTTATTTATTTATCTTTTTTATTTTTAACTTTTTATTTTGTATTAGGGTATGGCCGATTAACTATGTGTGACAGTTTCAGGTAAACAGCCACGGGACTCAGCCATATTTATACATGTACCCATTCTCCCTCAAACTCCCTTCCCATCCAGGCTGCCACACAGCACTGAGTAGAGTTTCATGTGCTATACAGTAGGTGTCAACAGATATTAGCTTAATTTATTTAATTATTTGGAGGAGTCCATTAATTCTTGGGGGAGAATATGGCCATTCCTCACACTGCCATAGAAGAAGGGCAATAAGGAACAAGAAAAGACGATTAGGCTAGCTTTGCTGGGATAATAATATTACCTAACATTTATTAAGAATATTATAAGTTTTAGGGACCTTTAAGCACATTTATTCATCCCACACAAATCTGAACATCTGCTATGGATCAGCTACTAAGAACACACATACGGACATGACAGTTCGTATCCTGAAAAAGTTAATAATCCAAGGATCTAATTCTGTCGAATCCTACAGCTACCTGCTGAAATGAGTATTATTACTTTAAGTTGGTTAGGACATTTTTGTTCCAAGTGACAAAAGAGGCCTGAGCTAAAAAGGGAAAGTCTTGGATGTGACTGAGAGGTCAAGGCGGGTGGATTCGGCTTCAGGCATGGCTGGATCTAGATTCAACAATGCCTCCTGGACCACAAACATCTGACTCTTTTTTTTTTAATTGGAGGACAATTACTTTTCAATATTGTGTTGGTTTTTGCCATACCTCAACATGAAGTAGCCACAGGTATCCACATGTCCCTCCCTTCTAAGCCCTGCGCCCATCTCCCACCCCATCCCCCTTCTCTAGGTTGTCACAGAGCTGTCTGAGTCACTTTGATTCTTGGTTCTTCTCCCCTTGAGGTTGGCACCATGCTGTCGCCCCAGGATCCCCCCGGGTCCTCTCACATTCACCGTCTGGCTACAGGTTCAGATCCCTAGTGCTCTAAGGCCACTGGGAGAGCAGAACCCTCTTTTTGGGACAACTTGCAAAAGCCCAGCCACCCACCCTGACAACCAATTCAGGTCACTGGTATGCCCCCGGGCCCATCACTTTAACCAGAGGAAAGTGATGTCCCAATGGTTACAGCTCTACCAAAAGCTTGAGGCCCATCCAAAGGCACCACCTAAGTGAGGTGTGGGACCCTTCCCAACCCCATGGATGACAGCAGGGAAGAGGTGGAATTTTTGAGTGAAAATCACGGGCTGTCGCTGTGGGGATGTGGAAGCCAGAAAGGCTTCATAAGTAGGGACATAGGTATATAGAGAGGTAAGTGACACCCAGGTCACACTGCTGGTACCTGGCAGAGTTAAGACTCGAATCCTAGTCTGCCTGGCTTCAAGTGGCTCTTTGCACAAAGCCACACTGCCCCAGGGACAGACATACACAGGAAGTGCAGACTCTACGCAGAGGCCCTTCTTTTAAATCATAACGTGTGGATCTGTCCTTCTTATAAACTGGGATTTGGTCGGTGACTCTGTAAAAGGGAAGCACTGCCCTCTTTTCCCTGGGAGTCTTCCTCTGTCTCTTTTCTTTTAAGAAAAATTCCTCAGGAAGGATAAACAAGGAATTTGGGGTTAACATATACACAGTGCTATATATAAAATAGATAATCAATGAGGATCTACTGTATAGCATAGAAAATGCTGTTCAATATCCTGTAATAACCTACATGGGAGGAGAATCTGAAAAAGAATGGATATATGTATCCGAATTAATATAACTGAGCCACTTCGCTGTACACCTGAAGCTAACACAACATTGTAAACCAACTATACCAGAAAATAAAATAATGAAAATTTTAAAATCTGATACCGAAAGAATAAAAAGAAGAATTCCTCTCCCTCCCAGTCCTCCCAGCCCTTGCCAAGGATCCTTTGGTTCTAGAATGAGCTGCTGCTTTACCGATGAGGTCAGTTCGGTGGCAGCTGTGACCCAGAGCGCCTTGCAGAGCAACGAGGTGACCCGCCCAGGGTTCATTGCAAATGATCAGGCCAGGCCTGGGAGCTGCTGGCCTCCCCTCCTGGGCTTCCTCCTCTGCCTGCACAGCCATCCCTCCTGCCAGCTGGAGGACAGACAGACGGAGCAGCCAGGAAAAGCACAAGACAGTCTGGTGACCGAGCACAAACCAGGCTCCCGTCTGGGGCTCTGTCTCTGAGCTGGGGGCAGCCGGGCTTTCTCCAGGGGGCCCTGTCTGTCCTCCATCACCCCCCTGAGCAGGGACGGCTCAGGCACAGCAATTTCTGCTCCACTTCTGCTGAATTGTGAATTTCTATCACATTTGGCATGAGGGATTGAATTGTGTTCTCCCAAAAGAGACATCCAAGTCCTAACCCGTGGTATCTGTTACTGTGACTTTATTTGGAAGTAAGATCTTTGCTGTCCATAGGGTCGCAAAGAGTCTGAAGGGTTGCAAAGAGACTGAAATGACTTAGCACACATGCACAGAATCTTTGCTGATATAATCAAATGAAGATGAGGTTACGCTGGGTTAGATTGGTCTTCGTTTAGAAATACTTATTTATTTATTTGGCTGCATCAGGTCTGAGTTGCAGCATCCGGGATCTTTACATCATGTGTCATTATCATGTAGGGTCTCTAGTTGGGGCAGGTGGGCTCCAGAGTGTGCACACTTCGTTGCTTCAAGGCATGTGGGATCTTAGTCCCCCAACCAGGGATCCAACCCATGTCCCCTGCATTGCCAGGCAGATTCTTAACCACTGGACCATCAGGCAAGTCCCTGGATTGGACCTTAAATGCAGTCACTGGTATCCTTATGGAAGGGATTTGAGTGCAGAGACATGTTGTTGTTTTTAGTCGCTAAGTCATGTCCGACTCCTTTGTGACACCATGGACTGTAGCCCGCCAGGCTCCTCTGTTCATGGGATTCTCCAGGCAAGAATACTGGAGTGGGGTGCCATTTCCTTCTCCACGGGATCTTCCTGACTGAGGGATAGGACCAGTGTCTCCTGCATTGGCAGGTGGATTCTTTACCACTGAGCCACCAGGAAAGCCTGCAGAGACATACACAGAGGCAAGACAATATGAACACACAGACACACAGGGAGGGGGCCGCGTGAAGACCAAGCACGGGTTGGAGCGGTGCATCTAAAGCCAAGGAAAGCCGAGGGTTGCCGGTCACCACCAGAAGCTAGGAGGAGGCGGGCAGGCCCTCTCCCGGGGACTTCAGCGGGAGCAGGGCCCTGTCGACCCTTGGATTTTGGAAGTCTGGCAACTGGAGTTCTGAGAGAATAAATTTCTGTGGTTTTTAAGCCAGTCAGTTTGCGGTCATTTGTTATGGCAGCCATGGGAAACTAATATAGGGGTAGAGAGAGGGTTAACAAAGAGGCACTGGGAGTCTGGAACCGTAGACTAGACAATCTGAGACCTAGACAAGCACGGGCTCAGAGACATGGGTGTTCACGTCCTAGCTGTGTGAACTCGGGCAGGTTGCTGTAGCTCTCTGAGCCTGGACTTCTACAAAGTGACGGTCAATAAAGTTTAGGGCCTGCTAGAGCTCTTGGCTGGGAGAAGAAAAGACAGGGCGGGGAGGGGAGGGCGGATGCAGCCTTTAAACAGATGAAGGCTGTCATGAGGACAAGACGCTCAGTCCGTTCTGTGTGACAGGAGCCTCAAGGGAGAAGTGAAGCCAAGCAAGGCCAGGACTGAATCAGGGAAGAGCTGTCTCTCAAGGAGACCAGCCCAGCTGTGGCAGGGGCTGCTGGGAGAGGTAACGAGCTCCCTGTGACCAAAAGGAGGTGACGAAGAGGCCAAAGGAATGGCCATCAGTGAGAAACCCTCCCACCACCCCGAGTGATCCTCTGCTATGACACAGCTAGGATGTAACCCTGAGCAACCTGATTTCAAAGCCCATTTTCTTAACTATTAACCTCAGCTTTCTTACCTATTAAAGAGGCTTCCTTGGTGGCTCCACTGGTGAGGAACCTGCCCGCCAGTGCATGAGATGCAAGAGAGGTGGGTTGGATCCCTCAGTCAGGAAGATCCCCTGGAGAAGGAAATGGCAATCCACTCCAGTGGTCTTGCCTGGGAAATGCCATGGACAGAGGAACCGGGGGGGCTACAGTCCATGGGGTCAAAAGAGTTGGAGATGACTGAGCACACACACGCATGGTGGAGACATCGTGAAAAGTCAGTGTTTGAGGCCCTTTCTGGCTCTGAGGGTTTCCCTGGTGGCTCAGAGGCTAAAGCGTCTGCCTGCATTGTGGGAGACTGGGTTCGATCCCTGGGTCAGGAAGATCCCCTGGAGGAGGAAATGGCAACACACTCCAGTATTCTTGCCTGGAGAATCCCATGGATGGAGGAAGCTGGTGGGCTACAATCCAAGGGGTCGTAAAGAGTCGACATGACTGAACGATTTAACTTTCACTTCCTAGCTCTGAAGTTTTCTTTTTCTTTCTTTTTTTTTCTTTTTCTTGTAAAACTCTTCATGTGTGTGTTTTTTTTTAACTTTACAGGGGACTTTATTTTATTTTTATTGAAGCATAGTTGATTTACAGTATTAAATTAGTTTCAGGTATACAACATAATGATTCAGTATTTTTATAGATTACACTCCATTTAAAGGTATTACAAAATAATGGTTATATTTCCCTGTGTTGTAATACATCCTTGTTGCTTATTCATTTTATACAGAGCAGTTTGCATCTCTTAATCCCCTTTTTGCTCTTGCCCCTTCCCCATCTCTCTTCCTGCTGGTAACGTCTAGTTTGTTCTCTGTATCTGTGAGTCTGTTTCTGTTTTGTTACAGTCACTTGTTTGTTTCATGTTTTAGACTCCTTATTTAAGTGATAACACGGAGTACTTGCCTTTCTCTGTCTGATATTTCACTAAGCATTATATCTCTAGGGCCATCCACATTGTTGTAAACGGCAGAATTTCATTCTTTTTCGTGGCTGAGTAATATTCCATTATATATACGTATAATTTGATTTTTGTTGTTCAGTCACTCAGGTGTGCCTGACTCTTTGCGACCCCATGAACTGCAGTGTGCCAGGCTTCCCTGTCCTTCACTATCTCCCAGTGTTGGCTCAAATTCAGGCCCTTTGAGTTGGTGATGCTGTCTAACCATAATTTGATAGGGACTGCATTAAATCTGTAGATGGCTTTGAGTGGTATGGACATTTTAACGATACTAATTCTTCCAATTTAAGAACACAGGATATCTTTCTGTTTCTTTGGATCATCTTCAATTTCCTTCATTAACGTTTTATAGTTTTCAAGTATAGGTCTCACCCTCTTGGTTAACTTTATTCCTAGATATTTTATTCCTTTTGATGCAATTTTAAATGGAATTGTTTTCTTGCTTTAAACTCTTTAGCAACTAGAAACGCTTTTAACTAGAAAGTTTAAGCATTTTCTAGTTTCTTCAGGTAATGGGAGGGTTTCTTAAGGCAGAAACCTGATTTTTTATTTTAGATTTCTTCTTTCCCCCAGTAATATGTGCATTCAATGCTATAAATTTCCCTCAAAGCACTGCTTTTACTGCATCCAATAAACTTTGCTATTTTGCATTTTCATTTTCATATAGTTTAAATATTTAAAATTTTCTCCTAAAGCTTTCTCTTTTGACCTATGTGTTGCTTGTTTAACCTTCCAATACTTTGGGATTTTCCAGCTGTCTTCCTGTTATTGATTTCTAGTTTAATTCCACTGTGGTCTGAGAACATAACTAAAAGGGACAACAGGACACCTTAGACGTTGTGCATGTTTCATTGCAGGGGCTCTGGATACTGTTATGGTCTCAAAACTGCTTGATATTTTTTTAGACAGTTGACTTCAAACTCTGCTCTTTGGATGGCAGCCCAGATCTCAGTTCATTCCTGCCATCCCTACCCTCCACCTCCAGCTGAAGTCATTTCCATGCATTTGTGGTTCAAGGATCAACCAGAGATTTGAACCAAGTTTATACACAGGACTGAGGCGCTCCCTCTTCGGCTGAGGCTGCCTTCCTCACTTTCCGGTGCCTGTGGTTGATCTGAAATTTGTCCTTTGGTTCCTCGAGCCGGAAAGACTGCAGATTGTCTGGCTGTGCTGTGCTGGCTGTGTCTGCCCTCAAGTTCAAAGCCATAAAAAATGGCTAACTTCCCCCTTGCTGTTCCCTTTTTCCAGAGTCTGTTTGCTTTTATGTTCACTCTCCAGTGCCTTGAGGGGGTGTGTGTGTGTGTGTGTGTGTGTGTTTTGTCAACAGTCGTTATCTGTGGGAGGGTCAGTTCAGTAAGATCACATGTGGTTACACTAGAAAACACCCAAACCAAGTCATAGAGAGGTATGATCCCCAGCTCAAGGCCACCAAGCCAGCAAGTTGAAGAATCAGCATTCAACCCTGGGCTAATCCACTCCACTTCCCGTGTGTACTTCTTATTATACAGATCTGTTTTCCACCCCTTATTTGCCAACCAAAGCCCAGGACTTCACTTTTTTCCTCCCTCACCCAGAACTTCTTAATGTTCAGGTGACAGTGGTGGGGCTTTCCAGACTCTCTGTCTTTTCCTTTGTGTAAAATCCATTCCAGTCAAGAAGGGGATTTTATTCATGTGCATTTGGGGTTTTTTCATTTGTATTTTGGGTTTTTTGGTTGTTGTTGTTTTTGGCCTGTATGTGATCACCAGAGAAAGAATTGGTCATCAAAGTGAGTCAACGTTGAAGAGAAAGTCATCTTCTAGTCCTGCTCCTGACTTGCATGTGACCTTGGGCAATCAAGTCAGTTTCCTCCGTATTAAACTGGAGGAAATTAAAAAGATTGTGGTGAAGGTTAAATGAGCTAGTTCACAAAAGATCAAAGCTCAGTATCTGCTGAAGATGAAGCAGTATGGCCGAAGTATCACCTGATGCAAAGAGCTGACTCACTGGAAAAGACCCTGAATCTGAGAGAGGTTGAGGGTAAAAGGAGAAAGGGGCGGTAGATGAGATGGTTGGATGGCATCACCGACACAATGGATATGAGTTTGAGCAAGCTCTGGGAGATGGTGAAGGCCAGGGAAGCCTGGCGGGCTGCCGTCCGTGGGGTCGCAAAGAGTCGGACACGACTGGGCGACTGAACAACAACTGTGCCTGAGAGAGAGCGAGTACCGGCCAGGGTTTCCTTCTTCCCTGAGGTAGTGGTGGTCACGGTGGGATGCCCCTCGAGGGGCTTCACCGAGGGAGGGTGCAGCGGGAGCCTGGGACCCTGACAGGACACTGCTGACCTCTCTGATGGGACCGGGCTTCTGTCACCCCAGCCAGAGTGGCACAGGAGCCTGGAGGGGGATGATCGGGCTACGTTTGTGGGAAAAGATACCTAAACCCGGGTAGATTTCACCGCCACCTGAGGCCCCTAGCGGAGCTGGGAGGTGAGGCAAGCCCCCTGAGG
>NW_011495033.1:4950857-4984147 GCF_000754665.1 Bison bison bison | reverse complement strand
AGCTGGAGCAGTGTCTAGAAGGGACATGGAGAGACGCAGGGAAGCCTCTGAAGGAAAAAGGAGAGGCGTGGAAGGAAGAGTCGGGCGCTGGTGAGTGGGAAGGCAGGGAGGCAGGAAGAAAAGGCTGGTTGGGGCCTGGACGCGGGCCAGCTGGCAGCAGCCAGTGCAGGGCTGCCAGCCCCTCCTGGGGAGCTGGCACTGCATTGCGACAGGAAGAGAGGGCAGGGAAGGGCACCCGAGGGGTGGGGGCGGGTCTGCTCGCCCTCTCTGCCTTGCCAGTGTAACGCCCATGCACTGAACACTGACCATGATATGCCATCTTATCCATCATATTAATTTCATTTCCCCCCAAATCCTACCCAGCTACTTGGGGTCTCTTTCTTGTATTAAATAGATGGGGATCATGAGGCTCAGAGAGGTTAAATGGGGGAGCCTGAAGTTACCCAGCATGTCGGTATAGAGCTGAGATGCTCCTCGGCCTCCACCAGCTGCCTCTACCATCCCGAGCTGTGGTTTGGCTGGGGGTGAAAAGGGACCACAGAGCAAGGTTTTCTTGGTCTTGTTCCTCTGCTCACACCTGGTAGGCTTTCCCTGAAAATCACCCTCTCACATCATTTGCTCATCCATTCATCACTCCTGAGTTCTAGACCCTGGGGAGCAAGCTGGAGGTGGCCCTTCCTATCAGAGCTCACAGGCTTGTGGGATCTCACAGGAAATTCAGAATGATCCACAGTAAATATTATTTTTTAATTTTATTTATTTAAAAAATTTATTTATTTTTAATTGAATATTGTTTTGGTTTCTGCCATACGTCAACATGCATCAGCCATAAGTATACATATTTTTTATTAAAAAAAATTTTTTTTTGGCCATGCTGTGTGACATGTGGGATCTTAGTTCTCCAACCAGGGATCGAGCCTGTGTCCCCTGCAGTGAAAGCGTGGAGTCGTAACCATTAGACTGACTGGGGAGTCCCTGGAGTAAACTTTAAACCCAGCCTCTGAAGTTCAGTTCAGTTCAGTCGCTCAGTTGTGTCCGACTCTTTTCGACCCCATGGACTGCAGCATACCAGGTTTCCCTGTCCATCACCAACTCAAACTCATGTCCATTGGGTTGGTGATGCCATCCAGCCATCTCATCCTCTGTTGTCCCCTTCTCCTCCCACCTTCAATCTTTCCCAGCATCAGGGTCTTTTCAAATGAGTCAGTTCTTCGCATCAAGTGGCCAAAGTATTGGAGTTTCAGCTTCAGCATCAGTCCTTCAAATGAATATTCAGGACTGATTTCCTTTAGGATGGACTGGTTGGATCTCCTTGAAGTCCAAGGGACTCTCAAGAGTCTTCTCCAACACCACAGTTCGAAAGCATCAATTTTAGGAACTTACACACACACACAGAGTCCATCTATCCTTTGAGGGTCGTGGAGAAGGCAATGGCAACCCACTCCAGTACTCCTGCCTGGAAAATCCCACAGACTGAGGAGCCTGGTAGGCTGCAGTCCATGGGGTCGCTAAGTCAGACAGGACTGAGCAACTTCACTTTCACTTTTCACTTTCATGCATTGGAGAAGGAAATGGCAAACCACTCCAGTGTTCTTGCCTGGAGAATCCCAGGGACAGGGGAGCCTGGTGGGCTGCCGTCTATGGGGTCACACAGTCTAAGACTGAAGTGACTTAGCAGCAGCAGCAGATACTAACTTTAGCCCTCAGCCTGGGTCACGCATCTCTCCCCAGCCACCAGGAGGCGCTGTAAGGGCGGTGAGCAGGATTCCTGGGCTGGAGCCGCGCCCCCAACCCCACTCCCACCCGGGGATGTCAGCCCCTCAAGCTCTGTGCATCCTGCCCCGCAGGGGTTTCTGGGATTTCTCCCCACCTGCTGGCCTCTCGGGCCCCCATTTCTCTCCCCTCCTTCTCCAGCCCCATGGGGAGGACCTATCCGCCTTCATGATACCAGGTCTTGATGTTGTCACAAAGCCAACCGAGGAAGCTCTTGGATCAAGCCTGGGCCCCAGCCATCAGAGGAGGTCGCGTTTTCCCCCAGGAGCTTCCATAGTTCCTCATGCAGACAACCTCTCCCCCGTCCAGCCCTCCTCCTCACAGGTCCGCATGTCTGCGGTCGCTCAGGCTCGAGTGGAAGAGACTGCTGCCCCCTCCCTCATCGACCGGCCAGCTCCAAATCAGGCAGTTCAGGCTAGGAGTCCCCCGTCAGCTGAACCTGAACCCAGGCTCTCTTCCTCAAGCTGATGCCCTTTCAGTGGCAAACCTTAGAAACCATAAGGGGCGATGGTTGCAGCTTTCTGGCCTTCAGTGGTCCAGGCATCTGCGGAGGTAAACGGGAGACAGACGTGCCAATTTCATGCCAGGCGCTGTGTTGTGGGAGCGCTTCAAACATTCTCAGTCCTGATAGTGACTGTGGCAGGACCAACTTTGTATTTTTACAAGTAAGAAATGGAGACTCAGAGAGGTTGATTAACTTGTCTAAGGACACACAGCTAGGAAGAAGCAAACCTGAGATTCCAACACCTGTGTTCCTGCCCCTTCCCCACACGGAGTGGTTTCTGATCCCCCTAGCCCACTCCCTGGCAATGCAGACAGCACAGTATCCTCCTCCTCTCCCAGTCCCCCAAGCTATTAGACATTGCTACTCATCTTTTCCTCTATTGCCCAGCAGGCAATCAGCGTTGCCTTTCTCTGTAGTGCTGGAGAAGCTTTGAAAGAGAAGCACAGCCCCTTCAGGCCAAGACAGGCCAGGATGCCATGGCACAGGTGACTCCAGAAGAGAGCTGTAGGGAGAGCTTAAATGACCTCTTTTTGAACCAAATCACCCAAGCTACAGAGATGCTGGACCAGAGCCAAGGGAGGAGAAAGAAAGCTAAAGGGATGGTTTGGAAAATGAAATGCTGTGATGGATGCCAGGGGCCTCTGGGGCTGCCCACGTGATGGGAGACCAGATTCACAGCCCATCCAGCCCCAGCCACGGCTGCTCTAAGCCTGGGTTATAAATAGCTGGGAATAGAAATGGTGGGCAGGGAGAGAAGTGTCCAGCTTGCTCCTGAGCTGAGAAACAGAGTCAGGGTAGGGGTCAGTGGCTGATCTGGATCCAGACTTGAGGTTTGCTGGAAGGATCTGTCTCTTCTAGTAGCAGCTGTAGGAGAGAGCTAGGTCTCTAGTGGCCCTAGGTTGGAAGCCTCCACAGCACCCTGGGATTCACACGCATCCTGCTCTGGGTACCCGAAGGTGCCTAACTCCATCCTAGACAAGCATGGACTCTTCACCAGGATGAGGATGCTCTGAGGTCTCTGCTGATGAGGAGGAAACTCACATGCATTGAGTACCTGCTGGGTGTTGGGTCCTGGGCGTATCATGATGCCACTGCTGAAGCGAATGCATTAATAACAACCACTTCTGGCATAGCGGCCAAATCAGGAAGCATGTTAAGCCCTGAATGCACAATGATATTGTTGTATTATGATTACAGCACAATCAACAGAACCTACAATTTCCTGAACATCTTTTATGCTTCAGACTCTAGTTTGGGTTTTACAGATTATCACCACCACCACCACCACCACCACCATCCGTCATCATCATCACCATCACCAGGCTGCCACTGTTCTCTACTTACAGCTGCCGTGTTCAGCATTTATTAAAGACTCTTGTTTGTCTAGTTTAACTTAATTCTTACGTCTACCTTATGAGATAGGTATTCTTACCCCCATTTTGCAGATGAGGAAACTGAGGCACACAGAGATTAAATGACTTGCCCAAAGTCACATGGCTAGTAAGTGGCAGGCAGAGATTTGAATTTGGATCTCTGACTCCAAAATCTTTGCTTAACTCCAAAACCTTCTGCCCATGACACATCCCTTTCCAAGGGAACAGATGCTGAGAAATGCTTTTTGGGTGAATGAATGAATGAATGAGCAATGGAACATGTGTCTGTCAGAGGCAATGGGTGGAATTTTTAAGCCTTGAGAGGTTAAGCAGATTCAAGGTCACAGAGCCAGACAGCAGCAGAGTGGCTAAGGGGGCCTGGCTCTGGTCTTTTGGGTTGGTTTCCTTCACAAACTTCTTTTTTTTTTTTTTTGCCAGTTCATGGGACATGAGACATTCAGGATGCAGGATCTTAGTTCCCCAACCAGAGACTGAACCTGTGCCCCTTGCAGTAGAAGCCCAGAGTCTTAACCACTGGACCACCAGGAAAGTCTCTTCTACAAACAAGCCTTCTTGGTACTCCAAGCAAAAGAAGCTTCTTTTTGGCAACCCTTGTGTTCTTGCTCAGGCCTAGGATAAAGGTGGGTTCTGATTTCTAGACTGCATTCCCATCCTTCAAGGAGCCTGGCAGGAGGCCCAGGCCCAGGCTGCCCCTTCCCATACAAGCAATCCAGGGCAACTGGCCGGCCAGTCATGGGAGAGTCATTTTATTATCTCTTCCTTCTCTCAAGGAGCTTCCAGCTGGAGGGATCAGCATTCCTGCTGAGTGGGAAGGGGTCCCTTGGGGCCTCAAGCCTGGCTGGGTACCTCCTGCCACCCAAGTCCTCTGTGACATCTGCCACGGAGGGTCTGTGCAGTGGTGCGGGGACTGCTTGGTGGCTTTGGGTAAACCGGAGACCCTGCTGGGGGTCTCAGTTTTGGCTCGTCCCCCCAGATGCGGGGAGTGGGCCAGTTGGCCCTGCCGGTCTCGCTCTGTTTCCTGGGCTTTTCCGTGATGGAGTGTCTGCAGCTCCCCCAGCCTCACTCTTGCTTAGAAGTCGGGATGGGGTGGGGGTGACAGGGAAGGAGTCGGGGCCTCCTGCCAGGCTCCCTGAAGGGTGGGAAATGAGTCGGCCAGGAAATTAGAATTTTGCTGTTAATCCAAGCATGAGTAAGGGCAAAACGGTTGCCAAAAAGAGGCTGTTTCTGCTCCAAGTAGCAGGAAGGTTTGTGGGGGAAGCCTGTGCCGAGAGACCAGAGCCAGGCCACCGCATGCCCTGATGCTGGGTTCCTGTCCTGCTCCTGTTTCCTCAAAGAGCAGACCCCTCCTCCTCCCCTTGTGCAGTCACACTTAAAAAAAAAAATTTATTTTTAATGAATTTTTAATTTAAATTGTTTTGTCTTATATTGGAGTATAGCCAACGGACAGTGTTGTGATAGTTTCAGGTGGACAGCAGAGCGACCCAGCCATGTATGTGCATGTGTCCATTCTCCCCTAAACTCCTCTCCCACCAGGCTGCCATGTCAGCTCTGCTTTTCCCAAGGGGGTCTGCACACCCTGCCTTCACATCCTCAGTGTTGCCCTTTCGCCTTGTGCAATAGAGTGCCTGTCCCCTCTCTCCTGTCCCCCGTCTCGGGTCTCATCCCCTGTGACTGTTCTGTGGCAGCTGGCCTTTCTGAGGACGCCATTGCTATTGTAGTGCCCTGCCCTTGTCTTCCTTGGATGTTCACTGGCTGCATTCTCTCCATCCCTTCCCAAATATTCACTCTTTTTTTTTTTTTGACTGCGCTGCAAGGCTTGTGGGATCTTAGTTCCCTGACCAGAGATTGTACTTGGGCCACAGCAGTGAAAACACCAGGTTCCGACCATTAGACCCCCAGGGAGCTCCCTCCAAGTGTTCACTCTTAAGTACCAGTCTTCCCCAAGTCTGTACTCTCACCTGACTTCCCACCCCTCAAGTCTCTCATTCACGCCAAAGACTTAGCATGACCCCCACGATTCTGCCTTCAGCCCACGTTGCTCTTCTGAACTCTGGACCCAGGAAAACTCTGATCTCCCCACTTTTTTTGAAGGATGGCTCACAGCTTCTCAGGTTCAAGCTGTCACAGCCTGAACTCAGCTTCTTCCTCCCGAACCCTGATTGCTTTTTGAGGGCTCCGTCATCTACCTGGCTGCTAAGGCAGAATCATGAGTTGCTCTAGGTCCTGTTGTGCCCCCGCACTGCTTCTCAGCCCCTCTCCCACAGCCAGAAATGCTTGAAAGCCTCCACTCTAGCCCCATAGGTGTCCAAACCGTGTATGTTTAATGATCAAAAGAGCAAATGAGTGGCGTGGCTGTGGCCTGGCAAGGTCTCCCAGTTTGCTGGATTTCTCAGGATTCATGGCATTTCAGCTCAGAAAACAGTCCCTCCCACAGCAGCAGCAGGAAGAGCCCACTTCCTATTGCCCACTTCCTTTCAGCTGAGATTCCAGGTTGGCAGGTTCTCTTCAGTCAGGTCTCTGTCTTCCCAAGTATATATCTTGACACACCAATCCTTGGGATTTCTCTGTGTGAAAGACTACAAAGGAAGTCTGGTTGCACCAGGTCAAGTAAAGATGAATAGTGGTCTTTACTGCAGGACTTCTCAGAGCCTTTAATATGCTAAGGGATGTTGTGAATCTAAAGAGGGACATAGAGCTGCTGACATCACTCTTCAAACTTACGTGAACATCAAAATTTTCATCAATCGTAATAGCCAACAAGTGGCAATAACTCAAATATCCTTCAACTGATGGATACATAATCAAATGTAAGATACCCATACAATGAAATATTATTCAGATGTAAAAAGGAAAGGAGTGCTGACTCATGCTACAAAATGGTGGAACTTTGCAAACATTATTAAGTGAAAGTGAAAGTTGCTCAGTCGTGTCCGACTCTTTGCAACCCCCATGGTCTATATGGTCCATGGAATTCTCCAGGCCAGAATACTGGAGTGGGTAGCCTTTCCCTTCTCCAGGGGATCTTCCCAACCAAGGGATCTTCCCAACCAAGGGATCAAACCCAGGTCTCCCACATTGCAGGCGGATTCTTTACCAGCTGAGCCACAGGGAAAGTCCACAAAGACTGGAATGGGTGGTTTATCCCTTCTCCAGTGGATCTTCCTGACCCAGGAATTGAACCAGGGTCTCCTGCATTGCAGGTGGGTTTTTTACCAGCTGAGCTATCAGGGAAGCTCCACCTGAAAGAAGCCAGACACAAAATAGCATATGTTATATGATTCCATTTAGATAAAATGCCCAGAATAGGCAAACCTATGGGGACAGAAAGTAGAAGAGTGATTATCTGGGACTTGGGAAGATGTGGAATTAGAGGGAAATCTAACGGGATTCAACATTCAACATGGGAAATCAACATGGTTTTCTTTGTGAAGAGAGCCAGAATAAGAGTAAATGCTCTGCAGCCTTAGATTCCCTCTAAGGGCAGCTGAAGGGTAGCTGAAGGGCAGAGTTTATTTTAGGCATGATGAAATGTTCTAAAATTGATTGTGTGTGATGGCTGCACAAAAACCATTGAATTATACGCTTTAAATGTGTGAATTGTATGGTATATGCATTATTCCTTAATAAAGCTACTGTGGTTGTTGGTGGTGTTTAGTTGCTATGTCCAACTCTTTACAACCTCATGGACTGTAGCCCGCCAGGCTCCTCTGTCTGTGGGATTTCCCAGGCAAGAATACTGGAGTTGGTCTCCATTTCCTTCTCCATGTGATCTTTCCGACCCAGGGATTGAACCCATGTCTCCTGCTTGACAGGCGGATTATATACCACTGAGCCATCTGGTATGCCCCCCAGTAAAGCTGTTATACAACAGGAAAAACAAGAAAAACTTTCCTCAAGGAGCTTTTTGAAGGACTGATGTTTTAAGGAACTTGGAAGAGAAAGACCTAAGTCAGGCCATCTGGGTCCCCCTGGTGGCTTGGAGGACAAGTTTCACCTGCGAGTCTTGAACTTCCCCATCGGAAATCAACATGGTTTTCTTTTCGAAGAGAGCCAGAATGAGAGGAAGTGATCTGCATCCTTAAATTCCCTCCTGAGGGCGCAGGGACAGAACCAGGCCTGGGCGTCCCCCTCTGGGACCCGTAGATGGGACTGGGCCTCCACTGGTTGATTACCAGACTCACCTGGGAGCCGGCAGGCTGGGCCGAGCTGGTCGGAATTCGCCCTCTGTCCCGGTGGGGAAGCCAGCCCAAAATAGCACAGGCTGGGACACCAGTTGGGAAACCAGATGGAAACGTCTGGGGCTTGGGAAGGAGCAGACGTGGGTTTTGTTCCCAGCTCTGCTCCCTTTCTGTGTGACCTTGGGTGCAGTACTCAGTTTGGGTCTGAACTTTCCTTCTTTGGAAAAGAAGTGAATTTCTTCCCTTTTCCCTCAACAAACCTTCTGGGGGAATCCAAGCCGAAAACTGTTAAGGTTGGAAGGAAATTTGATGCTTGAATCTGCTCTCTATTTTTCCCACAAAGTGGACCTGCTTGAAGCCTTCCAGTGCCAGGGATCTCACTACCTCTAATTTCATTGCTTAATAACTGGTCCTCTGACTTCCCTTGGTGTCAGGAAGCCACTCCCCTTTCAAGGCAAGCTCTACCCATTCCTGCCCATTCAGGGCCAGTGTCCTGCATCATTCCAGCCCCCGTCCTGTCCCAGCCTCCTATCACCTCTCTGGTGATGCTGTATGATGTCCCTTCCCAGCTGTGACTTCTGTATGTTGCTCAGGTGAACACTCCTCCTGACCTCAGCAAGGAACCCTCAGCACCCACTTGGCCCCGGGGGGGCCCCTCCCCATCCCACTGGGCCTGTGGCTGGTGTTCCTGGGGGGTGTCCCAGCCTCTGCAGAGGGGGTCTGACCTCCCCCTGAGCCCATGGACTCTTTATAGTGACCATGCCCGTTTGTGTCTGTCTTCCCATCCAGTGGCGAGCCCCAAGTCCAGCTGGCCCCTCCAAACGGTCCACCCTCTCCAGGAGTACCTCTACTTTTCCACCTTCTAGAACCCACCTTCTATTTCTTTTGTATTTATTTATTTATTTTTGGCTGCACTAGATCTTCGTTGCTGTGCGAAGGCTTTCTCTAGTTGGAAGCGAGGAAAGGGGCACTAAAGTCGTGGTGCCCGGGCTTCTCATTACCGTGGCTTCTCTTGTGCAGAGCATGGGCTCTAGGTGCGTGGCCTTCAGTGTTGCAGCGTGTGGGTTCAGTACTTGCAGCTTTCCAGCTCAGCAGTTATGGCGCAGAGGCTTAGCTGCTCTGCGGCACGTGGGTTCTTCCCCAGCCAGGGATTGAGCCCATGTCTCCTGCATTGGCAGATGATTCTTAACCAACAGACCACCAGGGAAGTCCCCCACCTTCTATGAATGCCTAGATATGTAAGATCACAGGGAGGGGAATACCCTTGGTCCCTAGGAATGCCGTCCTCCTTAAATGTATCCATGTGGCACCATTGTCTCCCTGGTTCTATGCTCTGATGGGCGTGAACATCTCTTCATATCTCCAATGATATGTGAAGTCTCATTGGATGACATCCCTGGGATGGCTCCCTCCCTTGCTGTCTGACCTTGCCTAGTCCTTCACTCCCTAGACCCCCCAGGCCTTCATTTCCTTCTCTGTGCATTGATAAGTTGGGTTCTGCCACCAGCAAGCCTCTTCAGCTCTTCAGGGCAGCCCGGTGCCCAGGCCGTCCTACACTGGAAATCCCTGCTGGGTTGAGGGGGGGATGTCTCAATCTACTGTGTCCCTTGTCTGGTTGACTAGAAGCAGCCACATCCCACACCTGGCTGCTGTCTCGTGAGTCACTGCACCATGGCGTGTTTATTAGGATGGCGGGAGCTCATTTTGCCAACTTTGGAACCACGGGAGCTGGCTAAGTTTAGAACAAACCTTGAGCATGAGGACACCGTGTTCCTTCTCCTTCTGGCAAAACATGAGACTTGAGCTATTCTTTTCATCTTCATTCTCCCAGATGAGTCCCAAGCTTCATTTACCACTCGATCTGCCTTCTCCCAACACAAACTCCTCTGTAATTAAGCGGGGGAGGGAACACCCCCCCCCCAAATCATCCTAACGTTGAAAAACAGCAGATCATTGGGCTATTTCAAGGAATAAAACACAGGCTCCAAAAAATAGGATGCTGTTACACTTCAAGCAGCGGTACTTAATCCTGTGGAAGGGCATCATGGGCTACGTGTGTCCCTGCTAAGTCACTTCAGTCGTGTCCAACTCTTTGTGACCCCATGGACAGTAGCCTGCCAGGCTTCTCTGTCCATGGGATTCTCCAGGCAAGAACACTGGAGTGGGTTGCCATTTCCTCCTCCAGGACGTTCTTCCCGACCCAGGGATTGAACCCAAGTCTCCTGCATTGCAGGTAGATTCTTCACCACTTGGGCTACCTGAGAAGCCCTCATGGGCCACAGGACCCCCTAAATACTTGGATGAATGTGCTTTTCCCTGGGAAAATGGTCCACAGGTTTTATTCGATTCCCAAAGGGCTTCATGACTCCTGCTAAAAATGACAAATCTCAGATTTAGGAAAAGATGACTGCCCTGTTTTTGTGTGGCAGAGTCCTCCCCAGCTTTGGGGTTTCCATTATTAGATATTAGATACCCCCTTGGGATTGGCACTGGGAGTGAAATCCCCAGAAGCTGGATCAGGCTGGGTTTGCTGAAACTGCACTGATGGGAGGAGAGAGGCCTGGAGCATTTGATCTGGAGGGCAATGAAATCACCAGCAGAATTTGAGGAATAGGTCAGACAGGCCAGGGCTGGTGATTCCGAATTAAAAGGATAATAAAAAGATGTGAGAGGCCAGCTGGGTTGTGCTACCAGCTAAATCAGACACTGAGATGGGTCCAACATGAGCACTTAAAGGGCCAAGGAATGTTGGTCTGTTAACTTTCATTTATCCTACTCACAGCGATTTGCTATTTTCCATCCTGGAGAGCTCATAGTTTAGATTTGATGGCACATGCTTATTCTCTTGGTGGCTGCCTTAAATCACCTGAGCTCCTTCCTGTCCCCTAATCTCACTGCCTGAAACTCATGTGTTCTGCAAACATGAAGCACACGGCATTTACACGATAATTCGTGTGAAAGTAACTGAGATCCTTCGTAACTGGGAAGGTAAGTCTGCTGTCAAAAGAATATACGTGATTAAGCAATACGTTCCAGTGTCAAATGCTGGTGACCGTTTGGTTATCGACAGCCCCACCATGCCTCTCTTCTTCCCCACGAAGTTAATAGAGCATTCTGTGTATCCTGCCAATGTCTGCAGGGCGTGAAACTGGAGGAGGGCAGTTATTTGGCTAGTATCCGTTGTGTGTGCGTGTGCACTCAGTCATGTCCGACTCTTTGTGACCCTATGGACTGTAGCCCACCAGGCTCCTCTGTCCATGGGATTTTCCAGGCAAGAATACTGGAGCGGATTGCTATTTCCTCCTCCAGGGGATCTTCCTGACTCAGGGACTGAACCCACGTCTCCCACATCTCCTGCATTAGCAGGCAGATTTTTTACTGCTGAGCCACCAGGGAAGGCCCCTGGTATCCGTTAGTAGTCAGCAAATTAGTTCCTGTGCTAATGTCTCTGCCTTTCATTGTGTTGTCTGGCCATTTAATTGATGGTTGCTATCTGCATTATAAGAGCTAGACTCCAAATTGAGAAATGCCATATGTAGGGTGACCTTGGGAAGTCTCTACACCATTGAGAACTTTATTTTCCTAACTTAAAAAAAGGAGAAGATGATGAAACCTGGCCTATACACCCTAGAGAAGAATTCGGGAGCTAAAAGAGCTCACATGTATTGACTGTACTGTGTGGCAGGCCTTCTGCTTACAATTATTATCCTTTTTAAATGTTACAATCTTTAAAGAAATCTCTCAGGATGGCTGGAAGTACCCGCTGAGACCAAATACCTAACAGATGTGTAGCGAGCACTTTATTCCAAGTCCCGGGGAAATAGCAGTGAGCGGAACAAAGCCCCGCCTCTTGGAGCTGACATTCTAGCAGAGGAGATGGACAATAGCAAATAAATGTGCAAAATGTCAGGGAGTGGTAAGGGTAGTGAAGAAAAACGAAGCAAAGGGGAAAGAGAGAAGGGAGGATGTATGTGTTGTTCGCTGATGGAGGGTATTTGATCAGAGAACTGAGGAAGTGAAGGAGCAAGGCAGACTGGGAGGAGATGGTTCCAGACAGAGAGAACAGTGAGTGCAAAGGGCCTGGGGTGGGGACGTGTCTGGCTTCTTTAAGGAACTAGTGCTGGTGGGGCTGGAGCAGAGGGATCTGAAGGAGAATGACAGAGGAGAAAACTGGGGAGAAAATGAGACCCAGTCAGGACTTTGAATACAAGGAACATGCGTATGAAAAATGTACAGTTGACCTTTGAACTGTTGGGGAGTGAGGGGTGTCAACACCCCCCTCCCCCTGCCCCATGTACTTGAGAATCCACGTTCTGCTATCTTTGCCTCAAAAAAATGGTGGGGTGGAGGTGGGATGGGGAAGAATTGATAAATCACTTAACCCAAAGGCGAGAAACCTAAACAGTTTGGATATTTACAGGTCTCAAACCCTAATTCTTTTGATTCCACATATTGTGATCTGTATTCAAATGCAAACTTTTCCCTAAACTTAGTAAACTTAAAGATCTGTAAAATGAAAATGGGTGCATGCTAAGTTGCTTTAGTCATGTCTGACTCTTTGCAGCCCCATGGACTGTAGCCCGCCAGGCTCCTCTGTCCATGGGATTCTCCAGGCAAGAATACTGGAGAGGGTTGCCATGCCCTTCTCCAGGATTGAACCCATGGACCCAGGGATTGAACCCATGTCTCCTGCATTGCAGGTGGATTCTTTATGACTGAGTCACTGGGAAAGCCCAAAATGGAAATATGAGTACTCTATTTGTTGAGAAAAAAATCCACATACAAGTAGACCCACAGTTTGAACCTGCATTGTTCAAGGGTCACCTGTACATCAAACAAGTAAATACTGGGCATAACAAATGTATTTCTCCACTTATCTGTGTAGGGAGGCTTTACCACTTTTTAAGCTTTTGTATATTTCTATAGAGGTGTATTTTTCATATGCTGAAAAAACGACAGATTTTTAAGTACCATCCAATACAACCATCATGCAAATCAAAGTAAGAACATTAAAAAAAAAAAAAGTAAGAACATTTCCTGCACCCCAGAAAGTTGCCTGGTGCCCTTTTGCAGTCAGTACTCAACTCCCCAGAGGCAATCATTGTTCTGATTTCTATCACTAAGAGATTAATTTTTCCTGTTCTTGAACTTCATGTAAATGGAGTGGATTTATACAAAGTGTAGTCTTGCATGTGTGTGTGTGTTCAGTCACTAAGCTGTGTCTGACTCTTCGCACCCCCATGGATTGTAACCTGCCAGGCTCTCCTGTCCATGGGATTTCCCAGGTAAGAATACTGGAGGGGGTTGCCATTTCGTCCTCCAGGGATATTCCCGATCTAGGGATCTAACCTGCATCTCCCACATTGGCAGGCAGATTCTTTACCACTGAGTCACCTGGGAAGCCCTTGTACCCTTGCATACGGCTTCTTTTACTCAGTATAAAACTTTTGGGAGATTCATCCATGTTGCCACATGTATCTGGACATCATTCCTTCGTATGGCTGAGTTGTAGTCCATTTCCTGACACCTGGAATTGTTAGACTTTTTACTTTGAGTCAAGAATATGAAGTGGTAACTCATTGTGGTTTTTTTTACCTCCTTGGCCGTGCCATGAGGCTGTGGGATCTTAGTTCCCCGACTAGGGATTGAACTCGTGCCTGAAAGTGTGGAATCTTAACCACTGGACCACCAGGGAAGTCCTCATTGTGGTTTTAGCTTACATTTGCCTGGTAATAAAAAACGGCAACACACTTCGTTTGCTTACTGGACATCTGTATGCTTTCTTTTGAGAAATATCTGTTTAACCTTTGTGTTTATTTTTTTTAAAGTTGATTTAGTAAGAGTTCTTTATATGTTCTAAATATGAGCCCTTTGTCAGCCCTTTATCTCCTGTGAATATTTTCTCCCCATCTGTGGTGTACCTTTTTACTTCCCCGAATGTGTCTTTGGGTACTTTAAATTTTGATTATGACAAATTTATCGATTTTTGAAAACAGTTAATGCTGTAGTGACTTGTCTAAAAAAATCTTTGCCTATCCCAAGGTCAAGAAGATATTCTCCTGTGTTTTCTTCTAGAAGCTTTATAGTTTTATCTTTTACATGTACATCTGTGGCCTATCTTGAATTAATTTTTGTATGTTATATGAGGTAGAGGGAAAGTTTTTTTCCCCTATGGATATTAATTAATTTGTGGAACATGGGACTCTATTTGTTGGAATCTCAGACATTAATTGTCTGGGGTAAGCTGTGCTTGTCATATACTCTGTCTCCCAGAATTTATTATCCAGCTTCCTATCAAGCCCTGCTTAGAAGATAAAATGATGATGATAAAAGAGACAAATCCCTAGACAGAGAACAGAAACATCAGAAAAAATTCCAACTGCCCATCTGTAATTTTGTCCAGCCTTTAGCCTCCCTCGTTGTCCAAGTTGTGTTTGCCTTCCCATGGCCTGAGCCAAAGAGGACAGAGGTGAAGGGGAAGCCAAACTGGGAGGAGGATGAGAGAAACACAGGAGCAGAGGTTGGGAAAGTACCTCAGTGCTGAGCCAGGCTGGGTTGGAAGATGGCTGGTTCTGTGGGGCCCTTAGCAGGAATGTGGACTGCCCAGCCTGTCTATGTCTCTCTCCTGTGGTTTGTGGAGCCTAGGAATATGAAACCTCAGAGGTGCAATGCAGGTGAGTGGGCTCGTGGGCCAAGCCCTCCCCCTACAAGCCTGGACTCTCCTCTGCAGCATTGCAACCTGGGATCTAGAGGCAAGGTGGGTGGGAGGAACCAATGCTAGTTGAGCATTGACTGCGAAACAGTTATCTCCACCCTAGGGGCCTGTGTGTGGGATATCATTCTTTCATTCATCCCATCTGCCTCACCACCTTAGGAGAAAGATACTTATTCCTCACAGATAAGGAAGTTGATTATCCAAGAGGTTAAGGATGTGTGTGCGCTTAGTTCACCCAGTTGTCTCCAACTGTCTGCGACCTCTTGGACTATAGCCCTCCAGGCTTCTCTGTTCCTGGGATTCTCCAGGCAAGAATATTGGAAGGGGTTGCCATTCCCTTCTCTAGGGGACCTTCCTGACCCAGGGATTAAACTCTGATCTCCTGCGTTGCAGGCAGATTCTTTGCTGTCTGAGCCACCAGGGAAGCCCGAGGTTAAGTAAGCTTCTCAAGATTTCTCAGCTCATAAATGAGGGAGTAAAGATTCTCTTTTTCCACTATCCCTTCCACTGCAGCTCGTCTCCACTGTGCTCCAGCCCTTCCCAACCATCTGCTGCATGAGAAATCAGACCACTGCATGACTACAGTCTTCCCTCCTGAGGAACTTGCAAGCAAGCAAGCAAAAAAAAAAAAAAAGCATATGGGATATTCCCCATTGACAATTCCTCCCAAATAACCCGTTTCTTATGGCACAAAGAGACTTTCAAGTCCAAGGTAAAGATTGTTTGTACCAAATAAAATCTAATATAAAACCATTTTGAGGACTTTCCTGGTGGTCCAGGAGCTAAGACTCTGCACTCCCAATGCAGGGGTCTGGATTTGATCCCCAGTACGGCACCCCGCTCCAGTACTCTTGCCTGGAAAATCCCATGGACGGAGGAGCCTGGTGGGCTGCAGTCCATGCGGTCGAGAAGAGTCGGACACGACTAAACGACTTCACTTTCACTTTTCACTTTCATGCATTGGAGAAGAAGTGACTTAGCAGCAACAGCAGCAGGGAACTAGATCCTGCATGCCTCAACTAAAGATCCCACAGGCTGCAACAAAGATCCTGCCTGTAGCAATGAAGATCCCACGTGTGTGCTGCAACTATGACCCAATGCAGCACATACATAAATAAAACATTAAAAAAATTTTTGGACATTCCTTTGGTTTTCACTGACTCAACCAACCCTCTTGAGATGGTACTGAAGAATCACCAAGCTCTTCCCACAATGCCATGTCTTAGCGCATTTGGGTTGCGCTAACAAAAAGACCATGGGTTGGGCAGCTGAAACAACAGACATTTAGGGAAGCCCCATCTGTGCACACTCAGTCCAAAACAATATGTGGTCTAACCCCTGGTCAGCCGAGGCCCATAGAAGTGTTTCTTTCTAAAGAAGGGCTTGAGGCCCAAAGGTTAATTTAAGACATTTGTTTCCCCCAGCACAGAGAATAAGGAAGTTCTAAAGTTTATATTTCTTTCTCCCAAGAAAAAGTTTCAGAAGTCTCAGATAAGGATTTTAGACAAGGCTCAAGGATAAGGCACTGGACTTGGGCCCCCTCCCCTCCTTTTCCCTCTGGATCTTCCCCCTGAACCCAGCCCCCTTGGGGGGAAAGGAGGAGGAGGAGGAGTAGGAGAGACCGCCCATCCCCCACCCCACCCCAGACTCCAAGGAGAAGGTTTAAGTTCTATTTGTTGTTTTCCCAATACACCTAGTTCTGTGCCAGGCTTGGTAAAGGATTGTACTGAGGGACTTCTCTGGTGGTCCAGTGGACAAGATTTTTCATTGCAGTGGGGCGTGGGTTCTATCCCTGGCCAGGGAACTAAGATCCCACAAGACACTCACCAAAAAGCCAAAACATAAAACAGAAGTAATATTGTAACAAATCAATAAAATGGTCCACATCAAAAGAATTCTTAAAAAAAAATAAAGGATTGTACTGATTCACGGCAAATAGAAGGGGAAAAAGTGGAAGCAGTGATAGATTTTATTTTCTTGGGCTCCAAAACCACGGCTGATGGTGACTGCAGTCATGAAATTAAAAGATGCTTTCTCCTTGGAAAGAAAGATATGACGAGTTTAGATAGTGTGTTAAAAAAACAGAGACATCACTTTGCTGACAAAGATCTGTATAATCAAAGCTATGGTTTTTCTGGTAGTCATGTATGGATATGAGAGTTGGACCATAAAGAAAGCTGAGCACTGAAGAACTGATGCTTTCGAATTGTGGTGCTGGAGAAGGCTCAAGAGTCTCTTGATTGCAAGGCGATCAAACCAGTCAATCTTAAAGGAAATCAATCCTGTATATTCATTGGAAGGACTGTTGCTGAAGCTGAAGCTCCAGTACTTTGGCCACCCAATGTGAAGACCCGACTCAGTGGAAAAGACCCTGATGCTGGGAAAGAAACTGAAGGCAAAAGGAAAAAGGGGTGGTGGGTGATGAGATGGTTAGACAGCATCACTGACTCAATGGACATGAATCTCAGCAAACTCCAGCAGACAGTGGAGGACAGAGGAGCCTGGTGGGCTGCAGTCCATGGGGTCACAAAGAGTCAGACACGACTTAGCAACTAAACAACAACTGATTCTTAGATGCCAATGGAGGCTCAGGAGGATGTAACATGAGGTCACACAGTCAGTGACAGGGTGAGCTGTGTGATTCCAGCCCAGGCTGGCTGACCCTAGCTCTAACGTTGAGCCAGGAGCCCCTCCCGTCTCTAAGCTTTCTCATCCACCCAGCCCAGGGCGCCCTCACTCTTGTCCTGCAGGAAGATCCCTCTAGTCTAGTCTACCCTGAGTCTCTCTTGCTTTGTTTCCCATTCCCCAGGCAGAGACCCTACTCCTCTGGCAGTCTCGGGCACTCCTGACCATAGCCATCTTTTGGCTGCTCTCTCCTTCCCCAAGCAAGAAGAATCCCATTCTCAAGGCCAGCAGTTTCAGATAAAGCCTTCATTCCAAGCCTCTTTAGGTTATCACTTTGTGTTTCAACACTGGCTCCTCTTCACCTCCTCCCAGAGTCCTCCTTGGCCCTGACTGGGTGCCACTGTGCTCCTCCCTCCTCTGTGTGGCTTTCTCCTCCATCTCAGCAGCTACACAGCCTTCATCATCTAATGCTTTCAATCCAATTTATGGAAGTCATATAATTCAACTGCTCTTTCCAACTGCTCTGTTCTAGTTCCTGGAGGCCTCACGTGGTATGTTCTATAGAGGTGATATTTGCTCTTGGTCTAGGGTAATGGCAAGAAGGCAAGTTCTCAGGCCTGAAAAGTAAGCACTGAATTCTGCTTTGGTCACACCGACTCTGTGACTTCGAGGGAGTTTCCGACCCTGATGGACAGTCGGTTTCCTCTGCCTTAGTTCCCTGACCAGAGATAGAACCCAGGCCCCTGCAGCGGAAGCCCAGAGTCCTAACCACCAGGGAATGTCCCAGTTTTTTTTGTCTCTAATGCTCTTCTCCTTGGACTCTTGTGAGGATCAATTGAGATAAGTGTTACATTCATTCCAAAAATATTTCCCTTTTGAGCGAGTGATACCCATTGCGTATCCACCTTCAGTTTAGTAGCTTACTGTTAAGCAGATAAGGCACCTAGTGGCTGTATCTGACGCTCACGAGGGACTCGGAAAATGTGTGGTCCCTCCTCCCTCTCCAGACTGGGAACAATCTCTTTTTATTTATTTTGCTGGAAAATGTCCCATTTCTCTGCAGTTTCCCAGGAACAAGCAGTCTCTGCTGTGGTTTAGCAAATGAGTACATCCCTCCGCAGATGGCAGGCCTGAGATCAGAGAAGTACACCCTGGGTACAAAGTCACACGGCAGGCTGCTGGGTGGGTGTCGGGCTCTGTTTGCCCTCCCTCCCCCATCCCCACCCCTTCTATCCTGCTTGTGTCGGTCCAGGCTTTGCTGAGCTCCCAGTCTGCCCTCTCATCTTCTCCGTTCCGTGTGCCTACATTTCTCCTGCTTAAGTCAAAAGGAGAACTGATTAATTTGTGTATCTGGGTAGCCCAAGGGCAGAGCAGGTGAGGCTCAAACAAGGCTTTAGGGCACCCACTGTCTTATCTGCTGCCCACTTTGAGTCTCCAGTTCACATAGCAAGAAAGATGTCCCATGGCAGCTCCACTTCTATTTCCCACACTTAGAACCTCTGTAGGAAAGACCACCTTCCCCAGTAGATTCAGCACAAAACTTCAGGGAAGGCTTCTGATTGGTCCTGACGGATCACAGGCCTGCTTTGGCAGCATTAGCTGTGCAGGTAGGGATGGGCATTCTAACAGAGTGTGTGTCTTCCTTTTGGGAACTGGGGTGAGAGAGGGGCAGGTCAGCTCCCCAGAACCTCACAGAATGAATTCCCCCCGGAAAGAGGAAAGAGTGGTGTGTTGCCAGAGGAGGGCTGTTGGACAGACAGACTCAGCAGATGATGCCCGAGGATGCTCTGACTTCCCAAGCCTCAGGTCTGTTCCCCCAGCTGCAGGTGGTGCCTACACCTCTTGTTCAGAGAAGCTATGGGCGTGCGGTTGTTGGGGTCAGGTGGATCTGGGTACAAACTGTAGTTGTGAGAATTCTCTGGTGTTTCAGTGGTTAAGACTCAACGCTTTCACTGTCAGGGCCTGGGTTCAATCTCTGGTCAGAGAACTAAGATCCTGTAGCTGTGTAGCATCACCCAAAATAAAAGGAAACAAAGACAAACAAATAAACAAACAAAAAAAGCATACCCAGAACTGTGGTTTTGAAACTTTGTGACACTTCAGCAAATTCCTCAATTTTCTCATCTCTAAAATGGGGATAACATTTCCTAACTTCACAGACTTACGGTGGAGTTTAAACAAGTTAATTACTAACTTGTAGCCAAGGTAATTAATCTACCTCTGATCTCCTTGCCTTTGGTTCCTGACCTCCAGCTTGACTGCTGAATCCCAACTCCTGAACTCAGACCAGGTCCATTTGTTCTTGGGGGCCCGCCCGCTCCTCCCACCTGGATCGAATTCACAGGGGGCCTCACTCTGATCAAGGAGCAGAAGGTCTTGCCATGGTCAGGACTCTGTGGTTTTGTGTTTTGTTTGTTGTTTCCACCTTGAAAAATGTGCTGGTTTTACGCTGTCACAGAACAAAGAGAACCTTGACATATGGGCCTCTATTTATGTGCCTGATTCAATCAGTTAAGACACATGTTCAATCATCTCTCTATTACTAAGAGCGCTCAGGGATGGAACTTTCTCTTCCTCCCTCCCTCCTTCCGTCTTTCCTTTCTTTCTCTTTCAACTAGTATTCCAATAGTATGTGCCCTGTGCCAGGCTGTGGGTTACATGCTGGGGGCCTGGTTGTGGGAAAAATGATCACAGACTCAACTTTATAGAACTGACCATCTAGCAGGGGACACACACACACACACACATATACACACACACATATACACACACATGTCTTTTAAGTGACAGGATTGTATTGGATGTGGGGGAAAGAAACAGAAGAATCAAGAATTATTCCAATGTTTTGGGGACATCCCTAAAGTCCAGTGGTTAGGACTCGGCACTTTCACTGTGGGGGCCCAGGTTCAATCCCTGGTTGGGGAACTAAGATACCATGTATTGTGAAGTGAAGAGAGCGAAAAAAAAAAGAGAGAGAGAGAGAGAATGATTCCAACGTTTTTGGCCCAGCAAGTAGCAGAATGATGTTGCCATTGTCTCAGATGGGGAAGACTGTGGGAACAGCAAGCTGAAGGTGGGGAGATAGGGGAGATCTTTTTATACGCAGTGAGTTTGAATTTGTCTGTTAGAAATCCACAGGGAGGGACTTCCTTGGTGGTCCATGGTTAGGACTCTGTGCTTCCAATTGCAGGGGCTGCTAGTTCAATCTCTGGTTGGGGAACTAAAAGCCCAAATACTGCTGCAGTGTGACAGAAAAAGGAAGAAAAGCAGAGAGAAAGAAAGGAAGAAAAAGAATCCACAGGGATACTCAGAGAGGAACCTGGAGGTTGGGGCAAGGTCAGCTCCTGGATGAGACGGCTAGGTGAGCCCAGAGAGGAACAGAGGACCAAGGCCTGCCCCAGGCCTCTGCAGACGGAGACCGGACCCTGAGGGAGGCCCCGTAAGGAGACCCAGAAGGAGCAGCCAGGGACATGTAGTCACTGTCCGCAGTTTTGGTTTCCTTGTGTAACTAGGCATTAGTGGTTAATTGCCCTTCCCTCCTAGTGTGGGTGAGACTCCCGGGAGATGCAGTGAAAGTGCTCAAGACAATGTAAGGACACGCTAGCTAAAGATGAGCAGGTTTTCTCTGACCCATCTAAAGAATGGCTAAACCTGCCTTCTGGTTTTAGCTGTGCAATGAGAGCATCTTAGGGACGGTTGGAGCTCTCCTTGACCAGGCACCTAGCACTGGGAACTGCCTGAGGCCCATCCCTGAGCCCGCAGGCTTGTGCAACAGGCTTGGCCCCTGGAATAGATGCCTGGCCACCCTCAGGGACAGGGCCTGGCCGAAGCCTGTGATTAAGGAGGGTGAGTGTCTCAAGTCCTTGTAATTGTGCTGTTCAAGAGAAATGAGACCTCATTTTGTGCTTCTGAGCCCTGAAACCCTCTCAGAGGCCTGGGGACAAAGGGAAAAGAGGCAGGTTTGCTGCATCTCAGCCTTCATAAAACGCTTAATAGTTATAAGTCTGTCATAAGTGTAGGAAGTAATATCTTTCAGTAGCCCTTCCCCGCTTAGGCACTTAACCATGCATGGGTCTCACTTTAGTCCCAGCTAGCCCCTTCCCTGGTGGCTCAGACAGTAGAGAATCCACCTGTAATGCAGAAGACCTGGGTTCAATTCCTGGAGAAGGAAATGGCAACTCACTCCAGTATTCTTGCCTGGAAAATCCCATGGACAGAGGAGCCTGGTGGTTGGTGTACAGTCTATGGGGTTGCAAAGAGTCAGACACGACGGAGCAACTTAACAGGGGAATAAGATCAGTTAAAAAAATAGACAATAAATTCTTCTCAAATGGTGGCATTTGGAGGCCCACAGTTATCAGGGTGAGGGTTGTGTTTATGGGATGGAGGTGGCACAAGAAAACATTTTCAAGTCTTTGCCATCTGCCTGGGAATAGGTCAGAGTTGCCTCTATTTCCAATAAAAACAAGTCCTCCCAGGATATTAAATTCATCTTGAGAAAGATCCATTTATTAATTAAATTGGCTCATTTAATTAAAAAATGACCCTCACACCTTTGGGAGCATTCGGTGCCCAGTCCAGTGTAGGAGAGAGATGAAGAAATGAAGTGTTTCAGGGATGTCTTATGATGCTGGGGGCAAGTTATGAGGATCTCAGGATTTTAACAGCTTGGAAGAAGTGAGCTGGGCCAGTCAGAAGGAGAGGGAGGGCTTCCAGGAGGAGGTAGCAACTGAGTCCAGAGCCATAAGTTGGATGGAATGAATAAAGGTGAGTGGTTGGTTTCTGGACAAAGGGTAATTTGAAGGTCATTTGGCTTGTGATTTGATAGGTTCAGGGACTGAAGATACTTTTCTGGTTATTCTGGGAATGAGAGGGTGACCCCTGGCAACCACATAATGTATCTGGATTTAAGCCTATGGAGCTACTAACCACATCCTGGAGATGTGGAGTTTAAGCAAATTAGTATACATCAAAGAATTCTGAAGAGTTCAGAATGATGGGACAGTAGAAATGCAATGTATTATCATTAATTATATTATAGGTGGAGAAAATAGCTCTTGGGACTCAGATCCTAGGTATTTTTCAACCTGGAATCCAATGGGTGCTGGGTGACCTGGAGGTAGTGAACACAGAAGGGGCACTGGATAAATAAAAAGCTTGTCTTCAATGAATGCATCTAGAGTTATGCAATCAGAGAATCTCAAAAGAAGCTGTTTTCATTTTAGCATATATTCAGATTTAGTGATTCATGGTTTTTATATTTTTAATTTTTTTAAATTTAGTTAATTAATTTTATTTTTGGCTGCACGGGTCTTTGTCGCTGTGCATGGGCCTGCTCTAGCGGTGGTGAGCAAGGGGCTCCTCTTTGTCGCCATGTGCAGGCTTCTCATTGCTCTGGCTTCTCTTTTTGTGGCACAAGGTCTCTAGGCTTGCAGGCTTAAGTAGCTGCAGCTCACAGGCTCTAGAGTGCATGGGTTTTAGTAGTTGTGGCACACGAGTTAGTTGCTCCTTAGCACATGGAATCCTCCTAGACCAGGGATGGAACCAGTGTTCCCTGCATTGGCAAGTGTATTCTTAACCATTGGACCAGCAGGTAAGTTCCTGACTTTTGTTTTGATTTTGATTCATGGTTGTGGGCATGGGCACTGCCATCTTTTCAATGCTTTGACCCTGGACAGGATAGTATAGTAATTTACATTTCTAGTCATTTCCCACTCCCTTCCAAACAACCTTCCAGAAACAGCTCAACCTTAACTCCCTAACCGCGTTCATCACTCCCTTTTGGAACTGTGATCATGGAGAAGCTTCTGGAATTAGAAGAATCCCATCATAATTCTGGAAATGATTGATGCTAATTAGTGTCCTGTGCCAGGCTCACAGGTTGAGGGCTTTCTGTGTCTTGTCCCCTTAATCCCTCTTGACAGCCTTACCCGGGCAATTTATGCAGGAGAACATTGAGACTCAGAGAGATAAAGTGGCTTGGTCGAGGTCACATTGGGAATGAGGATTAGAAATGGAATTTAAACCTGGTCTGCCTTATTCCACAGCAATGGCTCTTGACTACTCCCTGTGCTGCCTCCTAGGCTAGAACCAAATGGGGCAGAGAGATGTTCTCATCCTGAGTCTTCACTTTACAGGATTATCTGATATTAACACGGGACCTCATTTACTTCCAAATCCATATGGCCAGATTCTCTGCTCAGGTCATTTTCATGTGTATATGTGATGTTAGAGGAGGTAGAGGAGGCATGCTTGCGTGTGTGCTAAGTCACTTCAGTCGTGTCCCACTCTTTGCGACCCTGGGGACTGTAGTCCGCCAGGCTCGTCTGTCCATGGGATTCGCCAGGGAAGAATACTGGAGTGGGTAGCCATTCCCTTCTCCAGGGGATCTTCCTGACCAGGAATTGAACCTGAGTCTCTTGTGCCTCTTGCATTGGCAGGTGGGTTCTTTACTACTCGTGCCACCTGGGAATGCATGTGAACATAAAGTTAAAAGGAAAGGAGGTTTCTTTTAAAAGATCCAGGAGAATATTTAAGTGCCTATCAAGAAATTTAGTTTTACAATAGCAAAACAGGTTCCTGACCGTTCATTCAACAGCTATTTATTTAGTGTCTGTGGAAACCATGCAACTCAGATTGGAACTCGAATCCCACAGTCTTTTAACTGAGATCACACATCTGGTTTCGGCATTTAATGAAACTCAGGTTATTGATGTCTTATCGCAGAACGAATGCAGTGGGAGACAAAGTGATAGGTGAGAAGTGGATTTATTTAGAGAGAAACACATTCCACAGAATGTGGGCCATCTTAGGTGGCCCCAAAATACAGGGTGGTTAGTTTTTATGGGTTGGGAATTTCACAGGCTAATGAGCGGGAGGATTATTCCAACTATTTTGAGAACTGGCAGAGATTTCCAGGAATTGGGCCACTTTCTGGCCTTTTATGGTTGGCCTCAGAACTGTCATGACACTGGTGGGTATGGCATTTAGATGCTAATATATTACCATGAGCGTATAATGAGGCTCAAGGTCCAATCATCCACCATCTTGGATTTGTTGCTGTTCGATTGCTCAGTCATGTCCGACTCTTTGCAATCCCATGGACTGCATCTGGCCAGGCTTCCCTGTCCTTCACCATCGACCTGAGTTTGTTCAAACAGGTCCATTGAGTCGATGATACTGTCCAACTACTTCATTCTCTGTCACTGCCCTCTCCTCCTTCCCTTGATCTTCCCCAGCATCACGATCTTTTCTAATGAGTTGGCTCGTCGCATCAGGTGGCCAAAGTACTGGAGCTTTAGCATCAGTCCTTCCAGTGAATATTCAGGGATGATTTCTTAAGTTCTAACCAATGTTTGTCATGTCCTATGTCATTCTTTTAAAGGTTGTGGTCTGCCTCCTCCTCTCCTATTTCACTGCTGTCAACCATGCATGAAGTCCTAGGGATATAGCAACGGGCAAGGCTTCTGGATAACTAGTGCCTGTATAAACCAACCAGGTGGACAAACAGTGATAAAGTTGATGAAAGAAGCAAATAGGGCAGCATGACGCAGTGATGGGGCAGGGAGCGGGCTGAGTTTGGTCAGAGACAGCCTCTCTGGGGAGGCAGCATCTGAGCCAAGAACTGAAGGACAAGAAGGCCCCGTGCATCTGGTCAACCACAGAGCAGACACAAAGGTGATGGTCCACATGGAGAAGAGGAAGAGGCCTGGGACTGGGCTCTGGGTGGAGCTAATGTAGAAGGTGAGGGTGGCCTCCAAGCAAGACCAAGAAAGAGTAGCTCAAGGGGAGGAGAAAAACCTGAGGCACCAGGAAGCCAAGAGAATTGTTTCAACAAAGGAGTGTGTGGTAAGTGCGCTTGAGAGGCTATCTATCAGGCTTGGGAAAGTGGAGGCCACTGTGACCTTGAGAAGAGGAATTCCCATGGAAAGGTTGTCAGGCTGTCCAACGCAGACAACAGCTGGACTAGTGGTTTGGAGAAATCATGAGAGGTGACGATAACTGCTCCAAGAAATTTTGCTGTGAGTGTTGTCAGAGAAATGGGGCAGAAGCTGGAAGGGAGTGTGGGGTCGAGGGAAGGTGTGCTGGCCAGTCTCCCTTCCAAGACCCCTTCTCTGCTCATGTTCTATGCTGGGGTCTGGGAGGATGATGCTTCTGCACTGCATCACCTGAACTGTTCTGTTAGCATGCACCAGATGGCTTCAGCCCAGGGAAGGCAAAGGCAGGAGAGTCGAATGAAGGCTGGAGATAAGGGAGGTCCATGTTCTGCCCCGTACTCCTCCCTTGCTGCTTCCGCATCTGGTCTCGGGGCAGGAGCTGTGTACTCTATGTCTGCAGGTCCTTCTGGGCTGCCCCTCCTCCTTGGCTCTCAGAACACCATTTCTTCCCCGGGCTCTTTCTGAGCTAGGAGTTATCACCCGCACTGAGCTTGGCTTGTCTCTGGGTGCCCAATATCCTTGATTCTTCCTTTAACTTTGTAAGTAGCCCTTTCTTTGATGTCAGTTGAATCCTCTACACGAATTCTGTTTTCCTGCTAGAACCTTAACTGATGTGGTGGTGTACTTTCCCTCCTTCCTTCCTCTTTTTCTTCCTTCTTCCCTCCCTGTCTTCCTTTCCTCCCTCCTTCCTTCCCCCTCTCTCTTTCCTGAAGGAAGTTATTAGAACATTTGTGTGTGTGCAAAAGAGAACGATAAGGCAGAAAGGGAGAAGGTGCTGATGCTGAGAGAGGCAGGATAGTTCCTGGAGTGGAGGCCCCAGGCCTGCTGGAGGGGATGGCTCCAGAGTCCAAGCAGCAGTGGTGTCTTGGGCTGGCTGCAGGAGGAGAGGCAGGGAGCAGAGGCATGGGCAGGAGGGCGGGCAGATTTGGTCTGATGGCTTCTAGTTTCTCAAGGAAGTGTGCACCAAGGACCTCTGCTGAGGGGAGCAGGGGAGTCTGGGGAGACAGAGGAAAGTATAGAACAGCCATCCCTGAGAACAGGAAAATGAACTTTCTAGGAAAGGTTGGTAGGCTTGCCAGGCACCAAGAGTGCCAATTTGAGGTTTGTGGTCATGAATTTAAACAGCAGCCATCAGCAAGGCTGTGTGCTTTTCCCCAGCACCCAGCTGCTTGGGCACAGGCCTGGAGAAGGTGGAGGGTGGGGTTTTATAAGGGCTTGGACCCGGCCAGGTGCAGATGGTGGGGAGAAGGGTGGTTTATGGAGGGGATTCACTGGGCAGTGATGGAGCATGGAATCTGCATGGGGTAAGAAGGGAAGGAAGGCCATGAGCACATGTTAGTGGAAATGGATGGGGTTTTGAGGTAGCACAGAGGTGGAGAGGGCTTCCTAAGTGGCTCAGCAGAAAAGAATCCGCCAGCCAAGGCCGGAGACATGGGTTCAATCTCTGGATCGGAAAGATCCCCTGAAGAAGGGAATGACAACCTACTCCAATATTGTTGCCTGGGGAATCCCACAGACAGAGGAATCTGGAGGGCTATATAGTCCATGAAGTTGCAAAGTCAGATACTACTTCATGACTAAACAAGAACAGATGTGGAGAGGAAAGTCACAACAGAAGACTTGACGTGATGGGGAGATTTTGGTACAAGAAGCCACAAAGTTGGGGAGCACATGGTGGACTCCAATGGCTTCAGAAGGACAAGCAAGGACTTGGAAGCAGAAGAGGATAAATGGTTTGGACGAGGTCACTGGGAGCAAGGAGGGTACCCTCATCACCTCCTGGCCTTCCTTGGACTAGTTTCTCCCTGCATCTCCCAGAATAGTCCTCTCCCGGAATTGGGCCTGACAAGCC
This sequence comes from Bison bison bison, assembly GCF_000754665.1. Taxonomy (NCBI): domain Eukaryota; kingdom Metazoa; phylum Chordata; class Mammalia; order Artiodactyla; family Bovidae; genus Bison; species Bison bison. The sequence continues at coordinate 4,957,168 of NW_011495033.1, read as the reverse complement.
TGTGACAATTTGTGTGTCTTCTGTTTCAGGCTGAGAAGGCCACTTGTCAATGTGGCTCCTTCCTGTGGCCTGACCCAGAGCTGGTTCTGACCGTATGGTGCAGGTGCTGGTGATGTCTCCTAGAATGAACTTAAGGTCACAGGGTTCAGTGTCTGTGAACAGAGGCCCTGGTTTCTTCACCTGTAAAATGCAATCCATCCTTGTTCATTCAAACGCACGTTAAGCACTGCTGTATACCAGGTCTATCTGCTTTATTTCCTCTACCTCTCTCAGCCATCCTGGAGGGAGAGACTATCCTCATTTTTGCAGAGGAGGAAATAAAAGCTCAAAGAGGTGAAAAACTTGCCCAAGGTCATACAGAGTCTATTTGAATCCAAGAAGACTCACTATCTAGTCAGGGAAACAGGCAGGGAGAGAACCAAAGATATGTGATCTATGCAAAGTTCTATGGAATATGGAAGTTAGAGATTGCTTCTATTGTGGGAAATGGGGTGGAAGGGCATGTGAACTACAGCTACCGGATGAATAGAAATGCATTTTGGGACGGGGCTTCTTTGGTGGTCCAGTGGTTAAAAATCCACCTTGCAATGCAGGGAACACAGGTTCAATCCCTCATCGGGGACCTAACATCCTACATGCCACAGAGCAACTAAGCCTGCATGCCACAAGGGAAGATCCTACATGAATACAATGAAAAAAAGAAACGCATGTGGGGGACCGTGGGCAGAAATGACAGCTTGAGCAAAGGCGTGGTGACAAGACACTATACGGCGTGATCCAAGACTTGCGTAAAGGCAGTGAGGATCAAGCGGTTAAGCGGGGCTCCTAGCTGTGCCTACAGCCCCAGAGTTCAAGGCTATGCTTAAAGGAACCTACAAACCTCCTGAAGTTGTATCACAATGCATATTGGGCTGGGGCTTCTTGTGAGTAGACGTGTATGACTTTTCTGGAAAGATCATTTTATTTTCATTATATCCTTATATTGAGGCACTGACTCAAAAAAGTCTTGGGTAGTAGATGCCTTGAAGAGAAATATAGGGCCTGGAAATGAAGGACCTCATAGGCCTTCTTTAAGGAATTCATACTTCCCTCTGAGGTCATCAGAGGCCCAAGGGATGGGCCTCAGGAAGACAACACAGGTGACTTTGAGCTTAAATCAAAGTCCTTTTATAAGTGATAAAGGGATATACTGTTTATTGCTCTATTCCCAGAGTCTGGCAGAGCACTGAACACATATTGGGGGCTCAGTAAACATTTGCTGAATGAATGAATGAATACTTGGTTGAACAAGCACGAGAGTGTATAATAACAGAGTTCACCTCTCCAGGGCAACTCCATGAATTTCCTGGACAACGTAACTGCAGGTGAAATCCAGGAAGCCAAAGTTCTCCCTGCACTGTACTAGGTTCTTACTACGGAGTCCTGAGTTGGGGGTGGAGGTGGGAAGGGGAGGTTGGTGGGCGTGGCAAGGAGGCTGTGGCCACACCTGACTCCAGGGTAGGGCTCGACAGCTTCTCCCATATTGCCCCAAAGTGTCTTTGGAGGAGCAAAGGATGGACGGAATCATTTCTTTCCTCCTTCAACACTGAACCCATCAGCTTGCCCTGTTGACTGTATCCCCAAAACGTGTCCTCCAACCCCTCTACTTGCTCTATCTCCTCCTCTCCCTCCCTACTCCTGCCCCCACACCTCGTCTGGACTGTTGCAGCAATCTCAAACTCAGCATCTCTGCTTCTGTCGCTGCCTCTTGACCATCCACTCTCCGTGTGGTGGCCACAGGAATTTTAATTTTATTTGGCCCTGCCTCAGACTTCTGGAATCTCAGTTCCTGGACCAGGGATTGGATTCAGGCCACAGCAGTGAAAGCCCAGAATCCTAACCACTAGGCCACCGGGGAACTCCCCAGAGGAGTCTTTTCTTTAGAAAAATATTTATTAGGCTGCACTGGGTCTTAGTTTTGGTGTGTGGCATCTTTAGTTGCTGCATGTGGGATGTAGTTCCCTGACCAAGGATTGAACCCAGACCCTCTGAATTGGGAGCACGGAGTCTTAGCTACTGGACCGCCAGGAGTTCCACCCCCAGAGGAAGCTCTTAAACGCCTCTCAAGGAATGTGGTTTTCCTTCCACGTACTTAGAGAGCTATGCTTCCAAAACTTAAAAATCCATTCAAGTCACGTGGGGCTCTTGCTAAAATCCAGGTTTAATTCAGTTGATCTGGGGTGGGGAAACTGCATTGCTAACAAGCTCCCAGGCGATGCGGTATTCTTGGACCACACTAGGACTAACAAAGACTTAGACAAAATTCCAAACTTCCTGCCCACGTCTTACTTTATCTGACCTCTCTCCAGCATCCCCACGTCATCTCTAACCCCTGTTTTGCTCCCACACCACGCGGTAGCCACACTGGCCTTCGTTCTGTTCCTGGAGTGTGCCAGTGTGTTCCTTCCTCAGGGCCTTTGCACGTGGTGTTCCCATTGCCCAGAATGCCCCTTTCTGAGAGCTCCAGCTGGCTGGTTCCTTTTCTTTATTTAGATCTCAGTTCAATGATCCTTCAGATAGTCCTACTTTGACCACTTCATCTAATGAGGCACTTCATCCCCTGGGAACTTGCGATCACTGTTTGCTTTCTCCCCCCTTCATAGCACTTATCATTCTGCAAATTTATTTTGGCAATATATTTGTTGACTTGTTAATTAGTGGTCTTCATTCTCACATTTGTTCCACGTGAATAAAGACTTGGTTTTTCTTGTTTGTTGGTCTGTTCATGAACGTGCTTGCGTGGCTGCTGGGGTGTTGAGATGTAGGTAGGGGAGTCCAAGCTGGGGAAACTTAAGAGGGCTGCCAACAGAGCGTCCTGTGGCAGAGGGGTAGGAGGAGAGACGAGGGGAACTTTTTGTATTGAGGGAGTCACAGAAAAAGTTTCAAGAGCCAAAGCCCAACCTAATAGATAGGGACTTCCCTTGTGATCCAGAGGCTACGACTGTATGCTCCCAATGCAGGAGTCCTGCGTTTGATCCCAGGTCAGGGAACTAAATCCCACATGCCATGATTAAGAGTTCAAATGCCCCAGTGAAGATCCTGCAGCTGCAACTAAGACCCCATGAAGCCAAATAAATAAATAAAAATTTGAAAAAATGTTAAAAGATTAAAACAAACATCTGATAGATGAATTCATCTCACTCACACTGTGGAAAATGAAGAAAATTTATTGTGAATTTACTTATTGGATAAACAAAAATACGTGGAACCCTTCCTTTGTGACCATCATTTACACAACGATCTCTGTTCATCCTCACAACACAGAATCTCCAACTTGCAAGTGAGGAGCAGGGCTCTGAGTTAAGAGACTTGCCCAAGGTCATACAACGATTCAGAGACCACACTCCAGTTCCTAAGACAGCTCTGAAACAAGACACTCCATGTCCCCTTCCAGGCTCTATGCCTTCCAGGCACCTGTTACCACCTAACATACTGTACATTCTCCTTATTTATTTTCTGTCTTCTCTCACCATAATATAAATTCCCAGAGGGTAAAGATCTTTGTTTTGTTCACTACTGTTTCCCAGAGCCCAAAACAAGGCCTGCCACATAAGTAGACACTTGTTGTTTAGCCATTAAGTCATATCCGACTCTTTGCAACCCCGTGGACTTCAGCATGCCAGACTCGCCTGTCTTTCATTATCTCCCACAGTTTCCTCAGATTCATGTCTGTTGAATCAATGATGCTATCTAACCATCTCATCCTCTGCTGCCCTCCTCTCCTTTTGCCTTCAACCTTTCCTAGCATCAGAGTCTTTTTCAATGAGTTGGCTCTTTGCATCAGATGGCCAAAGTATTGGAGCTTCAGCTTCAGCATCAGTCCTTCCAATGAATATTCAGGGTTGATTTCCTTTAGGATTGACTGGTTTACTGAATACTTATGGAATGTGAAAAGGATGAACGAAAGGATTATTTTAAAATCTTTGCTTTCTGTATCACTAAGAGGCAGTTCTGTAAATCCAGTTGAGAAGGCTGGAGTGTGCCTGAGATGAACTGGGAAGGAACACACGGCTTACTGAGTGCTCTCCACAAACCAGAAGGAAGACTGTGTCCACAGAGGAGGGACCGCTGCATGGTCTGGCGGGAGAGTAGCCAGGGATCTGGGGCTTGTCCAGTCTCCAGCCCTAACACCATTGCCTCATAGGCGTGGATGCCACAGGATGCCAGTGGCCCTTCACAGGATATGGCTTCCACATAAAGTGGCCCCAGGGAAAAATGTGTTGACCCAGGCCCAATTACAAGCTTGATGTAATTGCAGAGTAGGCATTTATCAGGAAATCTTTTGTGAATTCAACTAGAGAGAGCCAGTCACTCAACCTGGCAGCTCTGGCTGCTGAACAAACAGAGGTTCTGAACCAACTGCTGTAGCCTGGGTATGGATCCTCCCTGGAGATAGTTCTCCTGGGCCATGACCTTCCTCTGTGAAAAAGATGCTCAAAGTTCAGCTCCCAGACCAGCGGCATCAGCATTATACAAGGACATGTTAGAATGCAAATTCTCCAGCTTCATCCTCGACCTACTGACAGAGAATCTCCATGAGTGGGTTTCATCATTCTGTGGATTAAGAAGCCCTCTAGGAGATTCTGATCCACTTTCAAGTTTGAGAACCACCGTTACGCAGTTTCTCTTTCAGGGGCTAGGACCTGTGTGAAAAACTCCTGAAGTGGATTGCACAGCTTTATGGATCCCCTGCTGTGTGCCATGCTCTGGATTTGGTTCTGTGAAGAGGATACCAAGGTATTTAACCAGCAGCTTCTGCAGCCAAGGAGTTTAGGAGAGAGATTTCTCCTGGCTGGCAGATGTTGAAAGTATGGATGTGTAGGACCTTTGATCTGAGTCTTGTCTATTCAGTTTAGGCAGATAATAGAGCCCACAGGAACTCAGAGGAGGTGGGAGGGGAGGGTGGGGGAATATGCTGGGGGTGTTGAATACTGAGTTAGAAGGTACAGAAAGGCATAAACAACAACTACCAGCCCAGGAGCAGTATTTTGCCCATGCCCACTGCTCAGGTGTGGGGCCACGGTTAAAAAACCTGAAGTGGAAGAGTAACCATTGAAAGCATTTCTCTAGTGCCCACACGTGGCAATTATCAATTCAGGTTCTGTATACACATTAACTCATTCTTCATATGAGGAGGAGAAGGAGATGACAGAGGATGAGATGATGGGATGGCATCACCGACTCAATGGACATGAGTTTGAGTAGGGAGATGGTGAGGGACAGGGAATCCTGGCGTACTTCAGTCCACGGGGTCGCAAAGAGTTGGACATGACTGAGTGACTACACCACCATATGACCCATGCTGTGCGTGTGTGCTCAGTTGTGTCCGACTCTTTGTGACCCCCTGGACTGTAGCCCGCCTGACTCCTCTGTCCATGCAATTTTCCAGGCAAGAATACTGGAGTGGGTTGCCATTCCCTCTTCCAGGGGATCTTCCCAACCCAGGGATTAAACAGGTATTTCTGGTACTGGCCGGTGAATTCTTTACCACATGAGAAGCCCCATGAACCCTATCAGATAGGCTCTATTATCACCCCATTTTAACTGGTGGGGAACTCCGACACTCAAAGGTGAGCTGACTGCCTAAAGGCAGTTTGGCAGTTGTTTGTTATTCAGTGGCTCAGTCGCTCTGGACTCTGCGGGATCCCATGGACTGCAGCATACCAGGCTTCCCTATCCTCCACTACCTCCAGAAATTTGCCCAGACTCAGGTCCACTGAGCCAACCAGGCCAGTGGCTAGGCAGTGGTAGACACTACTTGAACTCAGACTGTCTCATTGCTCTCGAGCACTTCCAAAGGCACAAGAAATCAACTGTCACCCCCAGTGTCTGGACTGGCCTGCTGGGTTGAGGTGGTGGAGGGATGGGACCTTTATGTTGGTGGGTAAATAGCATCTAGAAGAACGTCCTGTGTCTTTCCAAGCCTGAGCCCTTCCTCTGGCTAGACAATCGGGAGTCCTGGGCTCTGCGAACCTCCGCCCCTTCCCACTAGATGGCGGCCCCTAAAGCCACAGAGAAATTCTGAAACTTCCATTGTCCCTGTCTTCCAGGGTTCGGCTGAAGCCGAGGAATTGCAGGATGCGAACCCTCCTCCCGTCCAAGGGCCGTCGGCTCCACCTCGCCTCATCTGGGGGATCGTGGGAAGCCCCCAGCTAGGAGAAGTGATGGGGAGCAGGCGGGGTGGGCGGGGAGACAAGGCTCCCCGGGATCCCGGCGCCGAGGGAGGAGCCGGCGCGCAGCAGACCCTCCGGGGGCGCAGAGGCGGGGCACTC
>NW_011495033.1:4950275-4950436 GCF_000754665.1 Bison bison bison | reverse complement strand
CCAGTTCAGTCCTTCCCCAGTTGCATCCTTAAGCCCGGTCACCTCCTTTGCGGCTTCCTCTCCCTCTTCCACTCGCTGGCGCGGCGGCCCGAGGACCCGGGACCAGCCCCGTTCACCTTGGGCGGGATTTGGGGGGAGGGGCGTGGTGCGACCTGAGAGGG
>NW_011495033.1:4925280-4949904 GCF_000754665.1 Bison bison bison | reverse complement strand
GCCCTCCGCCCCCACCGCGTTTCCAGCTCGCCGGGCCGCAGGACTCATTCTCCCACTGAGTCACATGGTGGACTTTTCCCTGGGTGACGGAGCCCAGCCGCTGTGGGCTGGGGTGACGGGGCGGGAGGAGGTCCCCCTGAAGTGTGAGCGCAGGCCCTTCTTTCTCTGCCCTCCTCGCACGCCCCAGACTCTGTCTTGTTTCTTCCTTTCCTCTCCTCCAGGTTCTTGTCTGCCGCTTATCAAAGTGTTTGCTGAAACTGCATTTTTGCCTTGAGTGCGTCTCTTTCGCACTGCCACAGCGTTTCACTGCTCAAAATGTAATAACCTACCGACGCCGCCTCCCCCTTCCCCCTACTGAACTTTGGTTTAGGAATGATTATGCTGAGGACCAAAGCCTTCAATGGGAAGATGACACTACTTAAGGGGTTCTAGTGGAGACAGCCTCCAGTGTAAAGAAGAAATAAGACATGCGGCCCCTACTCTCTCAAGTGATAGCTGGCTAGCCCAGTATTAAAAGGATTTGGAAGAATCAACCAAAAGGGTTATTGCGTTCTTAGAAGGGGTTGGAGGGCGGTCTCTCCCTCTCCTATCATACACAATAGAGGGAAACTAGTTGCATTTCCAACTTGCTTTTGTCCAGAGGCTGGGAAAGCTGTGAAATTCCAGGCACCACTTGGTATTAATAGCTACCCTGTTTTGAAGAATGGGCCTCTTTCTACCTTGCTTGATCACATCTGGCCTTCTGCAGATCTGGAAATGTTTTGTTTTATTAGAACCTTAACTCTTCATCCCAAACCCTCCACACCCTCTTATTGCTGATTGCCTCTGCCAGCCACCTTAGGGCCAGTGGGTGATTTGTGGCCATGATAACCAGACCCCATCCTCTGTGTGCACCAGAAGCCTGAAGCCCTATTTGATCTAAAATGCTCGGGGTAGACTTCTTTCCTTCAGTTTTATTTTCTTAAAAGCGACAAAACCAGGGACATTGGAAGGATATAATCAGTGCTGGCTATTATTATTTTTGTTTCAGTTGCTATAGCAGTGCTGACCAGGGCTTGGCTTAAAAAACAAACTGACCAGCACCCCCGCTCCCCCCCCACAACTGTCCCTCTTGCATGCATGCTGCTGTTTTCCAAGTGGTGAAGAGAAACTGGTTTCTTGAACACAGCCGGGTGTGTTTGCCCAGCAAAGTTCAGTTTTTAAACCGACACAATAGGGGGCCTGTGTGGCTCCATTCTGGGAGGAGGGGTCCTTGTCCAGCAGCATGTGTCTGGTTGGACTGCTGTGTTGTTGGGATAAGAGGTTGTCCTCTGTTGGCTTCTCTTGGATTGTCCCCCCTCACCCCCCCAGGTTGCTCTGAAATGCTCCTAGCTCGAAGAGGGAACCTGGGAGAATGATGGGTGATTTCTCTGGAAATGGTACCTTGCCTTCTTGGTACCCTGCCTCCCAAAGTCACTCATTTTGACCAAGGAATGGCATCAGGACACCCTAGAACATCCTATATTTAGGTCTCTGCACTGGTTTATTCGGTGACCTGCCTCCTAAGCGTTTATTGGATGATTAGCTGTGGCAGCCAAAAACCCATCCCAAGGCCCAGAGGGGATTGGTAGCGGAAATTAGAACAAATACCCAGCTCCCCATCTTCTCTACTGTGCTGTGGATTCAGGTCCACGCTCCTCCCTGAAAAGGCGAGACCCGGGCTGTTTGGGGGATGGGACTTTTGACCCCAGAATCTAGCTCCCTAGGCCTCTCATCCTTATCTGAACAGCGGGGTGAGAGGTCTCTGTGGGCTCTTGCAGTTCTCAATGCTGTGGTCTATGAAGGGGCCTCAGTTGGGTGGAATCAAACATTTTTTATACACACCCCTGTGTAAGAATACCCCTGAGTAAGAATGGTTCTGAAATCTAGATTTACCAAACTGATAAAATAGGGGGAAAGTTTGTTACTCAAAGAATCCTGACCTTTGAAGGCAGTGTGGTAGGTGGAAAGCCTGAGGCTTAGAAATCAGGTCCAGGGTCTGTCTATCTGACCTTGGGTAGTAAGTCCCATGACTTCTGAATCTCAGGCTTCCCCATCTGTAAAATGGGCCAAGACTACTTAAACCTACAACCTCACATGTGTCTCTAAGTCCTTATGCTTTCTACCAAGAGATTCTGCCCATGAATTTTCCTACTGAGGATCCAGTACGGGTCACATTTGGGAGGAAGGCCCTTTGACAGCTGGCTCTTGTTCCCTAGAGGTGGGAGACACAGGCCAAGAGATAGCTCCGAAGCCCGTGGTGAGGTCACATGGGGCAGTGGTGATGTCCGTTCTGGCTTTCTTTCCTGTTCTGCAGGCTCCTCTCACATACCAGGCCAGGGCCCCCAGAGACTGGACTTGCAACATTGGATTCCTGGCTTTTGAAAAAGAGGGCTTGGCTTACGTAAGCACGCCAGACTTCTCCCAGAATCCAAGGAACCTCAGCCTACCCTGGCTGTTGTTAAATAAGCACTCAAGGAGAAGCCCTGGCAAGTCCTGACCCGGGGCCCAACTGCCGGTGCCTTATTGTAGGTCGGATGATGTGTAAAGTTCAGTCTGCCTGGCTCTTTCCTTCCACCATACAGTGGTCCACTTTGGATCCAAACGAGTGGAAGGAACCAAGGTTTAATGTCTGCCTCCTACCTGTCAGTCAGCGTGCTGGACCCTTTTCAGTCTCCGAAGATTTCCAGACGTCATCATACACTTATTTTTTTTCCCCTCTCGCTGTGAAATGAGGAGGGAGATAAAATCTGACCCTAGAGTCTGAATCGGTAAACAGAAGTAGGGAGGCTACTTTGAAGATCCCAGCAGAATATGGCGCCTTGTCTCCACCAGGCCGTCCTCAGGGGCTGAGAACTGAGCAAGATAGAATGTTCTCGTTCCCCAGACATGCTCACAAAGGGACATCCGACTGACCTCGAAGCCCTTGCCAGTTCATTCCCTCGCTTGTGCATCTTCTTTGGGCCGGGTCTGGGCCGGGCCGTGGGGAGAGCAGGGCCGTGGGGAGAGCAGGGTGTCTCGTGAAGATTCTTGTTTTATGGACCTTGTAACTTTGCCTTTTCCTGCCAGCCTCCTGGTTCTTTTCAGAGGCAGGCCTTACCACACCGAGGAGTCTTCCTATCTGCTGCTCTTTAAAAAAAAAAAAATTTATTTTAGTTTTGGGGGTGCTGGGTCCTCGTTGCTGCACGTGGGCTTTGTTAGTTTCTTAATAGCAGAGGCTACTCCTGGTTGTGGTGCGTGGGCTTCTTGTCACGGTGGCTTCTGTTGTTGCCGAGCATGGGGTCCAGGGCATGAGGCTCAGTAGTTTTGCTGCCCGGGGTTAGTTGCTCCAGCATGTGGGATCTTTCCAGACCAGGGAAGGAACCCATGTCCCCTGTCCTGGCAAGTGGATTCTTAACCGCGGGACCACCAGGCAAGTCCCAGCTGGTGGTCTTATGGAAAAAAGTCCCTCGTAAGCAAGCTGACCTAGAGAAAGGGGTCCCCACTAGGCCTTGACCTTCACTCAGCTCTGCCGTGGCAGAGGTCAGAGGTCAAAACCCTGTGTGGAGGGCCTGAGCTTTCCCCTGTGGCCCCCTCCCCAGCCCCCTGGGGCATCTGGATGGTGGAGCTGCCAGGAAAGGAGAGGGCACTGTGGGTCCTCACAGAACTGGTCCTTGGGGTGTGCATGGATGTGCATTCACTCAACAAACCTGCGGTTATTACTGGTTTGCCTGCTGAACTGCTCACTGCTGCCACCCCGGCAAGGATTCTGAAGTAGGTAGGCTGTGTTCCTGGTGTTTGGGGACACTCTCAGACTATTGGGGAAGCCAGGCAAGTGCGCAGGACTGACTCCATTACTGTAGCCTGCTGAAATCGCTTTGGAATTGGGAATAGGACCCAACGGTTGACCAGTCCAACTCCTGCTTTTCTGGGAAATATTTCGAGTCTTGGTGATGACTTGTCCACGTCACACATCCCTGGCACAGCTTCCGTTTCCCCAGCCAGCCCCTGCCTTGGCGTGTGGCATTTCTCTGCTTGTGCCCTTGTTGTTGTGTTGTGTACTCAGTCACACAACTCTGTGACCCCACCGATTGTAGCCCACTACATGACTGAAGCGACTTAGCAGCAGCAGCAGGCTCCTGTATCCATGAGATTTCCCAGGCAAGAATACTGGAGTGAGTTGCTATTTCCTCCTCCAGGGAATCTTCCCGATCCAGGGATGGAACCCATGTCTTCTGCATTGGCAGACGGATTCTTTACCACTAAGCCAACTGGGAAGCCCCTACCTGGTAGTGTTAACCTCCTGCTGGAGGCTCTAACTGCAGCCGTCCCTGGAGGGAGCCAGAACTGGGGCACCCTTTGCTTTCACCTTGGCAATTTGTTTTCCTGGTGAAACTGGCTACCAGCGATCCTCCGAGGTGGTCTGGAGAAGGACCTGCGGTTTCCACGACTGGGGAGGCCTGCGGGGTGCTGGAGGGAGGCCCTATCAGATTTGCAGCCCTGGTGCCAGGAGGCTTCTGGTTTGCTGCCTGGGGACAGCGATGGGAGTGCCTCCCTCCCCGCCAGGTTAGCTCAAAATCTGGGAAAGCTGCATTCCCCACCACTGCTCTGGGCCTTCTGGGCCACTGTGGCCTCGAGAATGCACCGGTTGTGGTGCTTGGCGGCAGTGTCTGCAGTGGTGGTGGCGGTGGTGGGGAGTAACATGGCTAGTGCGTGTGGCCATGCCTTCCCCAGCTGTGCATTTGAAAAAGGACATGCTTTCAGAATAGGCTGACGGGAAACTTCTACACTCAGTTCAAAGGAAAAGCTGCGCTGAGTTTATGGGAAGGGCCCTAGAGCCTGGTGAGGGGCAGGGTTTCCTCGTAGTGGAGGGATCCCGTTCCTTACAGTGGAATGAGACACCCTCTCCGTCACCTGCCCTGTGCTCGGCTCTTGGCATGTGTTCCCCATTGAAGGCTCATGGGGACCCTGCCGGGTTCTCTCTCCATTCTGCAGATAAAGACGTTGCGGCTCAGAGGGACTGAGAGACGGAGTTAGTAGGCGGTGGAACTTGGCCTGACTAGTTTTCAGAACTCATGTTCTGAACTTCGCGCCTGCTTCTAGAAACCATAGTGGGTGGGGGTGGGGTTTCTGGTCAGAGTCGTGACTGCGGAGCCCGAGGAAGTGGCCGGTAACGCAAAGGGCCGGCCCAGGGGCACTTGGTGGCCAGTTCCAGATGACGGGGCCTTCTGGTGGCCGCGCCAGACCGCGCACCCTCTGCGCTCGAGCTTCCCTAAAGTGCGGCCTGGCACATCCTCAAAGACAGGTCCCCACCAGCGCACTGTGATGCAATCGCTCTGTGCTAGTCTCATTCTGAGAAATGAGAAGCTGCCTCGAGATCATCTTACTTGTCATTGTTTTAATGGATACCTGCTTTATCCTCACTGCATAATTCCTCTGGTAAGCATGACGTTCTTTAACTTTCCAATTGTATTAAAGTATTTTAAAATACACTTAGTGATATATGCTCACTATTGAAAAGAAAATACAGATTAAAGAAGAGAATAAAAACCACCCATAATGCCACCTCTCAGAGTTAAATCCTTTTTTATTTATTCATCTATTTTTGACTGCTCTGCATCCTCATCGCTGTGCTCAGGTTTCTCTAGTTGCGGCGAGCGGGCTTCTCATTGCTGGGGTGTCTCCCATTGTGGAGCCCGAGCTCTGGATCATGTGGGCTTCAGGAGTTGTGGTGCATGGGCTTAGTTGCCCCGAGGTCCCTGAGCAGGGATCACACCTATGTCCTCTGCATTGGTAGGCAGATTCTTAACCACTAGACCACCAGGGAAGTCCCTCAGAGTTAATTCTTATTAACATTTGGCAGTTTATTCTTCCAGTGTTTTAATCCTGTGCATCTGTATACAAATATACAGAGATGTATTCATGGAGCTCACCATGCTCATTGTCTTGTAAATGTCTTCTGTCTGTTCCAGTCTATACAGATATGCACCATCATTAATTGTGGCTGTCTCCTGTAATCATATCAGTTCACTGAACCCGTCCCCACTTGTCGCCATTCGGGCTGTTTCCATGTCTTGCTGTTATAAACCTTGCTGCAGTGAGTGCATGAGTGCATTCCTAGAAGTAGAATTTGCTGGGTCAAAGTATATGAACACATTTAACAGCAGCCCCGTTCTTTGAAATCTTTAGGGCCTGATATGTTTCTCCCACCCTGTTCCCTAGCCGGAGGGCTACGGTTTACAAAATGGCAGCCTTCATGCATTTACCTCTTTGCCACTGGATCTGTGTCCACCCTGAGGGCAAGGAGTGTGAACAGGAGACGGGACATGGCCCCCATGGCTGAGGTTCTGGGTGCTGGGTCAAGGATTGTGGGTTCTCATTTTGTGGTTTCCTGTAGCAAGGGCTGCCCTGGGCTGACCATTTAGAAAAGGGATCTTTCGTTGCTCCCAGGCAGCAGAGCGGGAGCTGGATGTCGGGACCCCATGGAGGGGTTTTCATCACTTGAGGCTCATGAAAGGCACCTTACGGAACTGTAAGCTCGGTTTCATCACCAGCCACAAATATTGATCAGTGCAATTTGGGTGCCTTGGTTGTGGGGTTGATTTAATAGAGTTGTGGACTCCTAAAGATCCTGAAATTCCCATCTGGTCCAACCCTCTCATCTGCAGGTGAGGAAACTAAGTGCCCAAAGGGAAAGTGACTTGCTAGGAACACATATTAGGTTATTAACCTGAACAAAGAGTAGAGAAGAGACGGGTGGTTATGAAGCAGCACTGAGTGGGGGGTCAGACCTGAGAGCTCATGCCCTGAAGTGAGATGTTATGCCACCTTGACTGACTGCAAACAGCAGTCTGCCACCCCACCCTCCTATGTTGGAGGTTGGGGGATAGGAAGGGATCCTCGACCTCAAGGAGTTTCCTGCAAGAGGAAGCCAGCGGGTTTGCTTTCCCAGCCCCATCTCAGTATCTTAGGCACCCTGGGGACTGGAGATGTTCTTGGGGACCTGTCTGGGGTGTCCAGTAGGTGGGACCTTTTCTGAAAGCCAGCTTGCCCGATGGGCGGGCTCAGCCCCGATGGCCTGTCTTGAGTCTTTGAACCTGACCTGACTATACTTTCAAGGGCTTCTCATCCTTCGACTGAAAGATCCTCTAGGACTTGGGTGGGTGAACCTTTTCTCCTCTAAGGGTTGTGTTTATGTCCTAAATTTGTGATGATTTTGCATTCCATACCATGATACATTGTACAGGGTTTACTGTTTTGCTTCCAGAAGGTACAGCCTTTGAATCCAGTGTCTTTGTGTCTGTTTGACTTTCTGCCCTGTTCCAGAAGCATACCTTGGGGATGGATGTTGGGATAAAAAATGCTTTGTCATTTATTTCCAGGCACAATTGTTTCCCATCTGTATTGAAAAAGTCTTGATTCAAATTGCCGCCACATGCAAAACCTGCCTATTTATATACATCTGTATTTCTCTGTCGTTCTAGCCTTGGCGGGCGATAGTGTGTTTTAACAGGGAGGATTGCCTTTGACAATAATGGAGCTGAAGTCATCCTGTTTGCTTGCCATTTTTCTCCCCTCTTTTCATTTTTCCACCTTCAGAATAATTGCAAGAATGAATTAAGAATTGTGTTTAAAATTTAAATCAGAGCCAGGGGAGAAAGCATAATGCATTATGTAGAAGAGACCAGCTATGGTTAGGAAAAAGAACTTTTCATACAGCATAAACTGTAGACTTCAGTGTGTAATATATTGATCATGAGGGTTTTGCTTTCTGCAAAGCTGATGAGATAAGCTGCTTATAGAGTGGTGGGGCTTTTCTTTGACAAGGCATCTGGAGGTATTGAGTCCCAGTTTAGCCTGTTCATTTGGATTGGGTTTGGATATGGATTAGTGGAAGCAGCTTCACTCATGGTGCACAGAAAGTTTTGCTGGTCAGAAATAAGTGACCCGAGAGTTCCCTGGCGGTCCAGTGAGTAGGACTCAGAGCTTTCACTACCATAGACCCGGGAACTAAGATCCCACAAGCCTCATGGCACTGCAAAAAAGAAAAAAAAAAGCAAACCAAAACGTATAAAAAGTGACCCGTGTGTTCTCACACATTGGGCACATATGGGGCACTATCCCCTCCTCCCAGTCTGGGACCCTTGAAAGGGCTTCATGCAGCCTTTCCTGTCTGTATTCTGTGTGATGCTCTCGTGAAAGCAAGCTTCAAGTAGCTGAGAATGGGCCCCATCAGCCACCTCCTTGAACGTAGTTGGGGAAGCAGGAGCAGGAAAGGAGACGAGAAATGGTAGGTGGTTTCACCTACTGTTGGTTTTATGATACTGGGCTCCCATTTGAGGTTCCAGCTAAAATTGGGGCGGTTGAGGAGAGGCTGGTGACCCCGTCCACTTATCAACCTGTGCAAAGTTACCTTTTGTCGCGGGGAGGTACTTTCCGAAGGGAGACAGGTTGTGTTCTGGGCACACCACACCACTTGCATAGAGACAGATTTCACTTAATCCTCCCAAAAAGATGAGGAAGATGTACCCAGAGAGGTCCATAGGTCTGGAGTCGTTGAGTCCTGCCTCCTCCTGGCCCCACTGGCCAGTTAGCCTGGTGCCCGGGACACGCTTCTGTGGGGTCTACCAAGGAACCTCTTGACCCCCCATGGAGGGCGGAAAACAGTCCAGGAGAAATGCAGTTGTCTGTGAGTGTATTTGAGCCTGGGGCTGCAGAGGGCAGGGGAAGGGCTGGGCTGCAGACTGAGGAATGCTTTTTAAAACAAAAAAGGAAATGCTAGCTCAGAATGGAAAGGAAAGGAAGCAGCTTCCTGTTTCTGGTGCTGGCTCTGTGAAAGGAGGAGCTCTCTAACCCCTTGGCCAGTGGAGGCCCCAGGTCGGCTGGGGCCACCCTGGGTGCGAGAGACAGACACACAGCACCCAAACAGCTGCTCGAGGCCCAGAGGGCTGGGTCCGCCCCTTTTCATTTTCTCCAGGTAACTGATCAAATGGATATGTGGTTTTCAAAATGAATATCTATACGTGTTACAAAAGGGATGTGTCGCAATAGCTGACATTTACTGAGAGCTTACTCCAGGCCTGGGCCCCGTCTTAGGAGTTTCATGTGGCCTGTACTCCTCCCAAAGACCTTGTGAGGAAGAGTCTACTGTCATTCCCATTTTATGGATGAAGAAACTGAGGTGCGGAATGGTTAAGTGACTTGCCCAGAGTCATAGATCCAAGGAGAGACTAAGCTGTGACTTGAACCCAGATCGTCTTAATTACCTGCTGGTGCTACCTGACTTGTGTTTGCAAACTCCACATCCACCTAGAAAATCTGTTAGCAGAGAATAATTTTTTTAAAGACCTGTGTCTTTTGGCTCCAGAGGGCTGCCCCCAAACCTTGGTCAGGCCCTTGGTGATTCTTTAGGTGAAATGCCTGCATTTGATAGATTAAAGTTGCCATGTGGCATGTGGGATCTTAGTTCCCCGATGGTGGTTGAAACCGGTGCCTGCTGCAGTAGAGGCACAGTCTTATCCACTGGACTGCCAGGGAAGTCCCAAGTTTATATGTATATTTTAAGTTTGATTATGGGAATGTTCACAGATGTACAAAAGTCTGGAGAATGGTACAATGGATCCCTGTGCAGGAATCCCCCCACCACAGCAATAACCGGCTTCATCCAGGCTTGGATCATCTATGGTGTTTACACTCGAATAAGCCTGTTGAAAATGGTGGTGGCGTGGGGCAGTTAGTGTCAAGGAAGCAGAGGTCTTCTGGTCCAGCCTTCTGCCTCCAGGCAGTGCTATGCGGACCCCAGCAGGCTGGGCGGAATCTCTGTACCTTTCCCCAGAAAATAACCCTTTAAAAATTTCCCCTGAAGCTTAGTGTGGCTCCTGGCGGCCCTCACGTGACAGGCAGGTCATCTCATTCTGTAAACTGAAGCTCCCAATGCACTGAAAGCTGTTCTCACATGGCAGAGTCAGGGAATGGCCATGGCCTTGTGGGAATACTTCCACAGCCCCGCCCAAGGCTGACCCTGCAGTCACACTGCGACAGTCCCAACTTCCAGCCACTCTTCTGTATATCCTAGTATCTCCTCTCCTACTCTTCCTCATTGCTTTATCTGCACATCATGAGATGAGTGTATTTCAGCCAACATTTACTGAGCGCCACTGGGTGCACCCCGGGAGAAGCGTCAGTGAGCACAGGCAGCCCGCGTCTCCAAGGAGATCCTGGCAAATCCTCATCTCTACGGTTCTGGCCTAAAAATGAGATCCAGGACCCACTGAGGGGCTTCCTTAACCTTTGTGGTTCTTCCTGTGGTTCTGCACGGTCCTCCTGAAGCCTGGTCTTGCCGGCCACTGGTACATTTCTGTTCTCTGCGGTCTCTTGCCCCCAGCAGAGGTGGTTTTCTCTGTTGCTTTCTGTTTGTTTCATTTTGTTTTGTTTGGGCTGTATTCTCACAAGCATTTCTCAGCCTTTCGCTTTTGGCCAGCTGTTTCAGATCTCTGAGTTCGGCCTCTCAAACGCAGTCATGATGTTATCATGGGAAAGGATGGTCTTGGGCACACAGTGGGACATTGAGGGCTGCCTCAGGACTTCAGGGTGTGCCTGGGCTCCGGGGGAGAGGGCCCCAGTAGCCTCTTGACTGGTAATTCCTTGCTAGCTCTGTGACCTGTGTGGCCAGTTCCTTAGCTCTGTGGACCTCAGTTTTCTTGTTCCTTAAAAGGCATAAGAGGGAGTTCCCTGGTGTTCCAGTGGCTAAGATTTCACACTTTCAATACAGGGGGCCCAGGTTCGATCCCTGGTCAGCGAACTAGATCCCACACACCACAACTAAGAATTTGCATGCTGCAGTGAAAAGATCCTGCAAGCTGCAGCTAAGATTGCAGATGCTATGTGTGGCAACTAAGACCCAGTGCAGCCAAATAAATAAATACAAATATTTTAAACATAAATAAAAAATTAAAAGATAAGAATAGCTTTATTTTAGACTCTCGAGAGAAGTCATTGAGATACAGAAGGTGTGCTGGACGATACTTAGAAGGGATTCAGTATTTTCATTTCTCCTCCTCTCACTTAGCATTATTCTAAAACACTTGTCCACATGTCTCCGTTATCTCCCTTTCCGTCATTTTAATCAGTGCCTGCTATTTCACCCAGTGGGTATGCTGTAATTTACCAAAACATTTCCCCTGTTATGGGACATTTCGGTTGTTTCCAGATTCCTGCTCTTATAAACACCGTGGCTGGAATCATCTTTATACAAGCACCTCTTTATTTTTTTTCCTATTCTGAATTCATTTCCTTGGGATAATTCCCAGGAATGGAATTACTGGGTCAAAGAGCATGGATATTTTTTGTGATGGGAGTTGCAAAACTGTCCTCCAGTTTCTGCTTTTTGTACAACAGCTCTCGTAAAATTTGTATTCTTGGTTGAAAAGCTCATTTTTTCCCTTTGCAATTCTTATTGATCTCTGTGCCTTTCTTCCCCTACCTACCTGACCTTTTTTGGGGCCTTGTTAAATCATTTCCCATTTTCCTCTTTTAAAAAGCATCTTTATTGAGTTATAATTGCCAAATAAAGTTGTAAGACATTTAAAGTGTGCCAGTCATCCCCTGTCTTGAATTTGCTATTTATTTCTATCTACTGCCTTCTGCCCATTCATTCACTGACTGTTTCTTGAGCATGTACGCTGTTTGGTTTTAGGTACTGGGAAAAGAGCAGTGAAGAAGACAGAGTGGTTCCTTTAATGGAAAGAGAAAAATAAAAAGTCAATAGATAGTGACAGGTAGACTGAGGAAAAGAACACTGAGAATGGGTTAGAGTGATGGGATGGGGAGAAGGCTGCTTTATTATTATTAGTTTATTTTTTATCTTTTGGTGGCACCTTGAAGCATGTGGGATCTTATTTCCCTGACCAGGGATTGGACCCAGACGCCCTGCATTGGAAGCGCTGAGTCTTAACCACTGGACCACCAGGGAAGTTCCTAAAAGGCTGCTGCTTTAGATGGGGTCATCAGGAAAGCTTCCTTCCCAGAGAAGGTTTGA
This sequence comes from Bison bison bison, assembly GCF_000754665.1. Taxonomy (NCBI): domain Eukaryota; kingdom Metazoa; phylum Chordata; class Mammalia; order Artiodactyla; family Bovidae; genus Bison; species Bison bison. The sequence goes on along the minus strand of NW_011495033.1, from coordinate 4,937,870 downwards.
GCTGAGTGTTAAAAGATGAGAGGGCAGCAGGCTTGTGAAAGCTTGGGTGAAGAGTGTTCCAGGCAGAGGGACTAGCATGTGCAAGAGCCCTGAGGCAGAAGTGAACTTGCTGTGTTCAAGGACCAGAAAGGAGGCCAGCCTGCCTGGACACAGTGGGAAGTGGTGTTCCGTGAGGGCTGTGGTCTGCCATGACCTCAGGGAGGTCCCTTGGGCCCTTTTCCTCAAGTTGGGCCGTGGTCAAGAATTAAGGCACTAATTCATCCAGTGGTTGTGCCTGCTCCAGTTATGTGCTAGGCACTGTTGTAGGATGTGAGAGTGGATGAGAAAGTTAGCTTGGCAGGGGAGTCTGTAGATGAGTAAACCAATAGAAGGTGCCAGTGAGGTGTGAATGGAGGCCCATTGTACTGCCCGGCTGAGTCATCTCTGCATCCTGAGATGTGCGGGGACTCGGGAAATGTTTCTTGATTTGAACCAAGTCGGGCTCTGGGCTGCGAGCCTTCACCGTGGCAACTGAAACTCAATTGTCTGCTGTCAGGCCTGGCAGTCGCAGCCTGCCAGGGAAGAGGCCCCGAGGACTGAGGTTGCCAGCTCAGAAGCGGGGCTGCCCGTATCAGGTATGAGTAGCTAGGCAGCACTTATGGGAAACAAGCCTGAGAAATAGGCGTGGGAAAGCCCCTGTTTACCACGCTGCTTTGCCTTGCCGCAGTCTTCCCTGATTGTGACTCTCACTGGAAATGAAGGCTTGCAGGCTCTGTGCTTGTCCTTGTTTTCGTCTCTTGTACTCTATGCTGTGCTTAGGCGCTCAGTCGTGTCTGACTCTTTGCGACCCCATGGACTGTAGCCTGCCAGGCTCCTCTGTCCGTGGGGATTCTTCAGGCAAGAATACTGGAGTGGGTAGCTGTTCCCTTCTCCAGGGGATCTTCCCAACCCAGAGATCGAACCCAAGTCTCCTGCATTGTAGATGGATTCTTTACTGTCTGAACTACCAGGGAAGCCCGAGAACACTGGAATGGGTAGCCTATCCCTTCTCCAGGGGATCTTCCTGACCCAGGAATTGAACCGGGGTTTTCTGCGTTGCAGGCAGATTCTTTACCAGCTGAGCTACCAGGGAAGCCCTTTCTTCTATTAGGGCAGGGCAAAGAGAAGGGGATCCCAAACTTTGGGACAGCATTGACTGTATACACCTAGTGAGCTGTGACCCTGTGGCAGTTCCAGGAAATGGACCTGGTAGATGTTGGCTGCCATTTTGTTTGGAGGTAACTCATGAGCCAACTTTGTGGCTGGGGAAGTAAGGCCCAAGGTCACAGTAGTCAGTGGAGCTGGGGTTCCAATCTGGAATTGTCTGACTTCACACCTGTGTGCATTTCACCGCATCCCTCAGAAACTTGCTTGACCTTGGTTGACCTTGGACCTTGTCTGGAACACAGAGAGGTCAGCTCTGCTCAGAATTTTGAAAGCAATAATGCTATGTAGAAAAGGGTCTGAAAATCTCTCCTTTTCCAAACCATTTGGATGGATTACCTCAAAGTTGTAAGCAGGATGAGATGACCATGGCATCAGGGTCCAGATTAGCAGATTTGCAGAGGTGGGTGCTCCTTGTTGAGGACAAAGATGGAGAGAAAAGCATCCTGGGGGAGGGGGAGGGGGGCATGTTCAGAGCAAAGGCTCTTCCCTGATTCCATTTCAGATGAACTTGGCTTCTCTCTCTCTTTTTAAAAAATCTTTTGGCCATACTATGTGGCATGTGGGATCTTAGTTCCCTGACCTGGGATCAAACGTGTGCCCCCTGCATTGGCAGTCAGTTTGGAGTCTTAACCACTGGATCACCAGGGGTGTCCTTTGCCCTCTGTTTTGAAGCGCTCTGCTTAGAAAGGATAACGTTAGTTGTTAGCACTGGGCAACACTGGTGCCTGGTGGGGATGACATGCAAGCAGGGTTATATTTTACATGTTGGCGAATCTTAGGAGAAAGGAGGTGAGAAATCCCTGGGGAGATTTCCCCCTGGTGGCCCTGACTCATCATGGCCAAGGGGACTGAGCAGAGCAAGGAGGAGTCCGTCAGTGAATGGAAACTTGCCTTTTAGGGGACAGGAACCCTTCTCTGTTGTGGTTGGCCTGGTGGTTTAGGAGGAGAGGTGAGCGTTTGAGACAAAGCGCTGGGCTAGTCGTACAGCTGCATCTTTGACAATTTTGAGAGTTTTAGGAAGTAGTTCTAAAAAAAAAGAAAAATGAAAAGAAACCAAAAGCCAAAGAGGTCGTTACTCTCCGTACCTGTGTGCAGCCAGGCGGGCTGTGAGTTGCCGTGTAACTGATGGAAACTGGCTCGTGGGCCCCGCTTCACGTGTGCCCTCCCCCACGTTTTGTGGTCCCTAAGCCAGAGGGGGGTTCTGACTGTTCTCAGAAAAAGACTTAGGTGGCCTCAAATGACCAGACCTTGTCTCAGGCATCTAACAGCTTAAACTAAACTTCCTCTCTAGCCCTGTTTGGTTTAAGCAGTTTCCTGGTCTGGCAGGATTTGTTTTCTTAGCATCCGTCTTGTCAAAGCCCCAGTTCCACTTGTCACAGCAAACAGGCCCCCCTGGTCACCCTGTAGCTGCCAGACAGTGCCTGTCTTCCAAAACTCAGATGTGCTGTTCCCCTGGGGAAGTGGAGCCCAAGTGAGTGGCCTCCTGTGGTCCTCTGTCTGGGCTCCTGCCTTCTCTTCCCCATTTCGATCACAGGATGGTGCTTGTCCTTATTCTAGAAAGATCTGCTGGTTCACGGGCTGCCTGTATATTTGGAGGAAAGGCCGAGTGAGTGAGCAGCACCCTGAAGTAGGTGAGAGCATAGGTTCTGTTGTTTGGCATGGATTTACACTCTTCTCCCTTCCTGGGTAAGCTGCATGTCTTTGGGCAGATTACTTAATCTGTCTGAGCAATAGTTTCCTCATCTGTAAAATGGAGATTATAATAGAATTGCTCATAGTAAGTGAGATGAGTCATGTAAAGCACAATGCCTGACACAGAGAAAGAATCTGTCTATATATTTTATTATTCTTGGTTTTTTCAACAGGTATTTAATTAGCACCCACTCTGAGTTGGGTACCCACTCTAGGTTGGTTATTCTTCTAAACAGGGAAGTAAGTGAACAAGATAGACAAAATTGTCAGCTCTGTGGAACTTGGGTTTTGGCTGTTAGAAGGAGACATTCACAATAAGTGAATAAGGGAAATATATTGTTTGTTAAATGGTGGATGTGCTATGGAAAAAAATGAAAACAGGAAGATGGCCAAGGTGACGAGTGGTATACCTTAAATGAAGGGTCAGGATGGTTTTGCAGAAATGGTAGTATTTAAGATCTCAGCAGCCTGAGAGCGCCTCCCTGGGGATGTATCTGGGGAGGAGCTTTGGAAGAGGAGTCTAACAAGTGCAAAGGTAGGGAGTGGGCCTGGCATCCTGGGGCTGGGTGAGGCTTCGAGATGCCCTGAGAAATGCCTAAGTGGTGCAGCCCTCAGGTGCCACCTGCCCTCAGGTGACCTTGAGCCTGGCATCGAGGAACAAGGGGGAAAAGGGTGATGAGAACAGACGTTTGTGAAGGGTACCAGGGTGGCATGTGGGCTTCTCAGCAGACCCACCCTCCATCCAGTAGAATCAAAGGAATTTTGAAACTCAACCCTCCTTTCTTTCTTTTTTAATTTTTTATTTTGTTTTGGAGTATAGCCGATTAACAACACTATGATAGTTTCAGGTGAACAGCGAAGGGACTCAGCCATGTGTATCCATGTATCCATTCTGCTCTAGACTTCCCTCCCATTCAGGCTGTCACATAACACTGAGCAGAGTTCCCTGTGCTTGACAGTAGGTCCTTGTTGTCAATCCTTATTTCTTACTAACAAATGGGAATTTGGGGGTTGGTCCTCACTCACCTCCTATAAAAAGTCTTGTTGTTGACTTTCTGACCGTGTAGGTGAGTGGTGGGGTCCTCGATGGGACCCCCTGTGGCCCTGCTACCCACTAAGGACACGTCACTTGGGAGAGTTGATTTCATTCATTCCACAGCATTTGCTGGATCCCTGTGGGGGTAGATCGTGCCTGCACCTCCTGGTATTACTCTGCTCATCTGTAACCCCAGGCCAGCAGCTCCTCTTGAAGTCAGTCCATCCTTCCAAGGGAGCTTTCCTAAGGCAGTCATTCAGTAGAAGAGAAAAGCAACATTTATGAGGGTATTTGCATTATCCATAATACAGAAAAAAAAACAAACAAACAAGGTAGCTGTCCAGTGGCGAGGAGGTAGTGGTGCATAGCACACCATGGGTAGTTGACACACGTAGCTGTTAATTATGAAGACTGGGTAGAAACATGACTGTATTTATGTTACATTGAGGGAAAACATAAAGAGTACAGAACTGCATGTATGTAGCCTTTGTAGTTACGTAAATTGTAAAACTCTGTCTGCAGATGGAAAAAACTAGAAGAGAAATGAGTTGTGTATGTGGGGGGTAAGTATTTTTGGAAAAATTCTATTGTATCATTATTTTCATTCATTTGTTTATTAAAGTAACGAATATTCGAGTGCCTGCCACACCAGAGGCATAGATACTGGTGGTCTTGACCGGAGAACCCTGCAACCCTATCCCACTCCCCCAGCCCCCAGCCGCACTCTAAAGTGCTCAGCCCCTCCCTTCTCAGTGCTCCTGGATCAAAGGCTTGCCACACGTTGTGATGCAAAACTCACACCTTCTGGAATAAACATCAGACTCTCTGTCCCACAGCTTCTCCCTCAGGGCCTTCATGGAGTCTGCTGAGAAGCAGAGAAGTTTCCAGAGCTGCCACCCCTCCTGAGTGACATGCTGTTTCTAGCAAGCAGTCCCTGTGGGTGCAGCCTGCCTGGCACCCCGAGGTCTCCCCATGCCTGACGATGGCCCTGAGTTGAGATCCAGTCTTCAAGGGGGCACCCAGTCTTGGCTGCAAGGCCCACTGGGTGAGGGGCCCTTTCAGAAAGGAGAACCACTGCTGTGGCTGTTTACACTCATGGAACAAACACTGCTGGTGATGCTGCCCAGGAAGTCGGTGGTGGGCTCAGGGAGACCTGAGCGCAGATATTGACAAGCACTTACAGCCTCGCTGGCCACATTCTGTGCAAAGTTCTCTGGCTGTCTGGACGGTGATGTGGTGGTGAGGAGGACATTCGTGACCAGAGCAAACATTTACTGGGTGCTCGCTGTTCTAGGCTCTTAGCACAGAAAATGCTGTAACCGCCAGTCCTTCCAGCACCCCAGGGGTGGGTGTAGGTCTCACCTGCATTGCATAGTGGGGAGCGGAGGCCCAGAGAGGTGGGTGGAGATGGTTTAGCCTCCTGAGGTCACACCCATGGGGACAGAAGTGTTAGTCTCTCAGTTGTGTCCGGCTCTTTTCGACCCCATGGACTGTAGTTTGCCAGGCTCCTCTGTCCATGGAATTCTCCAAACAAGAATGCTGGAGCAGATTGCCATTCCCTTCCCCAGAGGATCTTCCTGACCCAGGGATTGAACCTGGGTCTTCCCGCATTGCAGGCAGATTCTTTACCATCTGAACCACAGGGAAGCCCCATGGGGACAGAGGTGAGGTTCAAATCGGAGTCTAGCTGGTTATAGCGCCCACACCTTGGTGTTTTCTGTGGCATGATGCATTCATTGGGGGAGAGGTGCTGAATCAGGCTACGCGGTGAAAACTGCAACCAGGATGCCCCTCTACCTTCCCCTTCCCTTCCCTGCTTTTCCCTCCTGGAGTGGAGTGCCCTAGCCTCTCCACTTGGCAGCCCCTCTGCTTGCCACACCAAATGCTCTGGAACAGCCTCCGGTCCTCCAAGAAGGATGACTAGTGCACTTTTGCTTTAAAGGAAGGATTTCCTGTTTCTTTCAGGACAAAGACTGTGTTTGACGGCTTTATCCAGAAGCTTCAGGGCCTAGTACAGTGCTTGGCACATACTAAGTACTAAGGAATCAATGAGCGTATATTGTGATCAGTATATTGAGATCAGTGCTAAATGAACCTCCCGACATTTCTAGAGAAATAATGTGAATCATTGAGAAGGACCATCCAGTGCAGGGGATGAAATGTGGCCTCCGGAGTCAGACAGCCTGGGTTTGAATTTTTCGTGGCTGTTCCATGGACTGTTTCTAACCTTGGGCAAGTTTACTTTTCTGGGTGTCAGTTTTTGCATCTGTATAATGGGGACAATCATAAGGCCTTGTGGGGGCTGCTGTGAGGATTAAATGAGTAAGTGCATAAAGTGCATGGAACAAGCTTTGCTCACAGTTCAGCTCAGTTCAGTCGCTCAGTCGTGTCCCACTCTTTGCGACCCAATGAATCACAGCACGCCAGGCCCTCCTGTCCATCACCAACTCCCGGAGTTTACCCAAACTCGTGCCTTGTGCAAGCACGGGTGTGGTGAGACCCCCACGCCATTGGAGGGTCCAGGTCACTTGCCGATGGAGGGGCTGCCGTACAACACAGTCGGCAGCCTGATGCGTGGGGTCATTTGGGGTGCTGCAGGCTTTCGGGGTGAGCTGTGCGGCTTGGGGCATCAGGGTCAGACGACATTCTCTACCGGCTGCTGGTCATGCAGGCAGCGGGTGGGGGGTGTCCTGGAGAGGAACCAGAGTAAGGGCGCGTCTTTGCTTTTCCTTGATGCGTGTGTGCATGCACGCACCGGTGTGTGTGTGGCCATCTTTTTTTTTGGCGCGCATGCGCATACCTCTGTGGCGTTAGATCTCAACCTAAATGAGATCTTGATAAGAAGTTCAGGGAAAGATTAAATGATACAAGCTTCTCTTAAAACACATTAGTCAGCTCTTGTCAACCGTCTGCTGAGAACCCTCAGTGACTGTCAGATTCCACTTGGTGTAAAAGCCAAAGTCAGGGTCCTGGTTTTTTTCCTTCTCCCCCATGGCTCCCTCTGCCCCAACCCTACTGGCCTCCTTCCTATTATTGAACAGCCAGGCACCCCCTGCAGCCTTTGTCTCTCTTGGAATGCCCTTCCCCAGATGCCCACAGGACCCAACCCCCCTCGCCACTGCCCAGTGAGGGAGGTCTTCTCTGACCACATTCCCATCTGTCTGTCCCCTGCCCACTTAATTTTCCCTTTTCACACACACCGTGTGGTTTTACCTCTTGATTGCCATCTCCCCTCTCGAGAATGAAATTTCCAGAAAGATAGGGATTTTTATCTGCTTTGTTCACTGATATATCCTCAATACCTAAATAGCGTAGACTGCAATCATAGTATTCAAATGAATGAGACAATGAACAAAGTTATAAAGGAAACTGCCAAAGCCTCCTGCAGCATGCATGTCAGAGCACAGTAGGATCCTTTGAGTAATTTTCTAGTTGGGGAAAATTGGAGTGATTGTAATACCACCTGTCAAGAGTGAGAACCATCTCTTTGTGTGTGTGTGTGTGTGTGTGTGTGTGTGTGTGTGTGTGTGTTCTTCTGTGTCTACCAGGAATGTGCTGGGTGTGCCCCAGGCTTCTGTAATTGTTGTTATTGTTGTTCAGTTGCTAAGTCATGTCCAACTCTTTGTGACCCCATGAACTGCAGCATGCGAGGCTTTCCTGTCCTTCACCATCTCCCAGAGTTTGCTGAAATTCACGTCCATTGAGTCAGTGATGCCATCCAACCATCTCATCCTCTGTCAACTTTTCTCCTCCTGCCTTCAATCTTTCCCAGAATCAGGAACTTTTCCAGTGAGTTGGCTCTTTGCATCAGGTGGCCATAGTATTGGCGCTTCAGTTTCAGCTTCAGCATCAGTCATTCCAGTGAATATTCAGGGTTGATTTCCTTTAGAATGGACTGGTTTGATCTAACAGTCAAGGGACTCTCAAGAGTCTTCTCTGGCACCACAGTTTGAAAGCATCAGTTCTTTGGTGTTGACCCTTCTTTATGATCCAACTCTCATATTCGTACATAACTACTGGAAAAACCATAGCTTTGACTATGTAGATCTTTGCTGGCAAAGTGATGTCTTTGTATTTTAATACTCTGTCTAGATTTGTCATAGCTTTTTTTCCAAGGAGTAAACGTCTTTTAATTTCAGGGCTGGAGTCACCATTGCAGTGGTTTTGGAGCCAAGAAAATAAAATCTGCTACTGTTTCCAGTTTTTATTTTGCCTTGAGGTGGTGGGACCGGATGCCATGATCTTAGTTTTCTGAGTGTTGAGTTTTAAGTCAGCTTTTTCACTGTCTTCTTTCACCTTCATCAAGAGGCTCTTTAGTTCCTCTTCCCTTTCTGCCACTAGAGTGGTATTATCTGCATATCTGAGGTTGTTGATATTTCTCTGAGCAATATTGATCCCAGCTTATGAGTCATCATGGCATTTCGCATGATGTATTCTGCATATAAGTTAAATAAGCAGGGTGACAATATACAGACAATATGCAATGTACTCCTTTCCCAAATTTGAACCAGTCTGTTGTTCCATGTCCGATTCTAACTGTTGCTTTTTGTCCTGCATACAGAGTTCTCAGGAGACAGGTAAGGTGGTCTGCTATTACCATCTCCTGAAGAATTTTCCAGTTTGTTGTGATCCACACAGGCTTCTGTGATTCCAGTTGTAATAATCCTCTGATGTCAGTTTACAAAATGAGACAAGCTTTGACTGAACCAGTTCTCATCACTCCTTTAGTTAGTGCTGTGGACATTATATCCCTTGTCTTTTTTGTTTTGTTTTATTCTGGTCAAATATACCAGAGAGATTGGACTGAATCCTTGATTTGCACGGACTGATTTTCTCTGAGATCACTTTCACCTCTAATTCTATCTTTCATGGATGAAACTAATAGAAATCATAATGTAAGTTCATAGCACATATGTACCTCACTGTAGCCAATGAAAGCATGCTGCACTTGATATGTATGAAACCATAGGATTGGTCAAAATCTGAACAAACTTTTTGGCTAATGCAATACTTACGTCCTGAAAGTGTTAGTCACTCAGTTGTGTCCAACTCTTTGTGACCCCATGGACTGTAACCTGCTAGGCTCCTCTGCCCATGGGATTCTCCAGGCAAGAATACTGGAGTGGGTAGCCATTCTCTTCTCCAGGGGATCTTCCTGACTTATGTCCTGGTTCAGTTCAGTCGCTCAGTCATGTCCGACTCTTTGCGACCCCATGAACCGCAGCACGCCAGGCCTCCCTGTCCATCACCAACTCCTGGAGTTCACCCAAAGCCATGTCCATCGAGGCGGTGATGCCATCCAACCATCTCATCCTCTGTCGTCCCCTTCTCCTCTTGCCCTCAATCTTTCCCAGCATCAGGGTCTTTTCAAATGAGTCAGCTCTTTGCATCAGGTGGCCAAAGTATTGGAATTTCAGCTTCAACATCAGTCCTTCCAATGAACACCCAGGACTGATCTCCTTTAGGATGGACTGGTTGGATCTCCTTGCAGTCCAAGGGACTCTCAAGAGTCTTCTCCAACACCACAGTTGGAAAGCATGTCCTGAGGTAGTAAGTAATTTCTCTCAGAATAGTTAGGAGGGTTCAATGTGACAATACTTTCCCACTGCTTAGGAAAAAAAAATGTACATATTACTGATGGTGCTGATGATAAAGGAGTACTGCTCTGACGTAAGGGTAAAGACTCTCCAAAAGCTGAAAATAGATCATGCAAGCTTAGGAGATCTGTAATCTACAATACTCATTTTTTGAATCAGAACTACGTTAGTGCTGCTTGGCTTAAAGTAGGTCAGAAGTCAGGTGGGATGCCTGGGGAAAGCTGGGGTTCATCTGTGTGTGCAGGTGCCTCAGGGTGCAGCGAATAGAATGTGGGGAGACCCTGGCCTGGGGTGGTTTGGGTCCTCAGCTCTTCCTGAGTTTGCAGACACAGATCTTGGCCTCAAACACCAACAAAGAGAAGGCTGGTCTGTCTCTCTGGGTTGTTGAGGCTGAGATGGGCATTAGGCTGCAGGTACCAGGAACCCATTATTTAGATTCCTCAGATGCACGTTCAATAAAGTTATATGAGTGTAGGACCTCCTTGATGGTCCAGTGGTTAAGAATCCACCTACCAATGCAGAGGACACAGGTTTAATCCCTGGCCAGGGAACTAAGATCCCATGTGCTGCAGGGCAACTAAGCCCATGCATGACAACTACGGAGCCCACGTGCCTAGAGCCTGTGCTCCGTAACCAGAGAAGCCAGGGCAATGAGAAGCCCGAGCACCACAACTAAGAATAGCCCCTGCTCCCTGCAACTAGAGGAAGGCCTCAAGCAGCGGTGAAGACCTAGTGCAGCCAAAAAATGGTATGTGAATGTCGGCACTGGGATTTGGGGTTAAGGACCAATTAGTATTTGGCCCCAGTGATGTTAACCAGCATTATTTATACTGATGCCAGTGTTCTTGCCTGAAGAATCCCATGGATGGAGGAGCTTGGCGGGCTACAGTCAATGGGATCCCAAAGAGTCAGACATGACTGAGTGACTAACACTCACTTATACTGATGAAGAATTGCAAATAATTTAAATATCCATCATCCTAAACATACAACCTTGGGATATTGTGTAAGTGAGTTCATTTAGCTCTTTTGGCCTTTAAAAACAGCAAGCACTTGCTGTGAGGAATTACTGATTGAAAGAACATTTGCAATGGGGAAAAAAAAAACAGGTTACTAAACAATATTTGTTGTTGTTCTGCTCAGTTGTGTCTGATTCTGTGCGACCCTATGTACTGTAGCCCGCCAGGCTCCTCTGTCAATGGAATTTTAACAATATGACTCCAGTTAATTATTAGGAATGAAATACGTGGAGGAAAGAAAAGGTTATGCATATGCTTGTTGATGGTGGGTCCCTTCCCCGTGAATAATGGGATAATAACCTAATTTTTTCCGGATGCTTTTCTTCCCAGTTTTTTTTTTTTTTTTCCCCAGTAAACATGTGTTTTTCATGTATAGGGGAGGGGAAATCATGTTATAAATATAAAAATATTTTGGATGGATTTTTATGTTCTTTAAAATACGACAAGCATTTTTCATGTTTTATTTTTACCCCCACTATAAAATTTTACCTGCTTGATTACCCAGACCTCACCCCAACATAATGCAAATATCTGCTTAGATGAGGTGGCTTGAGTCTACAGATAAAAAAATAGACTTTTTTTTCAAACGTGTGATCTAGGAACTTGAGAATGATGAGGGATAAATGGAAAAATTCATAGAGCAGCTTGTTGATGGGTTCTTTGAAGTGAAATGATGTGTTCTTAAAAAGAATCTAAAACCAGGAAAGAGAGCATTAGATCCTATCAGCTCAGTTATGAATGACATAAAAATAACAGACAAGTGCTTTTCCCCTGTGAGCTTACATATCATCTCATTCTGAGATCATTGGGATGATCTGGTTTAAGCGAAATTCTTGAGGGAACCATTTGCAAAGGTTGAGATGCATCAAAAAGATTGTGTTGCCCAGACTTATGGCAGAGCTCACTCTCACATCCCAACAGCCATGGGTGATGGCTGATTAGAGTCCAGTCCCACTGCAGGAATTGTCTTCAGGCCCAGGGAGCTTCCTCTCTCAAAGTAACCTCCCATCCACGATGGGGTACAAAGGGCTGGCCCCTTGTCTCCATCTGGGACAGCTCTGATGGTTTAGCTCCAGAGTTCCAGAGTTCCGCATGGGCCTGGTTGCAGTCTGTTTTTTGAATCTGAGTCCTACAGAGCCCAACTGCCCAGGCTTGCTTCCCCGCACACAGACATCCATTCCAGTCTGTGTCTCGGGAAACCCTACCTCAGAGCCCCGATTTTACAGTGAGTAGGTTGTGGGGAAGGAAGTGGGACTGTCCTCTCTCAAGCTCTGGCACTCTTGGTTGGCATTACCCTCAGCATTGTCGTCTGGCGTCTCCTTGCCCTCTAACCACGTTCAGAGCAAATGGCTTAGATTCTTGGGGTCCCTAGTGAACACTGAACGCTGCAGACCTGGGTGGGGGCCAGTGAATTTTCTTAACTCTCCCCGTGCGCCTCCCCCACCTCCACCTTCTGGGACTGTTGACAGTGGCTGCTCCCAGAGGCTGGGCCAAGCTGCCTGCTGGGGACAAGCTGCCCAGCACAATCCCTGCCTCTAAGAGCTTGGACCTGAAGGGCGTCCACCTGTACCTGGAACAGATCTGTGCTTCTGCTGAGGCCAGCATCTGTGGCAACGCTTTGCCTGGGGCATCCAAGCACTAAGTTTTACTGCTACAAAGATCTCAGATCATTACCCAGTCAAGTGGCCGCCTGTTGATAAGCAGACGGACAAATGGAGGACGGTTGCTTCCTCTGTGTTGGGTTGGGGGCCACTCCTCATGCCTGCAGGACCGAGTTCCACCTCCTCAGAATGACACTGCCTGCCTCTGCTCCTGTCTGCTCCCTGTCCCCACCCCCGGAATCTCAGAGCACACGGCGGTCTCCCTGAGTGCCTTGCTGTTTCCTGCCTTCTAGCCTCTTCTCTGTGGAATGTCCGGAATCCCCCTTGTCTCACTGATGGCCCCTCTCTCTCATCTGTTTCCTCTTTCTCGCCCTGTCTTTCCCCAGCAGGGAATGTGCTAGGCCCTGAGCAGCTCATTTTCGAGGCTTCCCCTGTCTTTGTTCCTTCGTGGCCCCCCCCC
>NW_011495033.1:4923265-4925180 GCF_000754665.1 Bison bison bison | reverse complement strand
CCAGGAAAGAAATATTGATCATGGGTTCCCAACATAGGCATTTTCAGGTACAAATTATATCAGGCTTCCCTAGTGGTCCAGTGGTTAAGAATCCTCTGTGTTTAATGTATGGCAAAAACCAATACAATATTGTAAAGTAATTAGCCTCTAATTAAAATAAATAAATTTAAATTAAAAAAAAAAAAAGAATCCTCCGTGCACTGCAGGGGACACGGGTTTGATCCCTGGTCCGGGAAGATTCCACATGCCTCAAGGCAGCTAAGCCTCTGCACCACAACTACTGAGCCTGAGCGCTCTAGAGCCCCTGAGCTGCAGCCACCGAAGTCTGCAGGCTCTAGAGCTGTGCTCTGTACCAAGAGAAGCCATTGCAAGGAGAAGCCCACACAGCACACAAAGCGCACTTCCTGCAACTAGAGAAAGCCTGTGAGCCCTAAATAAATAAATAAGTAAATACTTAAAAAAATAGACGCTCGAAAGGGTGGAATTCCTAGATTGGGAGCTCCTGGGTTGGGGGAGGGGGCAGGTCAGAGACTGAGTCTTGCCTGCATCCTCAGTGCCAGGTACAGACGAGGCGGACTTTGCTTCACGAAGGGAAGTTTGTGGGTATGAGAAGAACTTGCTGGAAAACAGACAATGCAGGGAGATTTGGGTGTTCTGTTCTGATGGTCCTGGTCAGTCCCAGTGTTGGAGGCCTTTGTGGGGAGCCACCCTCCCTCCCCTGCCCTGAGGGTTCTGTCCTGTTCACAGATTCCAGGGAGTGATAATGACAGTACTGATAATTCTCATTTATTTAGTAAACATTACTGAGCACCTAATACATGCCAGACACCATGTTGTTTCTGCTGCTCTACTGGGAGTGGTGGGGCTTTCCCAGGTGGTGCAGTGGTAAAGAACCTTCTTGCTAATGCAGGGAGCAGAAGAGTGGGTTCGATCCCTGGGTTGGGAAGGTGCTCTGGAGTAGGAAATGGGGACTCTCTCCAGTATTCTTGCCTGGGAAGTCCCATGGACAGAGGAGCCCGGTGGGCTGCAGTCCATGCGGTTGCAAGGAGTCAGACATGACTGAGCGACTGAGCACGCACACATGCACGCACTGGGAGTGATACCTCACATGTGTAAACTCTGTCTTGTGTGTTTTTAAGCTCTTTCAAGAAGTTTACATGACTGAGTCTCTTTAACAATATTCCCCTGCCTGGGATTTCTCTGCTGGTCCAGTGGCTAAGACTCCATGCTCCCAGTGCAGGGGGCCTGGATTAGAACCCTGATTGGGGAGCTAGAGCCCACATGCCACAATTTAGGGTTCGTATGCTGCAACTAAGACCCAGAGCAGCCAAATAAATAAATAAATATTACAAAAACCCCAACACTCCCTTCCCCATGGGATTTGGGGGTTTACCCCATTTTTACAGGTGTGGAGACATCCAGAGAGAGAGATTAGGGAAATTTCCCAAAAACAGCCAGTGGCAGAACCTAGGTTAGAACCCACTTTCCATGGCCAGCCAAGTTCCCTAGCCCTGCAGCACCACCCCCTGCCTGCTGGAAGGACTGTCCTGGCCTTCAGAGCAAGGGAAGTGCGGAGAGGGTCCCGCTTCTCTGGGCCCCTGCGGAGTTGGGTCTCCATCAATGGGGGTGAGGGTGTGAAGTCCCTTCTCACACGAATCCTCCTGGCTCAGGCTGTCACCCTGGCTTGGTGTCAGTATGTAGGTCATCAGGGCCCTTAGTCTGGAGCTGAATCAGAGAGGCAAGGTTCATGGATGGATTCTGGGCTCTTGATTTGTTTGGAACTCCTGGGGAGAATCTCCCCAACCCCAGAGTTGAGGAGGGAATGGGAAGTAACAGGCCTGATTAGCCCTTCATAGGCAGAGCAGATTTAGAGGAAGCCCAGATTCACTCCCTGCCCTCCACCCCCATCTCCACC
>NW_011495033.1:4915199-4923138 GCF_000754665.1 Bison bison bison | reverse complement strand
CCCTGCCAAAGCCTTGACTTCCTCCTCCGTGAAACGGGATAACAACAGATTATCCCACAGAACTGCTCTGAGGACTAAATGAAGTCCTGTGTGCTAGAAGGCCAAGTATGTATTAAGCCAGGGGTCCCCAGTCTCTGGAATCTAATGCCTGATGATCTGAGGTGGAGCTGATATAATAATAGAAATAAAGCGTACCATAAATGTAATGCGCTTGAATCATCCACCCCTTGCCCAACCCCATCCTAGTCGGTGGAAAAATTATCTTCTGCGAAACCAGCCCCTGGTGCCAAAAAGATTGGGAACCGCTGAGTTAAGTTATAGAGTAAACGTTTTCCAAATGTTAGCTGTTCTAATTGCCATCCGTGCTCCCAGTGCCTGGCTCGTGGTGAGGTACTGTTTGCTGAACAGAATATATGAACTCAGGTTTGTTAGCATTTGTTAAATAAGGAAGTATTAAAATTTGGTTGGAGTTGCTTGTGGCCTTCCGTGAATGAAGCAGGCATGGTGGATTTTAGGATCCAGTTTTCCTAACCCCCCTCCCCCCACCCCCAGCTCTGAGGTTTTATGATTCTTCTGCGCTGCCCTTAAGATGTCTTTCCATGTAAACACACCGACAAGGTGGGTATTTTACAACCAGCATCTGGTTTGGCTCCTGGTGTCCACCGCTGGCTTGGGTCTGGATCTAAGGCTATTGAGCTGGTCGGTCTGGTGCCTGGTTGCTGGCAGGAAGACCTCAGGGTAAGTGCTTCCCCTCCTGTCCAGCTGTGGTTATGACTGCAAAGTGGCCAGAATGTGGGACTCCTCCAGCGGGTTTGCTAGGGTAGGGGCGTAGGGTCAGTTTTCCAGGAGGATGCCTGCTGAGGACAGGGGAGAAGCCATGCGATTACAGCGCCCGGCGTGTCAGGATGGGAGCTAGGAACCCGGAAGCCTGCCCGTCGGTGTGCCCACAGGCCGGAGGCAGCCTCCAGAGCTGGTGGCTCCAGCCTCGACTCCGCCCCTCACTCCCATCCCAGGCCCCTCCCCTGATTCTCCTTGCCCCGTCTGTGACTGAGGTTGGGGGAAGTGGGTGCCGGAGGCTGTGGCCAGGCTGGGCAGGGGTGGTCTTTGGGTAGGAGCTGCCCAGGAGCCCCTGGTTGAGAGAGTGAGGGCGGAGGACACTGGCCTGCACCTGGAGTCCTGGCTTGGCTTCCTGAGTCTGTCTACACGCTGTGTGGCTGTGGATCGGAGCTCTGAGCTTCTGAGCTGCGGCTTCTTCAGCTGTAAAATGAGGAAACTGGCCCTGTGGGTGCTTTCCCGACTTGTGATGCTGAAACACCCTGGAGAATTGCCAGTGACTGGTGTGGGTTTTCTTTTTTTTTTTAAGATGGGCAATTCCTGCCTATGGTAAAAGATATTGAAAAGTTATAAAAGGATATAGAGTCAAAGTAACTCTCCCTCCTGTTACCCCACTGGCTCCCCCACCCCCAGTTTCCCTTCTCAGAGGCATTCACTCTTTGAAGTTTTTAGAGATTTTCTGTGCATATGCGCCCATAAATGTATACACATGTTCCCACCTTTAAAATTTTTAGTTGTGAAATAAGTGAAAGTGCAAGTCGCTCAGTTGTGTCCAATCTTAGCGACCCCGTGGACTATACCTTGCATTGCAGGCGAATTCTTTGCCAACTGAGCTACTAGGGAAGCCCAGTTGTGAAACAGCATACATCCAAAAGCATGTACACAATGTATGTACAGTCTAAAGAATGAATACCTGTGTACCCATCACTCAGGCTGAGAAGCAGAATTCCCAGTGCCTTAGATGGGAGTCTCCCATAGTCTTGCCTGGGAAATGCCATGGACAGAGGAGGCTGGCAGGCTACAGTCATAGGGTTGCAAAGAGTTGGACACCACTAAAGCGACTGAGCTCGCACATTCCATAGGAACACATTCCATGTGTTCCTCATGCCGTTTACTCAAACAAACATGCTCTTTATGTTCTTTTGTACTTTATTATTATTATTTTTTAATCTTTTGCTGTGCTACATGGCACGTGGGATCTTAGTTCCCCCACCAGGGATCGAACCTGTGCCCTCTGCATTGGCGTCTTAGCCCCTGGACTGCCAGGGAAGTCCCTTTCTTTTTTACTCATTTTATCTGGGGGATTGGCTTATATCAGGACATATCAAGCTACCTTGTTCTTTTTAATAGCTTCATGACATCCCCCATATGTGGATGTGCCATTATTTTATTTGTTTAACAATTCCTTTTGATGGATATTCAGGGTGTTTCCAATCTTTTGCCATTACCGACAATGCTGCAATAATTCTTCCGGCTTCCAGGAACTGACAGTAATCAAAACACACTGTAAGAGGTTCAGTTGCTTCAGCTGCTTCTCTTGCATCGAAACAGCATGGAGTCAGACCAGGGAAGCCCTGCATGGATGGCGCTGGCCTCCTCTCACCTGGATGTCCTGCGCTTCTCTCCTCGCGCCTTCCAGGAGCCAGCAATGCCTGTCTGATGCCATGCTTTCCTTGAAGCCCTCAGGGCTGGGGCCTCTGGGAAAGTACGGGATACCCCGCTGATGGGAACTCAGCTGCAAGCTTCTCTCCAAGCAGAAATGTTCCTTTTCTTTTGATTATGCAATGTTCCTGCGAGGGACCAGGGTCTGCACTTCTGCTTTTCTTCATCTTCCTGCAGATGGAATGAAGCAGGGACCTGGTTTGGGGGTTCAAGACTAGGCCGCTGGTGCTTTTGAGACGATCCTTTTCATGTTCCCTTTCCTTCTCCATCTTCCCCTTCCTCATTTCTTCTTTTTCTTTTCTCTCCCCCCATTTTGCTTTTTTTTCCTTTTTGCATCCCCACACCTACCCTTTTGGACTGAAATTCCTGGAACTCAGGCTCGTGCTGCCATTCACACTTGGAAATGTTCTGGCTCCTTGCCTTCTGAATGTGGATGGGCTCCATGAGAGGAATTGAGGGGTGGCAGATGCTAAGGTCAGGGGCTTCCAAGGTGGCACCAGTGGTGAAGAATCCCCCTGCTACTGCAGGAGAGGTGAGAGATGCAGTTTTGATCCCTGGGTCAGGAAGACCCCCTGGGGAAGGAATTGACAACCCACTCCAGTATTCTTGCCTGAAGAATCCCATGGACACTGAATTGGAGGTAGCAGGGCCTTGGCTCCTTCCTGCTGCTTCTTGGTGAGCGATCTTCTGCCTCTGGTCTCTTTACTTCTTCCTTCTTCAGGGTGTGCAGCCGTGAAATGGGAAGGGCAGCCCTGAAACAGGAGGAGGCCCTGAAGAGTCAGTAATACAGATGATGATGGCCTTTGGGTTTGAGGGGCAAGGGAATGGGAGGTGGCAGGGCCCTCAGGGAGAAGACGAGGTGCAGGCATCTTCTCAAAGTGACAGTGTTCCCTGGGTTCACCAGTCTGGGCAGAAAGCTGATGACCTAGAAGCTTCTCAAATAAAGTTGGTTCAAAGAAGTCAATAGGCCTAGCTCTGGAAGCACATTTGTATTTGTGGGTCTGTGTGTTCAATCCTCTCTCTGGAGGGTAATAAAAGTGCAGTTGCCTAAGTCTGTCTAGGCTCCATCTCTTGTCAGCATACTTATAAAAGTCACTTTTCTATGCCTCAGTTTCCACATCTGTAAAATGGGGCTATTGAAGCATGAAAGGAAATTTTCCTTGTAAAGCATTCAGCACACAGTAAATACTGCATCAGTGTTAGCAGTTATGAATATCATTTAGGTGGTTTTCAAACATTTTAGGCAGAGCAGCCCTCCTTTCTTTCCCTGGTAAAATTTTCCATGGAAAGCCAATATATTAAGAGAATGAAATGGAGTGGTACTGATTGAAAGGATGGGGTGAGGTGGTGGAAGGTGGCTTAGGGGTCTTTATTCTGGGCCCCTGAGCTTTTTTCCTGTGATCCAGGGAGCAGCTTGCAACTCTTGGACATATTGAGTTGTGCAAATTGGTACTACCTTTTTGGATGGTACTTTGACAGTACTTACTAAAACTGAAAATTCCTTGGATCCAGTATTCCAAGTCCTGGGAATCTGACAGGTGTACATATAGGCACAGGCTGTTCAGTGTATCATTGTGACTGCAAGTAAAAGTTTAGAGATGCCCAAGTCTAGTAGTAAGGGAAAGAGTGAATCAATTATGAAATCCGACATACTATAAAGTGGACTGTCTTGGAAAGAGTTTCATGATATATTGTTAAAAAAATCAGATGCAGAATGACATATCTGGTGTATTCCTGTGTTTTGAAAGCATGTGCATATGTATTTATACCTTTAGCTGCAGATATACACAGATGCATGGGGACCCCATCATTCCCTGGTACAAGAACCAGCTAGGAAGGGTACCCACAAATGGTGAACTTGCTGTTTAGGCAATGAAGGGGAGGCTGGTGTTTCTTATTTTCTGATGTTCTTCCTGGTCCCCCCAAAGACTAGTGCTTTGGGTAAATTTGCTTTCTAGTTGGTGTTTTCCTCCAAATTAGAAAGACAGAGGTCAACTTGGAGGTAAGAAAACAGCTCCACGCCGCGTGATGGGTTGGCCCAGTGTCACATAGGTCTTTGCACAGGGAGCCCGGCTGCAGGTGCAGGCTCTGATGTTTTGAAAGCTGGCCTGCTGAACGGGGTCGGGGGGGCCCTGGCTCCTGCCTTGTTTTTCCCCTTGGCAGGCTGGCTCCGTGGGCTGCGTTCCTGATACAGTCTGCTCACCATCTGTTGAGGAAGCAGTTGTGAGGCTG
Source organism: Bison bison bison (assembly GCF_000754665.1). Lineage (NCBI taxonomy): Eukaryota > Metazoa > Chordata > Mammalia > Artiodactyla > Bovidae > Bison > Bison bison. The sequence goes on along the minus strand of NW_011495033.1, from coordinate 4,918,410 downwards.
TTGGCGGCTCCTCCCTACCATGCCTAATTTAATAAGCCGCTCTTCTCTCAGTGGGCCTCACCTAGGCTAGGGGATCACCCTTTAATTATTCACAGGGGTCAGCCACCTGATGAATCTCCTTTGCTGGAGACAGATGGTGCAGACGAGCAGATGCGTGGCTGTTGGGAGGCGAGGAGAGACTCCTTGTGTGCGATAGCAAGGAGTGGGTGGCCTCAGAATAGAAATTCATGAAGCATCTAGGAAGGTAATTTTAAACACCAATAGTCTCGAGACTGTGGTTCAGCGGTGAGCCAAGCTGAAGACCTGTGAGCCTGGGGAAGGAGGGGTCAGTTTAGCTCACCTTCGCATCACTCGGAGATCTGTTTGGAGCTCTGCCTGCTTGTTCCTGGTGCTGGCTCAGTCCCCCGGCAACCATCTGGCATCCACTGGCCAGATCCTTGTCCAGAGTCACTGGACCTGAAGCCGAATACTGGCTCTGCCTCTCACCTGTCATGTGACCTTGGACAGGCCACTTCCCCTCCCTTGGACTTAGAGAATTTCTAATACTCCTCAAACATTCTGTGAGTGATATGCCCTACATTCCATTTTCAGGGAGTCATGAACTGGATAAAAGTCCCCGAAAGTTGAGGGTGCTTGCAGCTAGGCAGATCCTGAGCAATCACAGGGCAACGAGACTGGCCTGGAGTTGAGAGGAGGAGGGACACCTTTTGAGCCTGAGTACCCCACCTGAAAAATAGAACTGACAGTCCTCACCTTGCAGGATGATGAGGATCTGTGGAAACATGGTTAAATTCCTGGCACGTGGCAGGTGTTTAAATGGTATTATACACTTAGTACTTGGCATTCCCAACCCTGCTTTTTCTCTTAGCTGGAAAATATATTTCATGTTGGGGAGGGGACGGGCATCGTCTTGCTTTATAGATGCCACTTCATAGAAAGCGTTGGCCTCATTAACCTTTCCCAAAGCAATGTGTGTTCCTCCGTCACTCTGAATATGGGTCATGTTGAGCATCTGTTGTGTATGATGCTCGTGACGACTTTGATCGCCTTTAATCCTCATGAAGCCCTGTGAAGTAATAGGGACTATTATCCCCATTTTATAAGTAAACAGATTGACACTCTGGGAGGTTAAGTGACGTGCCCAGGGTCACACAGTCAGTTCAGTGGTGAAGCGGGGGCTGGAGTCGTGTCTTTCAGATCTTACAGTCCTTGTCCTTAATCATCGTGTGTGCTTTTCAGAAAAGAGGCTGCATTTGGGGATCAAGAAGAAGCTCTTGGACAGTCAGATGGGAAGTCATGTCCTTGAATTCCTTAAGGTGGTAGATTTTTCTAAGTCATAGACCTTAAGGATCAGCCCCGTACAGTGCTTCTGGCTTGTCAGACCCTGGGATGGTGGAGCCTGTGGCCCACATAGACCTGATGATTCAGTTTTGTCTTGTTTATTTGCTGGTGACCTTGAATTACCTAAACCCCAGAGAAATGTGTTCTTAATTTGCCCTGTTCACGATGCTGATATTCTTCCCCCCTGTAACTCAGATTTAAATAACCCTTCCTTCTGTGTTGTCACGCACTTAAAAAGCAGCATCATAAAAAACCCCAGCCCTCAACTCTCTAATTATGGGGTATAGTGGAGAGGGAGGGGCACGGAATAGGAAATAATGGGATCATCAGAGCATTCTAAGTTGTAGGGTGACATTCGGTAGCGGGGTTGAAGGCTTGTGTCTGCTGCTGGGACGGTTAAAACGCAAAGCAGCCCCTGCTTCAGCCAAGATGGTTGCCTGTTGGGTTTACACCCTTTAATTTGGGACACACAAGGGTCCCATACTGGGGACCATGGACGTGGCTGAGCCCGCCTCTTCCTGGCTGGAGGGAAGCCTGGGGCTCTTGGGGAGGTTTGGCTTTGTCCCCACCATTCGAGGTGGCTGCCATCCTTGTGGGCCTTTGATGTCTGCCAGGGTCTGGAGTAGAGGTCCGGAAATGCTCTTGGGTCTCTGCGGACTAGAAACCACGCTCTTTCTCCCCCTCCTCTGTCTGACCACAGGGCGAGGGGGGATGGGAGTACAAAGAGCTACCGGGAACAAGCAAGGGTTTTATTTTTAAGCCCTCAAACAAAGACGGGAACATTGAGAGTGATATAGTGGGAAGTGTAGAGGATCATGGGCGTCCCCGGTGGCTGAGATGGTAAAGAATCTGCCTGCAATGCAGGAGACCCGGTTTTGATCCCTGGGTCAGAAAGATCCCCTGGAGTAGGAAATGGCACTCCAGTATTCTTGCCTGGAAAATTCCATGGGCAGGGGAGCCTGGTGGGCTGCAGTCCATGGGGTTGCCAAGAGTTGGACACAACTGAGTGACTAACACATGCGCGTGCACACACACACACATAGAGGATCATTCCTGGGGAGGCGGGCTTGTGAGGATGAGGAATGAAGGAAGTGCATCGGCCTGGACATCCAAGCAGGCGATGTCGTGGGCCTGTGGGAAGGAAGGGAAGGCCACAGCAGGTGGCAGTAATGTGGACCACCTCTGAGTGAGGTTAAGAGAACGCCTCTATCTCAGGTATTAAAAAAGCTAGTGAAGGGACTTTCCTGGTAGTCCAGGGGATAAGACTCCATGCAGCTCCTAGGGCAGGTGTCTTGCTTCCATCCCTGGTTTGATCCCTGGTCAGGGAATGAAGATCCCACATGTGGCAACTAAGCCTGAGTTCCACAACTCCTGAGACCCCGCCCTGGAGCGCAGCGCTGCAAAAAGAAGTCATAATAATAAAAGTCGAGTGAAAGGGATTAGATTTCACCAGCCTGGGGTCATGTGCCTGGTCTGCAGCCTTAACCGGACCTGGGATGCAGTGCCTCTGACTCGCTGAGCATCCAGCCTGTCTCGACTCTACAGGGTTAATGTTTTCTCAGAGACCTGTTCAGGGACGTGTAGGTTAGAATACTCTGGAGACGTGAACAAACAGGCCTTTGAATTTACATTCAAAAGCCATCAAGAGCGGGAAGGAGATTTCTGGCACTTGCGCTTGTGTGAAAGCCAACTGGATGTCGGATCCCGATGGCGCTGTTTCCGAGTCGATGGCCCCGTCGTGGAGGCTCCCCTAAGCGGGCGGCGTCCCTTCCAGGTCGTCCAGGAAGCCGACGGTGGACCCTGGCCGCTGACTCAGTGTGGCCTGCTGGGTGGCTCCCTGCTCCCGGGAGGCGGCCCTCGGAGTGGCGCT
>NW_011495033.1:4894272-4915042 GCF_000754665.1 Bison bison bison | reverse complement strand
GGAGGGACCGCGGGAAGGAGCCAAGGGCAGGGCGGACCGAGGTGGGTGCCGCGGGTCAGCCGGCTGCTGGCCGGGAGTGTGCAGGGCAGGTGTGAGTTGCCTCCAAGTGGGGGAGGCCTGGGATTGTTGGCTGGTTGTTTCCTTTATCTGTCGGGGTTGCAGCGGGTGGGGGTGGGAAAGAAATTGGAAAAGCTGAGCTGATTTTGGAGGAGTCTGCTGGGAACTTGGTCTCAGGAGAGCAGAAACTTCTGGGCTTTTGAAAAGAATGTGCAGCTTGGAGGTGGAGGGGATGGGATGTCATCAGGAGCTGCTCCTCTTTTACACCCCCTCCAGCCCCGGCCCTGCCTGGGTCTCTCACTTCCAGTTGGCAGAAAAGCAAGTCTGCGTATGTCTAACTCAGGAGTCCAGGGCACCTCTCACACAGAGTGGGTGGGGTGAGTAGTCAGCCTGGACAGGAGTTTGAGGACTTGGGGCCCCATGTCTGTCCCGATGCTGATGTAGGCCTGGTTCCTTGGTCTCCCTGGCACACAGACCCCTGCCTTCTCTGCCCTCAAGGGTGGAGATGGGCAATGAAGGAGAGGGAGGCTGGGTGATCCTTTCCAATGCCCCTCCAGCTCTGAAATCCTAAGTGTGATGTTGTCCAGAAAGACCGCCTCCTCCAGGTAACACATGACTGCCGAGTGGGTATTTTAATCGCTCTGACTTCAGAATAACAGGGCCAGTTTTCATGAGGGCTTACTGCTTCGCCGCTCATGCGATCCCGGTGGAACCTGAGTTGACGGCGAGGCTACAGTCGGTTCAGTTTTCTTGGAGCGGTCTGACACTGATCGGGCCCAGATACTCTCTTCAAAGCCTATGATTGCCTTATTTTTTAAGATGGACTCATGTTTGCCTGTTATGGTTGGTAAGATTTTGTTTCCCTGTGTTTCCCCTGGTACCTCAGAGGGAAGAGTTTGGAAAATGGGTCCTTTTCGGGGATGGGATTCCATTGCCTGTAAGCCTGATTTATGCCTGGGTCTTTTGTGGGCTTCTGGAACCTTCTGGACTCTGCCCACTGCCCCGAGAGGAGCCCCAGACTCTGGCTTGTTGGGTGGGACCTCAGAGGCCAGTGGTCTGACTTGGCATTTTGCTCCCAGAATGGGCCTGTCTCTTCTTTAGGAAATGCATCATGAGCAGGTGTTACTCTGAGCAAGAGACTGAGGCCCGAGGGTGGTGTTTGATGTTTGCCCAAGGGGATGCCTCATCTTCTATAACCACCTAGATACACCTAGAAAGAAACAGTCATGATGCTTTTGTCTCCCATTCTGTTTAATAAGATGTGGGGGTGGGGGATACACATAAGAGATACTTCCAGTTAATGAAATTCCAACTTCTCCTAAAATTAGAAACCTTGAAATCCACGAGTTGACTAGAAAAAGCCAGATTATTTGCTGCCTTCTGTCTCTGTCTTGTCGAACCCTGTGGCTGATCCTGTTGGATTTAAGTCTTGTAAATCTGTCACAGCCTGGTTTCCTGGCCCTCCTTCCTTGTCCCCCTGGACAGAGGGGAGGGTCCTGGCATGACACTGGTGCTGCCCAGCTGGGCCTCTGGCTGAGAGGACCCTGGAGCAAGAATTTGGGTTGGGACCTCATGGGTGTCATGGTAACCAGCAAGCAAGGTCTGGGGGACCTGAGATTAATGATTAAGCCCTTCATGCCATTTCAGATGAGTCAGTGGCCCTCAGCATTCCCAACCCCCAGTCAGACTTGAGTGCTTTTGACTTCTGATAGTCGTTCCCGCTGAATGAAGATGAAAAGTGTCTCGGAGGGGTACTGAGGGGCTCGCAGGGTGGAGGTTGGGAGCGTGGCTGTCAGTGGGGCCAGTGAGTGTCCTGGTAGCCACAGCCATGCCAGGACATCTTCTAAAGGTGAGAGTGCAGGACGAGCCCCCCAGGCCTACCCTGAAGTTCAGCTTCTGATCAGAAAGTTTTAAAAGCCCAGTATTTTCATTTTTCTGTAAATAGGAAGCATCAGGTGCTGACTGATCTGGCATTTTCTGTGGGCGGTGGCGGGGAGTGGTGCAGCAGTAGGTGGTCCTTTCTTCCCTCCCACTGGGAGAAGGAGATGAGAAGATATTTGGTCTTCAGCTCTTTTAGTCCCGTCTTTGTTTTGTGTGAGGACAGCGGACGTCTGCCTGGGGCTCGCTGTGTGCGTCCCTGATGGTTCCATTCTATCCCATAGTATTTACACAGAGAGGAAGAAGCAGCTTGTTGGTGTTTAGTCGTGCAGTCGTGTCCAGCTCTTTGTGACCCCATAGACTGTAGCTCGTCAGGCTCCTCTGTCCGTGGGATTTCCCAGGCAAGAATACTGGAGTGGGTTGCCATGCCTTCCTCCAGGGAATCTTCCCAACCCAGGCATCGAACCCACCTCTCCTGTACTGCTGGCGGATTCTTCACTGCTGAGCCACCAGGGAAGCCCTGAAGGAGCAGTAGCCCCCTGCAAAACACTGAAGCAGGGAAAAGTTGAGTAACCAGTGTCAGGTTGGGCAGAGGGGAGTTCCGGCCAGTGGATGCGATCTTTCTCTTTGTCATTACAGGGCCGGCAATCCCAGCGTCGCACATCTCAGTATGGCTGTCCTTCCTAGAAAACTGGGCTGAGGACAAAGGGCAGGGTGGGCACCCCAGTTGATTTTAGGGGATGCTCAGATGTGGCATTAGCTACATTAAATCCCATAACAAAGCACTTGGCTCCATAGAGCCCCTCTCCCAGCCTTCAGTGGGCCTTTGAATCCCAGGCTTTCACAGGCAACAAGGTCTGCTAGATTTAATAACATTGTCTTATTTCAATTAGACTTTTTTTTTCTTTTTTCGGCTTGTGGGATCTTAGTTCCCCAACCAGGGATCAAACTCTCATCCCCTTGCATTGGAAGTGCAGAGTCTTAACCATTGGACTGCCAGGGAAGTCCCAATAAGACTTTTTTTGTGTGGAAATCCTCTCAGTTTGGCATGGATAATGGTGTCTCTTGAAGGCAGTGATACTAATTTTTTGAAAAGTGAATAGATTTAATAAAAAATATTAAATAATAGCACTGGTGGTATATACATCAGAAGAGAACAATATTTGAGAAACCTTGCTCGGCTATAACAGCAGGTATGTCAGGAGGAAACTCAGGAACTGACCCAGAAGGGAATGTATCTTTCTGGAAAGTCAGGCAGAGGTGATGCACACGTGCACGCGTGCGTGCACACACACACATACACTGCTGTCAGGGTGGCAGTTTCTTTCCGGAATGGGCAGACAGGTTTGTACAGGTTTTGCTGCAAAAAAAGGGGAGTGTGTGCTGTTTTCGCCTTCAGCAGTAGTATTACTTTGCCCTGATGCCTCCCGACTGGCTGGCCCTACTTACCGTCAGCTTGGTGTGACCATTTCTGTTTGAGTGATTTTTATCCACAAGAAAGCAGCCCAGGAGTTTCCAAGGAAGAAGCCCAGTTGTCCACCTCCGCCCTTTAAATTATTTATTTATTTAGTTTTGACTGTGCCGTGTATTTGTTGCTGCGCGGGCTTTCTCTAGTTGCAGTGAGTGGGGCCTACGGTCTAGTTGCGATGTGCCAGCTTCTCCTTGCAGTGGCTTCTCTTGTCGTGGAGCACAGGCTCTAGAGCGCTGGCTCAGTCATTGTGGAGAACAGGCTTAGTTGCCCCGCAGCATGTGGGATCTTCCTCGACCGGGGACGGAACCTTCGTCCCTTGCACTGGCAGGCGGATTCTCAACCACTGGACCACCAGGGAAGTCCCAAACCCCATTTTAAGACAGTGTCTAATGTCCTGTTTTCCAGACAGTCTGGTGGTTCTCAAAGTTTAGCCATGACCAGTGTCACCTGGGGAATCTTGTTGTTCAGTCACTCAGTCGTGTCCGACTCTGCGACCCCACGGACTGCAGCACGCCAGGCTTCCCTGTTGATCACCAGCTCCCGGAGCTTGCTTGAACTCATGTCCATTGAGTCAGTGATGCCATCCAACCATCTCATCCTCTGTTGTCCCCTTCTCCTCCTGCTTTTGATCTTTCCCAGCATCAGGGTCTTTTCTCAAAAGTCATCTCTTTGCATCAGGTGGTCAAAGTATTGGAGCTTTAGCATCATTCTTTCCAATGAATACTCAGTGTTGATTTCCTTTAGGATTGACTGGTTTGATGTCCTTTCAGTCCAAGGGAGTCTCAAGAGTCTTCTCCAACACCACAGTTCAAAAGCATCAATTCTTCAGCACTCAGCTTTCTTTATGGTCCAATTCTCACATCCATACATGACTACTGGAAAAACCATAGCTTTGACTAGATGGACATTTGTCAGCAAAGTAACGTCTCTGCTTTTTAATACACTGTCTAGGTTTGTCATAGCTTTTCTTCCAAGGAGCAAGTGTCTTTTAATTTCATGCTGCAGTCACCATCTGCAGTGATTTTGGAGCCCAAGAAATCTTGGGGACCTTGATGCGGGACAAAAACTCTGGACCTACCCCACCTAGCAGGGCCTCTGTGTGCCCCAGACGATCCCCATATACACTGGTGTCTCAGCGCATGGTCCCATCATAGGCTGTGGGTCCCAGCTCTGACTACCCGTGGGAGTCACTTGCAGAGCTGTTGAAGATTTGAGGCCTGGATTCCACCTCAGAGAAGCCTGCCCCCAATCTGTGGGGCTGGGGCTTGGCTTTAAGAATTTTTAAATGCTCCCCAGGTGCTTCTGCTGTGTGGTGGAGATGCACTGGCTTGGTAGAGACTTTGGGGTTGACTTTAATCACACCTGGGGATGCTCACAATGAAGAGGTTAAGGGATGTGTGAGGCCTTTACAGAAATTAGTGTGTCTGCAGAGAAAACTCAGGTCTGAGTTTAGGTTTTGTTCAGAGTGAGAAGAGCAAGGGCACAGTAAACTGCAGCTCGGTCCAGGCCACGCGGTGGAGAGCTTTGGGAGACAGAGGGTGGAGGGGAACAGGGTGACAGCTCATGTGGCCTCTCTGTTCTGTTAGGTCCCTGCGCAGCAAGGGTGCCCCACCCAGAAGCAAGTGAATTGAGCTGGAGACAGCCGGAGAACACTGGCTGCTTTCTTTCCTTTCCTTTTCTTCCTTCCTTTTTTTTTTTTTTTGTTTAAGCTGCATCTTTAAAAAAAAATTATTTATTTTTAAATTGAAGGATAATTGCTTTACAGAATTTTGTTGGTTTCTGCCAAACATCGACATGAATCAGCCATGGGTATACATATGTCCCCTCCCTCTGAACCTCCCTCCCACTTCCCTCTGCATCCCACCCCTCTAGGTTGTTATAGAGCCCCAGTTTGAGTTCCCTGAGTCATACAACAAATTCTCACTGGGTATTTATTTTACATAGGGTAGTGTAAGTTTCCATGTTACTCTCTCCACACATCCCACCCTCTCCTTCCTCCCTGCCCCTCACCCCGTGTCCATAAGTCTGTTCTCTATTTCTATGTCTCCATTGCCATGTTTTGGCTGCATCTTGCAGCATGCAAGATCTTAGTTCCCAGACCAGGGATGGAACCTGTGACCCTGCAATAAAAGGAGAGTCCTCAGCACTGGACTACCAGCAAATTCTGTCTCCCCTCACCTTTTGTTCCAGCTGCTTTCAATGAGGCCACCCCTGTGTCATCCTGGGCACTGGGGAACCAGGTCATCCATCATTTTTGGTCAATTTAAGGAGCTTTCAAGGGAGCGCCAGGCTCCTGAAGACTGCAGGGAGGGGAGGCAAAAGTTGTCCTGGCTTTTAAGAAGTTAAGAAATAGTGAATTCTAGAAACCCTAGTCCGGTGATCTTGGGCTTACCAAGAAACTTCCCCCAAACATGACTAAGCAGCTGTTTTGTGAGCAGGTATGAAGCCCAGTCTGGGTCAAGGTGATGGCTTTCTTTTTTTTTTTTTTCAGATGAGGCATGCTAGGCTGGCCTTTCCTGTTCTGGTAGGTAGCTGACTGCCAGGTGGGGGAGTGCCTGAGGCCGCTCGACTAAGCATTTGGCCAAGCACCTGTGCTGTTTCTTCATGGGCTGCCCGAGTCTAATGGGTCAGTGAAAATCCTCATGGAGAGATAGGAACTGGAGGGGATACAGCTGTGTGTATGGCTTCAGAGTCAATTCATCAGCCACCCCTCAAAGCAGAAATTGGATGTAGAAGAGGTCTGGTCAGGCTTTCTCCCTGGAAGGAGAGCAAAGGGGATTTGAGAGTGTGGCAAGCATCCAAGTTCTTATTTAAGTTGCCTGTTATCTGGGGGTAGTCTGAGAGGACTGGTGATGATGGGAGAGGCTGAAATCATCTGTCATGTCTGTACCGCGCTCTGCCGTCTTCTTGCTGGGGGATCTGAGTCAGTCTGGAGAATCTTTGCAGCACTTGGATAAAGGCATGTTTCCTAACGGGTAGTCCTGAGCCAGGGTGGGTGACCATCCAGCTTATAAAGAGTATAGTGGGCCTTTCATATCTGTGGGTTCCAGTCCATGGGTTCAACCAACCATGGATCAGGTATGGTGTTTTCTGTCCCTGGTTGGTTGAATCTGTGAATGTGGAACCTGCGGATTTGGAGGGCTAATTCTGGGATGTAAGCATCCTCAAATTTTGGTCCCCACAGACGGTTCTAGAGCCAATCCCCTGTGGATCCTGAGGGTCAACGGTATAGGGTCCGTAGGCTGACCTGCCTGAAGGAAGTTTCCTGTAGTACTGGGGATGTAAAGCTTCGCACCTGATCAGAAGGCTCCTAAGTGGTACCCTTGAAGCCTGCTCTTTAGTGTCAGAAGTGGGCCTTGAGATGATGAAAGTTGAGGCTGGAGAGGTGAAGTGACATTCCCAAAGCCACCCAGCCAGTAAGCGACAGGTGCGCAAGCGCATATGGAACAGTCTAGGTTTGACAGTGTGAACGAGACGGATTTCAGTTGCCATTGTGCTCCAGAGGCAAGGCCGTCTGCCTGCCAGCAAGGTGAAGGTGGGGCTTGGGCGTGACAATCAAAGTTTGGCATTCAGACGTCATCCCGGCTCAGATGGACCAGCCAGGCCTAATCTGACACTCATGTTCTATTTTGCATACTCCATTTTAATATTTGATTAAGTTAGAAATCGTTTTTAAAAGAATATTTTAAAGTTCTATTAGTAACATTGTATGGAAAAGACCCTGATGCTGTGAAAGATTAAAGGCAAAAGAATAAGGGGCCGGCACATGATTACATGGTTAAATAACATCACTGACTCAATGGACATGAATTTGAGCAAACTGGGAGATAGTGGAAGACAGAGGAGCCTGGCGTACTACAGTCCACGAGGTCACAAGAGTGGGACACAGCTTAGTGACTGAACAGCAACAAGTAACATTGTAACAACAGAAAAGTTTGGAAAAACTGAGGCTACATTTTGGAAGGATGTTGACAGACAGGGTAATTAAGGTTATGGAGATATGAGAAATGGGAAGACAAGGCCTGGATTGTCCTTTTGCAAGGAGGAGGGGAGAGGGGGCTCACTGGTCATAGTTCTGACTCTGCCAGGTCCAGCCCAGGTCACATGGCTTCACTCTGAATCTTTGGCACAGTCTTTCCAAGAGATCACACTTACGTGAACCTCCAGGATTCTGAAATCAAATCAAAGGGTATGCAAGTTATGTAATAACAGCGGCTGACATTTTTCTGACCCCTTCCTCTGAGCTAGGCGTTTTGCTAAGATTACGGTTGTGTGAGCTCCAGGATGCAGAATTCAGACTCAAGGTTGTGCACGTCTCTAATAATCATTGCTGATGTTTGTGGAGCCATTCCTATTATGCTAAGCGACTCTTGTACATTATTTCATTTAATTCTCACTGCTGCCCCACACGGCAGCATTTAGGTTAGTTCTGGTTGCTTTGGAGGTAAGGCATTGACCAAGGTTATAAAGTACATCATCGTCATCATTGAGAGTTACATTAATTTTCATGCAGTGATCACTGAGCACTTTCTATATGCCAGGCACTACAGAACACTTTGCGTCATTAATCTTCATCACACCTCAGTGGAGGTTTAGGGATTTTTATTCCCATCTTGAAGTGGAGGAACTATCAGTTTACCCCTATGGCAAATCCATGCTCGTTGTTTAGTCTCTAAGTCATGTCTGGCTCTTTTGCGACCCCATGGAGTCTAGCCTGCCAGGTCTCTCTGTCCATAGGACTTCCCGGGAAAGAATACTGGAGTGGGTTGCCATTTCCTTTTCTAGGGGATCTTCCCAACTCAGGGATTGAACCCGCATCTCCTGCATTGGCAGGTGGATTCTTTTACCTCTGAGCCATCAACTGCATGCAAATTACTAAAGGGTGTCCCTCAGGTGAACCAGGCCAGGGTGCCTGGTTTGGTGAGGTCGTGCGGGCTGGTTTCCTCCCACCAGCGTGTCCCCTAGTCTGGTGTCTTTAGTGCAGGGCTCAGACTGCATAGCTGTAGGCGAGGACCCTGGGGATGAGCACGGCTGAGGAGCTGGTGAAAGCCACACAGGAGATGCCAGAGCTGGAATCCCAAGCCATGCCTGTGATTTGGGAGCTCATGCTCCTAACCAATGCCCAGGAGAGAGCCTTGTGCCCATCAGAGCCTTCCAGTTGGACGGGACCATCCTTGGGCTCATCCTTGGACGTGTTCCTAAGAAACAGGTGTCAGGGTGGAGGACGCTGGCCTCAGTGACTACGAAGGGCCCTTCTGCCAATTCAGAGAGCTTGTGCTCCAAATGAGGCATTCGTGTAAGCCTAACATCTTCAAATCCGCCATCTCTCGTCCATGTGCCTTTTGTTTCCTTTGGCTTAAAGTCAACTCCGACCTCTCCTCCCCTCCCCACCCCCACCCACACCCTTCAGCCCTGGGTGAAAAGGCTACTTGACTCCGGTGGGGGCTGGGTCACAGATGCTGGGAGGGGTGGGGCCAGCCTGGAGCTGTGTGCAAGCCTCACAGATGGTCATTGTAGCCGGCGGGTGACTGCGTCGCTGGCTGTAGACCCTCGTTTATCGTCTCTCCGTGCTTGCCCACACTTGAGTGTCAGCGCATTCTGCCTCCTCTGTCTGGCATAATCATGACACAGATGTTGTTTGACTTGGAGCACTGGGGGCTGGATTGCAAATAGCAAGAATTCTGCAGTAGCCTCCCAGCCTAGACTTGGACCCCTGCCAGGAGGTAGGAGTGACCTTGGGCTGAGTGAGTGAGTGGTCTGCCGTTTTCTTGGGAAGAAGTCTATGCTGGCCGTTCCCATATATTCACGTGCGCGGCAGAGCTCGCAGGAGCGCTGGTGGTGATGGTCACACTGCACCACAGCTGGCTCGCCTTTCCCATGTGCCAGGCCCTTACCAGCACTTGCTGATTTAATCCTCACAATGACCCTGTAAAGTGGCTTCGATGATTATCCCTAGCAAATGAGAAACCTGTCTTTTAAGCTAATTCTGAGTGGGAAATCTTAACAAAAGACGATGTTATTTTCCACTTAAAGAGACAGTATGCTTCTTGTAAATCTAAAGCAGAGGTTTTCAACTGGGAGCCATTTGGCTTCTAGGGGACATTTAACCATGTCCAGAGACATTTAAAAATTTATTTATTTGGCTACTCTGGGTCTTAGTTGCAGCTTCTGGGATCTAGTTCCCTGACCAGAGATCGAACCTGGGGCCCCTGCGTTGGGAGCCATTGGACCATTGGGAAGTTTCCCTTGGAGACATTTTTGGTTGTCACAGTTTGGGAAAGGATTTGGTACTGGCACCTCGTGGGTAGAGGCCAGGGATGCTGCTACATATCCTCTAACGCACAGGACAGCACCCCCATGACAAAGAATTATCCATCTCCAGTATCAATAGTGGCAGGTTGAGAAACTCGGATCTAAAGGAAAGAAAAAGACAGTATTTATCCTGTCACCCTCTAACTCCTGCTCAAACCCTGCTTGTGGTTGTTGGTGCTATTCATCACCTCTTTCTGGTTTGCCCACGAAACCCGTGGGAGGATTGCGCTTCCCTGCCTTCTCTTAGGTGGAGATGTGGCTTATGTTGGCCAAAGAACTGTGAGCAGGAGGTACCATGGCACTTTAATGTTGAAAGCTTCAAGAACTCAGGTGTAATTTGCCACATTCCTTCCCACTTACGATGGCAACCACCAATGCTTCCAGCTGGTAGAGGCTCCATCAGCCTGTGTCTTAGAGTCAGGAAGCCAGAGGGAGAGCTCCTGATTAACTCACATGGATGTGCAGGATGAATGAGGAATGCGTGCACGTGTGCTAAGTCGCTCAGTCGAGTCTGACTCTTTGCGACCCTGTGGACTATAGCCCGGCAGGCTCCTCTGTCCATGGGATTCTCCTGGCAAGAATACTAGAGTGGGTTGCCACGCCCTCCTCCAACGGATCTCGGCAACTCAGGGATCAAACCCGCATCTCTTATGTCTCCTGCGTTGGCAGGCAGGTTCTTTACCACTACTGCCAACTGGGAAGTACTGAATGAAAAATACTTTGTTATTTAAACCACTGAGATTTGGGAGTTGCTTTATTACCATGGTATATAATCTATCAGATCCTGACTGATGTATTCTAAAGAGAACAAAACTAAGAAGTTTAGGGGGCTTCCCAGGTGGTGCTAGGGGTAAAGAACCCACCTGCAAATGCAAGATACATGAGATGAAGGTTCGATCCCTGGGTTGGAAAGATCCCCTAGAAGAGGGCAAGTCAACCCACTCCAGTATTTTTGACTGGAGAATCCCATGGACAGAGGAGCCTGGTAGACTACAGTCCATGGTGTTGCAAAGAGTCGGACGTGACTGAAGTGACTTAGCACACACACACAAGAAGTTTAGGATTTGAATCAGCAGGTGGTATGTGATTTTGTTTCTATCTGGATTCTGATGTGGGCTACTCAAGCATCAGGTGTTTATGGATTTGTTTACTCTTAGGAAGATATTGTGTTTAGCTCTGTGGGAGATTTGGAGATGCTGCCAGATTGATGGCTTCATTGAAGGAATGGAAGGGAGTGTAGAAGATCTGTCAGGGCCCATCTAGACCTCTTTGATGTCTAAAGAGGTTAAGTGACTCACCCAATCATCCGAATCTCCTACTGGGATCAAGAAAGCCTACTCAGACTGTGGCTCTGTGAAGCTGTGCTTACCGAACTTGGTGAGAGGCTTTTAATCAGTTAACTGGTCTCTGAAGGCCTGGAGGACAAAGCCCCTCTTTACCTGCCGTGGGCTTCGTGTAGCATCTGGCCCAGTGGTGTTCGTTGAGTGAATTGAGTTGGGGTTGCGGATGGGGTAGGGAGTGAGTAGTGCCGTGATGGGGGCACAACTTTGAGGGCTCTGAGGGTTCTGGGGGAAGAGATGACTGGAAGTGGCCAGTGGGGACACAGAGCCTGCTTTCTGGGGTGGGTACCACGAAGGATGGGACCTGAGTGGAGGGGAGGGAGGAACTGGGCATTTCTCACTTTTCTGTGGGTTTCACATGTGAAGCAGCAAGCACTCCAATCCTGGGGTCTCCATGAAGAAGGAGGACGTTAGGGTGGGTTGTCCTCTTTCAGCAGGTCTTGGAGAGGGCCTCCTGGCTTCCCAGGTGTCTCAGTGGGTAAAGAGCCCGCCTGCAATGCAAGAAACCCAGGAGACGGGTTCAATCCCTGGGTCAGGAAGATGCCCTGGAGGAAAGCATGGGAACCCACCCCAGTATTCTTGCCTGGAGAATCCCATGGACAGAGGAGCCTGCTGGGCTGCAAAGAGTCGGACGTGAGGAAATGACTGAGTGTGTGTGCACCCACGGAGAGGGCCCTTGGTGTCCCTGGCTTTGCCTGGGCAGCCACTACCTTACTGGGCAGCATGTACCCTGGGAAGCGGATGTTACCTCCTGGAATTGCTCTGAAGGCTCATGCGTTGTGCTCGTCTCTTGCTTCGGAGGCTTGGGGGTTGATCATTTGGTGCCAGGAGCCAGCTTATCCTGGCACAGAGCCAGAGCCCTTCCCAGCAGTGCAGAACAAAGTCAGCTTGACTCATACTCCCAGCACCTCAGTGTTCCCGTCCACAAAAGGGGCATCATCGGGAGAGCTCACCGGATCTGCCTTTGGCGAAGGTTGTCATGCTGGAGGGTTCTGCCGTGTAAGGCATTTCCCTGGCTTTAGAAAGGGAGAAAAGGGAGGAATCACAGATCAATCTCTTGCCACCCAATTCAGTTCTCCAAGGAGCTCGGGCCTGGCAGGGGATGGGAGCCTGGGGACAGCTCTGGCAGCACCGGCGGGCTCTGCTGACCCTTGGGGGTGGGATTGACCATTTGGCTGCTCTGGGTGCGGGCCAGAGGGGTTTGTCTTTCTGCCTCCTGCAGGCCCAGCCTCTCCCTCTGGGTGCTCCTAGCCTCACAGGTTGATCCTAACCCGTGTGGCTTCCGCAGCGCAGCCCACTTGCCCGGCCAGCCTGCCTTTCCCACGGTGCCTGCAGGTGCATGGGCGTGTTTCCTGTAAGTCAGTCCCCTCCCCCCGTCCACTGCCCGCATTAACCCAGCAGGGACTGGATCTTAAGTCTACGGAGGTACCAGCAGTCTCCACCTCAGCTGGGTGATTCATGCAGATTCAGGCAGCCAGGAGGTTATTATTATTGTTAAAAGAGACTGAATATACAACATAGAGAGGTCCTGCTTGGAGCCAGACTGTTGGGGCTTGAGGCCCAGCCCGGCCACTCCCTAGCTGTGTGGTCTTGAGAAAGTTATTCATCTCCCCGAGACTCAGTTGCCTTATCAATATAACTGGGTGATCACAGTACTTAGCTCAACTGGGTTATTGTGAGTTTCAGATGAATGAGTATATTTAATACCTGCAAAATGCTTCCAACAGGGCCTACCTGCCTGCTTAGTCGCTTCAGTCTTGTCCGATTCTTTGCAACCCCATGGACTGTTGCCCACCATGTTCCTCTGTCCATGGGATTCTCCAGGCAAGAATACTGGAGTGGGTAGCCTTTCCCTTCTCCAGGGGATCTTCCCAACCCAGGGACTGAACTCAGGTCTCCCACATTGCAGGCAGATTCTTTACCAGCTGAACCACTAGGGAAGCCAGAGAATACTGGAGTGGGTAGCCTATCCCTTCTCCAGGGGACCTTCCCGACCCAGGAATCGAACCGGGGTCTCCTGCATTGTAGGCGGATTCTTTACCGATGAGCCACTGGAGAAGCCCAGGACACCATAAATGTACTGGCTGTTCACGTTTTTGTGCCAGGTATTGGTGTCACTGGGCTTCCCTCGTGGCTCAGCTGGTAAAGAATCCGCCTGCAACACGGGAGACCTGGACTGTATAGTCCATGGGGTCGCAAAGAGTCGGACACGACTGAGTGACTTTCATTTTCGCTTTCACTATTGGTGTCACTAAGGGGTTGCCATCAACCATGCCTCGGCCCAGTTCTTTGATGTAAACAATTCTGTTTTCAGTCTTACTGGAAACATCATGCAAACATAGTTCAAGCCTCAGTCCTGCCTGTCTTGGGGAATGTGGGACTCCAGACCTTGGGGGTGACCAGGACAGCTACCTGCATGGTTTTCTTGGTATTTCTATCATTTTTACACTCTTCCCAGAATACAGCTGCCTTTAAAAAAAAAAAAAAAGATGCATTACATAAACAAAGTAACAGTGTTAAAAAGGAAACAATTGCCTTATTGCCCCTGACCTAATTTAAACTGTTTTTCTGTCTCTGTGTTTTCTCCCTATCCTTGTCTGGAGCAGATATGCATCTAGCAATGGTTAATTAAAGAGCAAAGACACTTTTTGATGATGTTACACCCTGCCCCTCTCCCCAGTAAATAACTGTTCTATTAATATACACCAGGAGCAGTAGAATCATAATACATTTGCGGCCTGGGGTCTGGTGGGCTGTGGCTCAGTGTGACCTTGGTCCTTGCTGGCCGGCGCATCTTGTTGTTCACTCGCTAAGTCACGTCTGGCTCTTTGTGACTCCATTGACTGCACCACCCAGGCTTCCCTGTCCTTCACCATCTCCTGGAGTTTGCTCAAACCCGTGTCCACTGGTGCCATCCGACCATCTCATCCTCTGTCCCCGCTTCCCCTCCTGCCCTCAGTCTTTCCCAGCATCAGGGTCTTTTTCAAGGAATCGGCTCTTTGTGTCAAGGGGCCAAAGTATTGGAGCTTCAGCTTCGGTTCTTCCAATGAATCTTCAGGGTTGACTTCCTTTAGGATTGACTGGTTTGATCTCCTTGCTGTCCAAGAGACTCTCAAGAGTCTTCTCCAACACCATCATGGGCAAGTTAATCTGACTTTGCACTCTCCCTCGGGTAGCAGGGGAGTGACATTGCTGCTATCAAGGAAGAAATGGTCTAGGTAAAGGATCTAGCTTGGTAAAGGCATACTTTTTAGAGTTTTCATGGTTGCCTGACATGTGGTCGTCTAGACAGACGTGGATTTTTCCCCTCTGGAGGGAGCAGTCCTGGGGGTTGGCAGCTGGGAACCTCTGGAGTCAGACCTCTCCCTTTATCGTCAGTAACTTGGTGTTTGTCCAGCTAAGATGCAGCCCAGAGCCCTGCTGAGGGTCAGCCTTTATCTTCTGTCTCCCTGCTCCCCCGCCCCCAGGCCCTAGGCTGGATTTTTCTCTTCTGTGGGTCTGGGTGTGGGTTTAGCTCCCTGGGGGGACACGGCTTTGGGTTCTGCAGGTGCCCTGGAAACCCCCCAGCCCTGCCCAAGCCTGGGGAAGAAGGAGGGGAAAACTTTTTCTTAGGCAGACAAACAGGTATTTCCTGTCAGCCCCCAGCTGTCTGAGAAATCAGCCCCCTGTGTAATTCGGAAAAATGAGCCCCACCCAGGCCACTCCCCAGCCCCGAGGGCCTGCAACCCCCAGGACTTAGTGAAGGAGGACGGCCGCACTGTCCAGTAGAACTTTCTCCCGTAATGGAAATGTTCCTTCTGCTCTTTCCAATATGGTAGCTGTTGGCCACACAGGACTGTTGAGGCCTAAAATGGGGCTTAGTCTAAACTGGCACGTGTTCTAATACGTGGCAGATTTAGCACAAACAAAAGAATTGACTGCAGCTCATTGGGAAAAAAAAAATTATTTATTTGGCCGAGTCAGGTCTTAGCTGCAGCACGTAGGATCTTTTGTTTCTGTGCAGGGACTCTCCAGTTGTCTCGCTCAGGCTTCCGTAGTTGTGGCGTGCAGGCGTGTGGGATTGCCCGACCAGAGAGCAAACCCATGTTCCCTGCACTACAAGGCAGATTCTTAACCACTGGACCACCAGGGAAAGTGTTAGTCGCTCAGTCTAACCACCTCTTTGCGACCCCATGGAATGTAGCCTGCCAGGCTCCTCTGTCCATGGGATTCTCCAGGCAAGAATACTGGAGTGGGTTGCCATGCCCTCCTCCAGGGGATCTTCCCAACCCAGGGATCGAACAGGGGTCTCCTGCATTGCAGGCAGATTCTTTACAAGCTGAGCTACCAGGGAAGCCCATTCATGTTGGCTAGAAAGTATAAAATTTATACTTATACTATAAAATTATACTGATTTTTATACAAAAAAGTATAAAGTTCCCTAGGGACTAGTATTGTACTTTGGTTGGAGGGTACTGTTTTCAAGTGTAGACTGGAAGCTGCTGTCCTGCCCCATGAAGGGCTTAGAGCGGGCAGAAGTGAAACCCACCTGGGCACCCACCTAGTCCCCATGTGCCTAGTGCCTCCTGCTGCCAGACCTGCCTACGTGGACAAGAAGGAGCAAGTGTCCTGGGGCAGAGAGTTCACTGTGGCCGCCACCCTGGTAACACCTCTGGGTGTTAGGCCTAGACAGTCAGTTCCCTGAGCGAGCTTCTCAGTGGGACTGAATGGCTTAGGGTGAACCTTGGAAGGCACGGACGTGGGCTCCAGGGTGCCATGCTGGACATTGAGGTCTTGAGCCCTGGCTGGAATCCTGATTCTGGGCACTTAGAATATTGGCTACCATTTACTGGTTGCTTATGACATGCCAAGCCCTGTGCTGGGCACTTTATCATCCCACTGAATCCTCCCACTGGGCTGGGAGGTGCCATGGTGCCCATTTTGCAGATGAGGATCACTGAGGGCCTAAGTAGTAATATATAGGCCTGGGGTCCTGCTGTCTGGCAAGTGTCAGAGCTTATAGTGAGCCCCCTGTCTAACTTAGTGTCCTGCTCTTTGCCACACACCAGTCCTCTCAGGATTCAGTCCCTCTGGCTCCTCTGACCCTCAGTTTCATGACAAGACAGAGCGGCAGATGCTTGCTCACAGGAGGCAGAGGAAGGTAGGGGTAGATAGAATGTTGCCTTTCAATTCAGGGTTCCCATCCTGGAGGGAGAGGGGACATGTGTGCTTATGTTGAGCAACCTTCTTTCCTGTGTTAACTGAGTTTGAGTTTGGGTCTGAATTTTGAACAGACCCTGAGAGAACCCAGGTGCTCAGAGGCTGGACAGCGAGACCTGAGGCCCCAGCACATCTTCTGCAGGGTAATGGGGGAAGGCCCAGGTTTCTGTGTTGCAGGCACTTGGGTACAGCTCTGCTTCACAGTCAAGTGCCTTTTAAACACTGAATAAATATTGGTCTAAGAGGTCAGAGACCTCTATTAGGTGTGCGCTAGAGAGAAGAGGCAAAATCCAGCCTTGGCCTCTAGCCCCTGGCCCAGGGGCTAGGAGTAGGGGTGATCATGTAATCTAAACTCGGGGGCCAGCGCCCCCCAACATCTTCCTCCTAGCATCCAGGGAATTGAGCTATCTGTCTCCGGAAAAATCTACCTGGGCCCACTTCACTGCCCACTCCACCCTGACCAGAGATAACCGCTGTGGTTTTCCCTCTTCTGTGGACTTGCCACCCTCCCTTCTGAGGGCAGTGAGTCATGGCAGAAGCAACAGTCGGGGAAAGACCACCCCTGATTAGCCTGTGAAGGTGGCAGGGCCTGCCCTCCTTGATCTCAGTGACCTTGTGCAAGTCACTCCACCTCCCTGAGCCTCAGTTTCCTCGTGTATAAAATGGGAATGTTGGTGGCGCTGAAACAGACCCCAGAGCGTTGTAAGGGACAAGGGAGAACGTGTACTAGGGTTTGGTGAAGCGTGTAAGAGCCGTGTGAGGGTCGTTTTCTGTAGTGTCATGGACGTCTTGCAGACAAAATGGAATTGGAAAGAAAATGGGAGCTAGAGTGTATCTGAGTCCTGACGCTGAATAGCTGAATGGTCTTAGCTTAAGGTAACCTTCCAGGCCTCAGTGTCCTGGTCTGTAAAATGGGCTGGTTGAAGAGGCCTTGAACGTGACTCTGTGTGCCTGGCATGGGCCTGGCGGATGCTCTGTAGAGTCTCCATTTTCCTGAATGCTTGGGCGTGATGGGATCTGCTTAGCTGAAGGCCATCAAGAGAATGCTTGCTTAGCTTCTTTTTAAGGTGGATGAATACCATTTCCTGGTTCATTTCTGAGCTGCGGATGAGTTTTAATCCTCTGAGCATCCCGCGGTGCCTCCTGGGTGCACTCCTGGGCCAGTGTGATCTCCATATTGACAGCTGTTCTGCCCCAGTAACAGTGCGGCATCTTAAATGACAGAGCGCCTTCACACCCCCCATGCTCACAGCTGTCCTGACCGTGGGCAGCACCTGCACTGTTCCATCTTAGAAGACGGGGTCTCAGAAGGTGGCAGTGATCATACCTGTGCATACACAGCCCTGGGAAGAATAATCCAGAAATTCTCTAGATAAAAAACCCTTGCCATAAGCTTCTTTGCTGTTGGTTTCTTTCTTAGCAAAAGAATGAGAAAGATGGGATAGAGATTTTGGTGTTAATACATCTTGCTTATGCAGAAGGGTTGGCTGTGAAGAGATAGACAAGGAGCATGGTGGTGGGGACAGCGGGCTGGGGCTGGAAACGTTGTTTATATGTTGGCTACACTTGGTCTTCTTTGCTATGTGTGGGCTTTAGTAGATTCAGCTCAGAGCCTCTAGAACGCAGGCTTAGTTGTTGTAGCACATGGGCTTAGTAGCCCATGGCATGTGGGATCTTCCCTGACCAGGGATCGAACCTGTGTCCCCTGCACTGGCAGGCAGATTCATACCCATTGGACCACCAGGGAAGTCCAGGGGCTGGAAAGCTGTCATTGATAGAGCACCTTGAGGGAGCTGACAGTTGAGGGTCAATACCTTCATGACAACTCAGCCAGGAAGGGTCTCTGCTTTTATGTCCCTCCCAGTCTGAGTGCTTTGAGAGTTCTGGGGTGGTGGTAGGTAAGCACCTCGAAGTAGCTTTGCTATGGCGGAGGGTGG
The DNA here is from genome assembly GCF_000754665.1 of Bison bison bison. NCBI lineage: Eukaryota > Metazoa > Chordata > Mammalia > Artiodactyla > Bovidae > Bison > Bison bison. Next base: position 4,896,848 of record NW_011495033.1, on the reverse strand, counting down.
AGTGGAGGGTAGTCGAGGATGTGCCAGGGACTGTAGGCTGCTGTACTCTGCTGGGAAGAAGCTTAACGCCCATTAATGGGTAGGAGGGTCAGGACATACTCCGGGACTGGAACTCAGGAAGGAAGTTCAGTAGTCTGCCCCCTGGACGTCTCAGAGTCCACTTGTGAGGAACCTGTGGACGGCTGGGCAAAGTATCCAACAGGATCCCATGGCGGGTGGGGAGTGGTCCCCGGACCAGCAGGGTTTGGCTGTGGCTCAGTTTAGATATCTTAGTAGAGAGAATGTATGATTTTTTTTTGGGGGGGGGGGTTGCTGCATCTTGAGGCTTGTGGGATCCTAGTTCCTCTGACTAGGGACTGAACCCAGGCCCTCACGGATAGCTCCGAGTCCTAACCACTGGACTGCCAGGGACTATGTGAAAGGTGGCTTGGTTGGGGGAGAATGGATACATGTATATGTATGGCTGAGTCCCTTTGCTGTGTATCTGAAACTATTACAATCTTGTTAACTGGTTACACTCCAATATAAAATAAAAAGTAAAAAAATAAAACAACTAGAAAAAAAAATATGAAGATGGCTTGGCCATCCATGGAAGCTTAGAAAAGGGGAGGGGTCCTGAGTCAACCTTGGCAGTGCCCAACAAGGTTGCTCAGGGGAGCGGGCACCCAGCCATTAGACTTCTGTGCGTTTCATCACTATGCTTAGCTGCAAGCATTCCACACGCCCCCCACCCCCACCCCAAGCCCCCCGCCCCTCGCCCCTTCCCTTCGATCCCACTAAATATAGCAGTTCTCAAACTAGGTGCTAGGTAAGGACAAGCTCACCTAGAAGACATCTGCTGAAGTGTGATAATAAGCCTGTATACCAGGAGGAGAATACACTGATTTATGCAGACTTTCTAGGATAGCAGAACCCAAGGTGGCCATTTCTCACCATAAAACAATAAAGTGGCTTTTTGCTAGTGTATAATAATCTTGTGGCTGTTCAGTTAGGTTGGGCCGCCTCTCAGGGCTGGGACTGGGCCAGACCCTGGACCTCTGTCTCCTTGTAGAGGTCCTGACCATGGACTGGGCTCTAAACTTTGTTGTGATGACCCAGCAAAATGTCCATCTCCTCCTCCTGCAGTGACTTTCCTAGTGCTTTCTGTTCTAGTTGGGCTTCCCTGATGGCTCAGCTGGTAAAGAATCCACTTGCAATGTGGGAGACCTGGGTTCAGTCAGTCCCTGGGTTGAGCAGATCCCCTGAAGGAGGGCAGGGCCACCCACTCCAGTATTCTTGTGTGGAGAATCCCATGGATAGAGGAGCCTGGTGGGCTATGGTCCATAGGATCACAAAGTTGGACATGACTGAAGCAACTTAGCATACATGTACTAATCTGTCTAGTTAAGTATGTGTTCCAAGCTGTTTCTTTCCTCCAAGGAGCTTGCAATTCTGGTTTGGGAAGATAGAGCTGAATATACTGGAGGCATCAGAGAGGGATGAAATGCTGAATCTTTGACTTGGCACTGATATGGGCACCCCTCAGTTTCTGAAGAGAAGGCTGGATTTGTTATCTAGGCATCATTCTTTTTCACTTCTAATTTTTGGCTGTTTCTATTGCACAATACAACACAGATTCAGAAAAGTACACAAAGCATAAATGCACAGCTCAAGGAGTTATCTCAAAGGGAACACCCTCGTAACCACTGTCTAAAGCAAGAAAGGGAACCCTGCCAGTACTCCAGAACTCTCCTGCTCCTAACCCCTTCCCTTACTACCAAGATCACACAGGAGACTTAAGAGACTCGGGTTTGATCCCTGGGTTGGGAAGATGCTCTGGAGAAGGGCACGGCAACCCACTCCAGTATTCTTGCCTGGAGGATCCCATGGACAGAGGAGCCTGGCTGGCCACAGTCCACGGGGTCTCAAAGAGTCGGATAGGGCTGAAGTGACTTAGGACAGCACAGTGACACTGGCCTGACTTTTTTTTTCCTCCAAAAACAACTTTTATGGAATTATAGTTGATTTGCAATGTTATAATTTCTGCTGCAAGGTGATTCAATTATACATACATATTCAATTATACACATATAAAAGTGATTCAATTGTACATATATTATTCTTTTTCAGTTTCTTTTCCATTATAGGTTATTACATGATATTGTGCTATATAATAGGTCCTTGTTATTTACTTAGTCCATACATAGTGGTGTGTATCTATTGATCTCATACTCCTAGTTATCCCTCCCTACTCCCTTCCCCTTGATAACCATAAATTTGTTTTCTATCTTTGTGAAACTATTTTTGTTTTGTTCATTTGTATCTTTTTTAAGATTCCACATATCAGATCAGATCAGTCACTCGGTTGTGTCCGACTCTTTGCGACCCAATGAATCGCAGCACGCCAGGCCTCCCTGTCCATCACCAACTCCTGGAGTTCACTGAGACTCACGTCCATTGAGTCAGTGATGCCATCCAGCCATCTCATCCTCTGTTGTCCCCTTCTCCTCTTGCCCCCAATCCCTCCCAGCATCAGAGTCTTTTCCAATGAGTCAACTCTTCCCATGAGGTGGCCAAAGTACTGGAGTTTCAGCTTT
>NW_011495033.1:4887696-4894172 GCF_000754665.1 Bison bison bison | reverse complement strand
CCACCTTTCACATCCATACATGACCACAGGAAAAACCATAGCCTTGACTAGACGAACCTTTGTTGGCAAAGTAATGTCTCTGCTTTTGAATATGCTATCTAGGTTTGTCATAACTTTCCTTCCAAGGAGTAAGCGTCTTTTAATTTCATGGCTGCAGTCACCATCTGTAGTGATTTTGGAGCCCAGAAAAATAAAGTCTGACACTGTTTCCACTGTTTCCCAATCTATTTCCCATGAAGTGGTGGGACTGGATGCCATGATCTTCGTTTTCTGAATGTTGAGCTTTAAGCCAACTTTTTCACTTTCCACTTTCACTTTCATCAAGAGGCTTTTGAGTTCTTCTTCACTTTCTGCCATAAGGGTGGTGTCATCTGCATATCTGAGGTTATTGATATTTCTCCCGGCAATCTTGATTCCGGTTTGTGTTTCTTCCAGTCCAGCGTTTCTCATGATGTACTCTGCATATAAGTTAAATAAACAGGGTGACAATATACAGCCTTGACGAACTCCTTTTCCTATTTGGAACCAGTCTGTTGTGCTATCATATGCTATTGGTCTTTTTCTGCCTTACTTCACTTTGTATGACAGTCTCTAGGTCCATCCAGGTTGCTGCAAATGGCATTTTAAAATTACTTTTATGGCTGAGTAATATTCCTGTGTGTGTGTGTGTGTGTGTGTGTGTGTAATGCATCTTCGTTATCCATTCATTTGTCTATGAACATTTAGGTTGCTTCCATGTCTTAGCTATTAAAAATAGTGCTGCTATGAACATGAGACTGCATGTATATTTTTGAACTAGAGTTTTTGTCTTTTCTGGACATATGCCCAGGAATGGGACTGCAGGATCATATGGTAGCTCTATTTTTAGTTTTTTAAGGAACCACCATGCTGTTATCCATTGTGGTTGCACCAGCTCACAGTCTCACCAACAGTGTGGGAGGGTTCCCTTTACTCCACATGCTGTCTAGCATTTATTTGTAGACTTTCTGTAGACGGCCATTCTGACCAGGGTGAGGAGTTACCTCATTGTATTAACAGTTTTGATTTGCATTTCTCTGTTGATTAGCAATGTTGAGCATCTTTTCATGTGCCTATTACTTCTCAACACAGTGATCTCAGCACTCAGAAGTGCCCCTAAGCACTGTGATTTAGTTTTGCCTGTTTTTTTTGAGCTTTCTAGATGGAGAATGGTTACATATTCTTTGGTATTTAGCTTCTTTTGCACAACGCTATTTGTGAAATTAATGCAGTTTTACATGTGTGGGCATGCTAAGTTGCTTCAGTTGTGTCCGACTCTTTGCAACCCCTCTGAGCTGTAGCCCACCAGGCTCCTCTGCCCATGGGATTCTCCAGGCAAGAATACTGGGGTGGACTGCCGTGCCCTCCTCTAGGGGATCTTCCTGACCCAGGGATGGAGCCCACGTCTCTTAAGTCTCCTCCATTGGCAGGTGGGTTCTTTACCACCAGTGCCACCTGGGAAGCCCTGCAGTTTTGCATGTAGGTATCATTTATTCATGTCCATTGTTGTAGATCACTCCGTTGAATGATTTGCAAAATTTTGTCTCTGTTTTGCTGATACACACTTGATTTGTTTACGGTTGGAAATGTCACCTCAAAATGCTGCTGTGATCAGCATTGGACACGTTTCTTGATAAGCGTGTGTGTGTGTGTGTGTGTGTGCGCGCGCGCACGTGCACGTTTTCTCTTGGGTATACTTGGCAGTGGATCGCAACATGTCGGTCTGTCCTCACAGTGGCCTTGTCAGTGTGTGGGGAGGGTTGGCTGAGCTCAGCAGTATGGGAAGCTTTCCTCACTGTCCTGCCTCTGTACACCTTGACTTGTCTTTGAGCTCCCACTGGGGCCATATCACCTTTCCAGGCGATGAGAGATCAGGGCACTAAATCTTGTGTGTGCTGCACATGGGTAGCTCTGCAGGTGTGAGGTGTGAGTGGCATGTAGCAGCCTGGTCGGGGGCATGCAGGCAGTCTTGTGGGCACAGCCTGTTCATCACAGTCCTCCAGGTGGACCTGAATGCCTGGCCCCGTAAGCTTGAGTGTCTGCTTGCCTCGTTTCCTCCCGAGTGGCTTGGGCCCCCTTCCAGCATAGTGAGTGAAGAACGGTCAGGGAGGCTGAGGCCTCAGCCGAGTCTCCTGGCCACTGCTTGCAGGGCAGCTGAGCTCTTAATGTGTTTCCATAATCAAAGCAGAAAGGTCCTATTGTGGGACTAACGCTTTTGCCATAAAGCGCTTTTTGTTTCCTAACAAAATTCCAAGTTGCAAGAGCAAGTCAGCTTAGCAAAGACACAATGCCAATTAATGGCCATTTGCCACTTGCAGCAGCTAGGCAAGCTCCTAGTGAGTAACGGTCCGCCAGCTTGTTTTTTATTGGGGTACCCCAAGGACGCAAAAACACTTTTGCAGCTTCTTGGAAGAACACGGAAGGTATTAGGAGTCATCTTTATCAACCCGGAGTTATAATCTGATTAATGTGTCACTTAGTGTTCACTTGGACTTCCCTGGTGGCTCAGACGGTAAAGTGTCTATCTACAACGTGGGAGACCCGGGTTCAATCCCTGGTTTGGGAAGATCCCCTGGAGAAGGAAGTGGCAATCCACTCCAGTACTATTGCCTGGAAAATCCCATGGACAGAGGAGCCTGGTAGGCTACAGTCCATGGGGTCGCAAAGAGTCGGACACGACTGAGCGACTTCACTTCACTCTAGGGTTCACTTGGCTCCATGTTTAGAAAATACAAATAACACTTGTATTATTCAAGTTCAACACTTGGTTGAACAAGGAAGGGAATTATTGGGTTGGCCAAAAAGTTCATTCGAGTTTTTCCATACAATGGAAAACAGATGGTATGGGAAAATGGGAAAACAAATCCCATTACCACCATACTATGGTAACAGAATATGCAGTGTTTTTCTCATGACACAAGAGGTCTAGAGGCAGGCCGTCAGCCCTAGGGCTCCACGTTGATTCCGTATGTCTTTTTGCTCTATCATCCTCAGCACGTGGCCTCTTTTCCTCATGCTCTCAAAATAGCTGCTGTATCTATAGGCTTCACATCTGCATTCCAGGCAAGAAGAAAGGGAGAGGGAAGCTGGCTTTTGCCAACTGACTTACCCATTTTAATGAGGGACACTAACTTCGTGGAAGTACCAAGCAATAGGATTCCCCTTACATTTCATTGGCTAGAACTGGGACATGTGGCAACCGCTGATTTCAGGGGGGTCTGGGAGCTGAGCACATTGTTACTCTGAACAAAATCAGGGATCCCCATAGTTCAGGAAGAAGGGGAGAATGGACATAGGAAGCCAGCTAATAGCAGGTGCCACAATTTCATAGATACTGTAGGGAACAAGTTTCAAATGGAGTAAAACATTCCTTGGTAAGAAACTTATTCCTGTGAGCACCGAAATGTATTTTCATCATTTTAAATGGTTCAAGAAAGGGATTTCCCTGGTGGTCCCATGGCTAAGACTCTGCACTCCCAAGGCAGGGGACCCTGGTTCAATCCCTGGTCAGAGAACTAGATCCCACATCAGGGAACTAGATCTTACATGCTGCAATTAAGAGTTTGAATGCTGCAACTAAAGATCCCTCAGCTGCATCGTAAGACCCGGTATAGCCAGCTAGATAAATAAAAATAAATATTAAAGAGAATACAAAATAAAAAGCTGGGACCACCTCGTGCTCTGTTCTGTAACGTGCTTCCATTTCTCTAGTGCAGTAAATCACAGGTGAATGCTCACCTGTTAAGTACGGCCGTGTAGCTTCCCTTGGCTAGATTTTTTCCGGGAATTGGATGACACCCCTGAGATGTGAAGACTGCCTGACTCTCCTGGGCATTCTTAGGGAAAACCCCCTTGGCTCAGTTCCAAACTGGAAAACCCTGCTAAGGGGCCGAGTGGATTACGATTGGGTCCCCATATTTGGGGCTTCCCTCAGCTCAGTCAGTAAAGAATCTGCCAGCAGTGCAGGAGACCTGGGTCCGATTCCTGGGTTCGGAAGATCCACTGGAGAAGGAAATGGCAACCCACTCCAGTATTCTCGCCTGGAGAATCCCATGGACAGAGGAGCCTGGCGGGCTACAGACCGTGGGATCACAAGAGTCGGACACGACTTAGCGACCAAACCACCCCCCTGTATGCTGCTATTGTGAGTGTTATAAGCTAGGATGGTGAGTAGAAGATGTGGGGGCCTGCAGCGGTTTCAGATATAGGCAGGAACATACTTAAGGAGGCTAAAGCGGTCCAACAGTTCAAGCTGTTTGTTCATTTAGTCATTATTGAGGACTTGCTGTGTGCTGCCACATCAGGCTAGGTGTTGTTCTTGATGCAGAAACAGACAAGACAGGGCCCACCTGGATCTTCCCTGGAGGTCCAGTGGCTAAGACTCTGCACTCCCAATGCAAGGGGCCTGGGTTCGATCCCTGGTTGGGGAACTAGATTCCACATGCTGAAACTAAAGTCCTGCGTGCCATAGCTAAGACCTGGTACAGACAAATAAATAAAAATAAGTATATATATATATAAAAAAAAGGTGGGGGGAGGAGGCCAGGAGCCCTCATGGAGCTTCTAGTCTTAGAGTCAGACTAGTCTCTGGGGGATGACTTAGAAAAGCAGTTGTTAGGGATGCTCTCCCCAGAGGGAGCCCCACGGATGGGGAGCTTAGTCTTGCTAAGGGGGCCGAGGTGAGTTAGGGTGGTGGTGACGGGATTTGGAACCTCAGAGTCTATGTAGGAGGTTGTTCCAGGTGAGGGAACCTTGGGAGCAAGGCCCTGGAGGTGTGAAACAGCTTGACTGGATTAAGTTAGCAACAAGATGAAGTAATAGCTACACCTTTTCATTTCTCAAGCCACTTAATGCTGGGCGGGGAAGTTCCACTTGTGAACTTTAATATTCTTAAAGTAAGAAGAAAAGACCGAAGGAACTTGTTTTGTAAGTATGCCCAAAGGTTTGTAAACCTGAAGGTTTTCCTGCCATTCTTTCTCTAAGAACTGCAGATGTTCCCCCAGAAAATCAGAGAAGCCGTGTCTAGTAATTCTGGTCTTTGCAGTCCTTCTGCCCATCCATCCATCCATCACCTGGTAGAGTGCCTACTCTCTACCAGGCCTTGTCCTGGGTGACCAGAGCCTGCCCTTACTGGGCCCCCACAGGGTGTGGAGGGAGGTGGGCATCTGGGTGAACAACTGACGTTCTGGGCTAGTTCCTATGGGAACTAGGGAGGTCAGCCAAGAATTCTGTCTTCAGGAGTGGGGCAGCCTTAAGGTTGTGATGTTGAAAGGGGAGGAAAAGTGTTATTGAGATCCCCTTCTGTCTCCCTAAAAGGCATAGTCCCCCGCAATGCGGGGGAGGAGTTTCCACATGCCTTAGCTGTGCAGCCGTTCGAGGGAGCTGCCATTCACTGGAGCTGGCCCTGAGTGGGGACTGTGGTGGGACACATGTATCAGCCCCCGAGTGGTGTTTTAGAGCTAGGACACCGTGGCTCAAGTGCTGGGTGGTTTGTCCAGGGTCACATGGCCTAGAAGTGGTGAGACTGGCGTTTCTCCTGGGCTTACTTGATCCTGAAGCCTTGAGCTGCAGATCTCGATTCTGGGCCTTGCAAGCTGCTGCTGGATGTGGGATTGGGGAGTAGAGGAGGCCTCCTCCCGATAATGACTTGGGGTGGTCAGCAAGTGGAAATCGGCTGAGCTTCTACTGCAGAGGGCAGTCCTGATGACTCGGACATGAGGTTTTTGTTTAATCAAGGTGGTAACTTACCGGGGAATTTGTGTGGTGGTTCAGTGGGTAAGACTCCATGCTTCCACTGTAGGAGGCACGGGTTCAATCTCTGGTTGGGAAACTAAGATCCCACATGCAGCCCAGTGCAACAGCAACAAAAAACAAAATGTGGACTCAGGATTCAGCAAATAATTGAATTACTTAGATGCAGAAAATATAATAAAGTCCTTTAAGAATATTTTTATTTTTTATTATTTGTTTTATTTATTTATTATCTATTTGGCTACGTGTGAGCATTCTCTTGGTGTGGCGAGTCGGGGCTTCTCTTTCGTTGCAGTACGTGGGCTCCTCATCATGGTTGGCTCCTCTCGTTTCAGAGCACAGGCTCTAGGCTCTTGGGCTTCAGTAGTTTAGTTGCTCCTTGGTACGTGGAATCCTTCTGGACCAGGGATCAAACCTGTGTCCCTTACATTGACAGGCAGATTCTTATCCACTTTACCACCAGGGAAAGTGAAAAGTGAAAGTCGCTCAGTCGTGTCCAACTCTTTGTGACCCCATGGGCTATACAGTCCATGGAATTCTCCAGGCCAGAATACTGGAGTGGGTAGCCTTTCCCTTCTCCAGGGGATCTTCCCAACCCAGGGATCGAACCCAGGTCTCCCTCATTGCAGGCGGACTCTTTACCAACTGAGCCACAAGCAAAGCCCACCACCAGGGAAGGGCAAATCTTTTTTTTTTTTTTTTTTTAA
>NW_011495033.1:4864541-4887577 GCF_000754665.1 Bison bison bison | reverse complement strand
ACACTATTAAATTTGTTACAGTATCACTTCTGTTTTATGTTTTGGGTTGTTTGACTGCTAGACATGTGAGATCTTAGCTCCCCAACCAGGAATCAAACCTGCGCCCCACCCTGCATTGGAAGGCAAAGCCTTAACCACTGGACCATCAGGGAAGTCCCTATAATAAAGTGTTAAAACAAAAATTGTAACTTACCTGGATGGCCCTCATCCCTTAACAATCCCCAGTAGCTCCCCACCCTTCTGACGTGGGAGTCTGGGAGCCGCTGTCCTCCTCTGCGCCCTGGTTCCCACTCTCCAAACGCGGGTCCAGGCCTGCCCTGTGGCTCAAGCGTGGGGCAACATTGGGGTTGAATCAACCGCTCCCCTAGGGCTCCCAGAAGCAGGAAGACAGGAAATCCCTTCGAGGTTGTTTCGTTCAGCCCCGTGCTCCCCACACCCATGTTGCAGCCGAGGAAACCAAGGCTCTTGAACTCCAAGCGTTTGGCACTTCTGTGGTGTTGGCGCGATTTCCTCTCTTCCTGTACTAGGCAGCTTTGATGCCAAAAACGAGTAAGTGGGATGGTGACCGTCTATGGCACACGGAAAGTCACAAGACTAATTGTCCCCAGAGTGAGACCCCCCCTCTTCTCTGCTCAGCCTTGCCTTGGACACCTGACCCAGGTGGGGACCAAGGTTCCTGCCTTGAGGGGACTGCAGTGAGAGCGGCCAGGTTGCAGGGGGTGGGTTTGACATGGTTCAAACCGAACCGAACCGAACAAAAAAGCAGGAGTGCTACTGAGCTTTAGGATTGTTTAAACCCTAGACCTGGGTGGGGCACAGGACGAGGACAGGGACTCAGAGCCAGGGCCACAGGAAACTCCGTGGTGCAGGCTTTGAACCTGGGCTCCACAGAAGTTCTTTCTGCAGGGTTGCCACAGTTTCCCCATCTGGAAATGGGGGTTGTAACTCAGCTTCACTGGGCTGCCGTGAGATTAAGGCAGTGAGGTCCAGTGATGACGGGATGGCGCTTTGCAGGTGGGAGAAGGGAAGAGCCCTCAGTTGATGTCAGGCCATTTGCCGAGATTGTCACATCTAATTACAGTAAGCCCCCTATGTATAAACCAGTTCCACTTCCAGACTGTGTTTGTAAGTCCCGTTTGTTTGTAAATCCAACAAACTTAGCCTAGGACCCAATGAACACATTCGGCTATTTAGTACTATACTGTAATACAGTAAGATAGTAGTGCATTGTAATGGGGCTTTCTGGCGCTAGTGGTAAAGAATCCACCTGCAAACGCAGGAGATATAAGAGATGCAGGTTCGATCCCTGGGTAGGGAAGATCCCCTGGAGGGAGAAATGGCAACCCACTCCAGTATTTTTGCTTGGAGAATTCCATGCACAGAGGAGCCTGGCAGGTTACAGTCCATGGAGTCACAGAGAGTTGGACACAACTGAGTGATTGAGTAATAGTAGTTTCTGTACAAATAATATGTAAAAAACAATAAACACAAAAAATAACATTTTTAATCGTACAGTACAGTATCTTGAAGTACAGTAGTACAGTATAACAGCCTCCATACAGGGGCTGGCATTGAGTGGACAGGAAGGAAGAGTTACCGACTCGAGGAGGGAGAGGAGATGGGAGATGTTAGGGCTGAAGGATCATCAGGAATAGGAGATGGAGGGCATTTCACTCATGCCTGGCTTTGATGGAACGCACATTTGCATCTTTGAAAGTTCGCAGCTTGAAGGTTCATATGTAGGGACTTCCTGTAATCCATTTCACCCCCACACCTCCTCTGAGGTCAGCGGTGACACTGTTCTTATTGTACAGACATAAAGGCGAGATTCGGAGAAGTCATGATTGTTGTGTGAGTTCACATATCAAGTGGAGTTTGACTCCCCAGTCCTTTCCACCTCGCCATGACACAATTTCTGTTCCTACGGAGGATGGCCCTGCATTATAGCAACAGAGGAATTTAGGTCACAGCCTGGGATGCAGTCCCAGATCCAAGTGGTGTGTGTATCTCATCTCAGGCCAGGCAGTGGCAGAATGCAGGGGGTAAATATCATCCTTGGATGGTTCATATACCTGTGGAGGAGGGAGAATTAGATCTTCCCCCTCCCTGGATGTTGCCTTTGGAAAGCTTGACCTGCTAAATTTGTGGCCAACAGTGTGATCAGAAACTAAACAGGGACTATTTGGAAGGGCTTTGGGCTATGCCTGGCACATACTAAGTGTCCATTAGATGCAGTGAAGGTAAATAAATAAATAAGTAAAATGCTAATGCCACCCCCGTTGGCCCCAAAGTCTCCCTGTCTCGGCTGACTTTTTCAAACGTGCACAGTGGGGCTTTGTTCTTCTGCCCCTTTGTCTGAAAGCAGCCTCTGTGAGGCTGACTCACAGGCGGGAGGCTGGGCTATGCCCGTCCACGGTTCCCAGGCTCCGGCTGCCTCTAACTCCTGCTCTTCTGCACCAGGAGCTCCCTTAAGGGGAGGTGACCCCTGTTCAGTGGATGGAGGGGATGCCGCTGTGTCCTGTGAAGGTGACCTTTTTTTATTTCCTAACCCACTCCCAGGACTGAGCATCTTCAGCCTGCGGAGAGCAGGTAGAGAGAGAGAGAGAGAGCTTTGGAGATGGTGTATGCCTTATTTCCTTGTCTTCCTAACTGGATCTTAGAGAATTCTGCCTTGAATCATTACATTCCTGTGAGAAGAGAACAGGTGCTTAGGGGCTCTGTGGCCTCTGTCTGCTCCCTGACTTGGGCAAGTTCTGGGTTGTTCTGTGAAACGGGATACCCAGCCTTCAAGCATCACCACCAGAACATCATTGGCCTCATGGTTCTTAACCCTGTCTGCACATTTGAATCACTGCTGCTGCTGCTGCTGCTGCTACTGCTAAGTTGCTTCAGTCGTGTCCGACTCTGTGCGACCCCATAGACAGCAGCCCACCAGGCTCCCCTGTCCCTGGGATTCTTCAGGCAAGAACACTGGAGTGGGTTGCCATTTCCTTCTCCAATGCATGAAAGTGAAAAGTGAAAGTGAAGTCACTCAATGTCCAACTCTTCGAGACCCCATGGACTGCAGCCCTCCAGGCTCCTCCATCTATGGGATTTTCCAGGCAAGAGTACTGGAGTAGGGTGCCATCGCCTTCTCCGTTTGAATCACTAGAATGCTTTTTTAAAACCTATGGATATTGGGGGCACAGCCCCAGACCAATTGACTTAATATCTTTGGGGTGGGTCCCAGGTGTCCATTCCTATACTTCCTTCCTGTGGGTATGGCACACAGAGAGGGTTGGAGCTGAGCGGACTGTTCTGAGACACTCGTCCACCCTTCAGTTTACCCACCAGAAGGATGTTGACTTGGCAGAGTCGATGTTGGTGGAGGCAGATTGGGTTAGAACCAGGTCTTCTGTTGTGGGACCTGGGGCTTTCCTCCAACACTGACTGCTGTGTGGTTACTTCTCATGTCCATGGTTATGGGAAAGGAAGGCAGTGGTTGGGGTTGTGATGTTGATAATCAAATGTATGCTCATCACCCAAACTGGTAGGGAGACCAAGCTTAGCATCACCATGTTCAGAAAGTCTTGCCAGAATTTTTCAACTCGAGTTTAATCTTTCCCTTCTCTGTGCTTCCTTTTCCTTTTAAAATGTTAATCACATATTTTAAAAAATATATTAAAATTTTTTTTATTTACTTATTTGACTGTACCAGGTCTTAGTTGTGGCATGCAGGATCTAGTTCCCTGACCAAGGATTGAACCTAGGCCCCCTGTATTGGGATCGTAGAATCTTAACTACTGGACCACCAGGGAAGTCCCTCTCCAACCTTCCTTTATCTCACACCCAGTAGTCAGCCCTCTGTGTCTGTGGGTTCAGTGTCCGACTGAACCACATCGTTTTATATAAGGGACTACTTGAATATCCTCTGATTTTGGTATCTGGGGGTGGGGTGTGTCCTGGAACCAATCCCCCACAGGTACCAAGGGATGACTGTATTTACCATTGCATCTTTTCACTTAGCATCACACGTGTTTACTTACTAGGCCCTGAGCTTCCAGGGGCAGGTTCTGAGTGAAAGGCATCATTCTAAACCAACGCCTGGATGGAAGAGGCACTCAGTAGGTGTTCATGGAGTGAGAGAGTGGATATCCACCCGGGAGCCTCTGTCGCTCTTCGTGAGCCCCTAGGTTAAGTGGGTCGAGGCAACTGCTTTCTGTGTTTGGGGCAAGTCCAGATGAAAAATGCACCGCCAGGCAGAGTCAGGAAAAACAGGACTAGGAGGGAGCTGTGTGCTTGATCCAGGGAAGACCAGCTTACCTAAAAATAAACAGCCCTTTCTCATCCTGTGCAGCCTTAGTCGTCCCTCCCTCAGCCCTCCCGCCCAGCTCCCTTTCTCAGTGGGAAGATCCAGTGTACATGTCACAGCTGGAATCTGGCTTGTGTTTGGAAATAAACAAGTTGGCCCCTCTCTCTGCCTGGAACTTTCCTTTATCAGGAAACACTAGCCACCACCCGAGAGATGAAAGGTTTCCTTCCAGCCTCTGGAGAACTCTGGGGAAAAGAAGGAGGGCCCAGGGGACTTCCATGGTGGTCCAGTGGCTAAGACTCTGCACTCCCAATGCATACAGCATGGGCTCGATGCCCGGCCTGGGAACTAGGTGCCACTAAGAGTTTGGATGGCACAACTAAAGATCCTGCCTGCTGCAATGAAGATCACACAGGATGCAATTAAGACCCAATGCAGTCACATAGAAATGATTTTTTTTTTTAAAGGGACGACTTGGGGTGGGCCAAACACCTCTAAATTGTCCTCTTCTGTCTTCATGTTGGTAATTGGGGCGGGCTTGAGCAAGTGAGAATGGCAACCCACTCCAGTGTTCTTGCCTGGAGAATTCCATGGACAGAGGAGCCTGGTGAGCTACAGTCCATGGGGTCACAAATAGTCAGACACGACTGAGTGACTAACACTTTTCTCTTGCTTGAACAAGTGGGCTTGATATAAAATAGTTTTGCGCAGGGTGGGGGAGTTTGTGGAGGACCCCCTCCCCACCACTCCAAATGCTGCTGGAGGGAAAAGAATCTGATTCCATCTTACAGGGAGATGTGAAACAAGGAAAATAATGTGTATCCTCACTCAGAATGTTGGCTGCCCAGCTAGACGGCTTTTGACATAGAAGTCAGGCAGCCTTTTGGGAAGAGGAACTCAGGCTGAGGGTCTTTCTGTGTTTCTGCTGTAGCTTATTCAAAGTATTAGGATGCAAGCAAGAGAAGGGGATGACATGAATGAGAATGGGAATGAGAGAGTTTCCTGCCACCATAGAGTTAGGCAGGAGCTAGTGGTTCAGGAATAAATATGGCATGGCTGGGAGGAAAGGCCCCTCTCTCACACAATGGGGACCATAAATTGGTACAGCTAATCTCAAAAGGAAGTTGACTAGATGGTAAAGTTAAGGGTGCCCGTGTCCTACAGCCAGAAACTTCTAGTATCTGTATTAGGAAATCTACCATGCAGGTGCTCAAGGAGAAATAGATAGGGATGCACATTGTAGCATCTTTTATCCTGAAAAGCTGGGAGCAACCTAAATGCTTATCAGGAGGGAAATATATCAGTAAATGGTGGAACTATTCAGAGGTTAAACCTAACATGAATCAGCCTGGCTACTTTAAGAGAAAGATGGGTAGAAAGTCAAGTTATAGTATATATGTAGTCATCATGACCATTTGTAAGTTAAAACAATCAAAACGATGGAGCAAAACTATAAAATCCTCGACAGGAAGAATACCCATTAGCTTCACCCTAGTGGTTGCCTATAGAGGCACTGCTGCTGCTGCTGCTGCTGCTAAGTCGCTTCAGTCGTGGCCGACTCTGTGCGACCCCATAGACAGCAGCCCACCAGGCTCCCCCGTCCCTGGGATTCTGCAGGCAAGAACACTGGAATGGGTTGCCATTTCCTTCTCCAATGCATGAAAGTGAAAGTGAAGTCGCTCAGTCGTGTCCGACTCTTAGCGACCCCATGGACTGCAGCCCACCAGGCTCCTCCGTCCATGGGATTTTCCAGGCAAGGTTAAAAGGCTCTAGGAGCACTTCCCTGGTGGTCCAGTGGTTAAGACTTCGAGCTCCCAATGCAGAGGGCCTGGGTTCAATCCCTGGTCAGGGAATTAGATTCCATATGCAGCATCTAAGGCCCAGTACCGCCAAAAAACAAAAAAGGCACTAAGTAGCACAGCCAAAAAAAAAAAAAAAAGGCTCTAGGAAGGACTATAAGGGAATTTTAACCTCAATTATAATGTTTCATTTCTTACTAAAAATGTCTGAAACAAATGTGATAAAGTGTTAACATTTGTTAAATCTGGTGGTGAAGGTATGTTATGTTGCACTTTTTGGGGGGATGTTTGAAATACTTTATGTAAAAAGTGAGAGACATGTTCCTATCATTTAGTAGCTAATAATCTCATGGGGGGAATTGACAAATAAGCAGCCAGGGGCCCTCAGATATGAATGTTGATATTATTGACCGAGACTGCTTTAGATGGACTATTAGTTAAAATTAAGTTAAGCTTCATTCACAATGACATCAGCAAAGTAAAATAACTGTGACTTAGTCACCAAATCAGTGCTTCTGTGTATCTTGTCTCACAGCTTCAGGACTTGCAGCACTCTGGCTCAGTAGTTGTGGTGCACGCCCTTAGGTGCTCTGTGGCATGTGGAATCTTCCCAGACCAGGGATGGAACCTGTGTCCTCTGCGTTGGCTGGTGGATGCTTATCTACTGTGCCATTAGGGAAGCACTGCATGACTTCTGATACAGTCAAGGGTTGTGCACTGCACAAGGAGGTGAGAGGATGCTGAAATCCAGACTGTCTCCAGTTGCCAGGTGTGTGTGCTGTGTAGAGCTGTGCTGCGTCTCTCTAGAGGTAGGGGTACTCTCTTCCAGCTTGCACAAAGGCCCTGGATGGGCTGGTTCTGGCCCTGACCGCAGGCGAGTTGCTTACCCTCTTTATGCGTGTCTCTTCTGTTGTGAGCATCAGTGAGTTACTGTATGTAAAGTGCTCAGAACGGCACCTGTCATGTAATAACCACTGCGTAAAGGTTAGCTTGGAGAAGGCAATGGCACCCTACTCCAGTACTCTTGCCTGGAAATCCCATGGATGGAGGAGCCTGGAGGGCTGCAGTCCATGGGGTCGCTAGGAATCGGACACGACCGAGCGACTTCACTTTCACTTTTCCCTTTCATGCCTTGGAGAAGGAAATGGCAACCCACTCCAATGTTCTTGCCTTGAGAATCCCAGGCACAGGGGAGCCTGGTGGGCTGCCGTCTATGGGGTCGCACAGAGTCGGACACGACTGAAGCGACTTAGCAGCAGTAACAGCAGCAAGGGTTAGATGCTGTGATCATACATAATTGGGAATGAGCCAAGCCTCCTGGGTCTCTTCTTCCGAAGGCTTATCTTGTTGGATTTGCCAAAGCCTGGCATTGGGAGGGGTTGAGGCTCTGGATTATTTATAATTTGTTCCCTGAGCTTGCATTTCTTTCCAAAAGATTCTTTCCAAAGCTTAAGCTTTTCCAGGGTGTGGCTTCTTACCCCCAAGGCAGCTGACCTTGGCATTTTTGGTGCCTTTTTCATCTGAAAGAAGATGGGGTGGTCGGGACCAGGGTACCCCAGGTAGGCTGGGAAGAGAATTTTGCCTCAATTCTGTTTTAGTGTTGAATTGGGGAAATATAGGCAGATTCCGGAGAGAAAAAGAGTGGTGCGCTCTAATCCAGACTTTCTGTAGAAGGTGGAGTCTCACCCCTGCAGTCTGCTTAGGAACTGGAATCTGACTTTCTTGTCTATTTCCTCATTTTGGACACAATTCAGACCCATTAAGCAGCATTCGGATGACATTAATGCTTGAGTTGTGACCAAAGGCTTCACCTGGTCATCACCATCTTTAGAAGAGAGAGATTTTCATATTTTCTTGATTTTAGACAAATATCTTGTCAGAGTTTACTATTTCTGAAATTGGGATGCGTTACATACTGGCTTCTAATATAACACTTCTTTGTATTCCCCAAATGCTCTTATTACATACCTGGTGTGTCTTATAAATGAGAATTCCTACCTTACCTGTGTGCATCCAAAGTGAATTTTGGAGACTTTCCTGGTAGTCCAGTGGCTAAGACTCTGCACTCCCAATGCAGGGGGCCCGGGTTTGATCTCTGGCCAGGGAACCAGATCCCATATGCCGCGATGAAGAGTGAAGATCCCGCATGCTACGAATAAGACCTGGCACAACCAAATAAATAGATGAATATAAAACACACACACAACAACAACAAAAAACAGAGCCAAAATGGATTTTTTTTCATGGTTGGTAGAAAGGGCTCTAAATGTCCAAACTTCTGAGAGAGAGTTGATGAGGGCCCCTGGCCAGCGTATTAAGTAGGTGCTTTGTTTAAGTTGGGCCTTCCCTTGTTTAAGATGATGTCTTTGAAGGAGACTGAAGCTCAAGAGGCGTTCTGTTCAGTACTTTGTTGAAGGTCACACAACTAGAAAATAATGGATCCAGCACTTAAACTGAGCTCTATCCTGCAAAGTTCAGCCATTTTTCCTCCACAGGAATTCCCATATTTCTCAACTTCTGCTTTCTGCTGTGTTCTAAGTCTGTAATGCCCCCTTCTCGCCCCATTGAAAACCCATCGAACATATCTTATACTTTCATTTGGAATAACATCATACAAATGTCATTATAAGAAAAATACCAAAAAGTAAAAACATCAACATAGACTATATTTCCAGTGTCAAAGTTTTGATATATTTATTTTGCTACAAGATATAAATTGACTTCTATAAAGGTGAAAAAAGAAAAATAATGCTTTAAAATTTTAAAAAGTTAATTTGGGGAGGGGTTTATGCTGAAAATAGATTCTCTCGAGCTGTTAAGTTGCTATATCATGGACATTGTCCATGTCATTAAATGTTCTTTGAAAATGGGATTTTTTTTTTTAGTTGCTATATAAACATATCAGAATTTAGTTACCCACTTCCTTATGGTTGGCTATTTTAAGTTACACTTCCGTGAATAGCCTTCAGCTCATGCTTAATTGTTTCTTTAGGATAAATTCCTAGAAATGGACTTGCTGGCTCAAAGTGTGCGTGCCGATTTGCAAGCTGCTGCTGCAGAGTCGTATTTCTTGGCTGCCATCCAGCAAGGCTATACCGCTCAGCTCAGCGCTCCCACCACAGCCCAGCCAGGGACTTTTCAGAGTCACCCTGCCATTTGTTTTCATTTTGCACTTCCTTGCTTATGATTCAGGTGGAGAGGTTTGCTTCCATCTGTAACTTTCTTTTGAGGTAAGCACGTGTATTTACCTGGCTTATCTTCCTGACCCTTTTCTGGACACCTGCTCTTTCTCCAAGACCAAATTCAAAGCCCACCTCGGCCACGAACCCTTGTCTGCTGTTTCTCAGAAGCTGGAAATGATGTTTTATTTTCTCATCTCTGAATTCTCACTACAGCTCACATCGTAGAACAACTTGTCAAATACTCCTCTGTGTTGTCACTTGGTATCTTCGGCCCCTGTTAGAATCTAGTCTTTCAGGTGGGAAATGGGTCTTACTCGTTTCTGTATTACCTGTAGGGCGTGGTATAGTGGGTACTCCATATTCTTGAATGGACACAGACTGTTCTTAAAAATTAAGTTAAAAGTTTTGGTGAAATGAATGCCATCTCATCAAATTGTTTTCTTCCCTTCCTCCCCTTTCCCTTCAGAATCAGTGAGTTTTTTGCTCCATCTGAGACCCAGCTGGGCAGGTGGAGTAACCAGCTGTGGCAACCTTTGTGGGAAGGCTGGGTGTGGCCGCTCCGGGCAGGGCTCTGCTCCGGATAGGACTTGAGGTTGGCTGCCTACCCAGACTTTTTGTCTTTTTGCTGGAAGAGAATCACCACCACCCTCTTTTGACAATTTAAAATGTATTATTAATGGGACTTGCCTGGAGGTCCAGTGGCTAAGACTCTGAGCTCCTGATGCAGGGGGCCTGGGTCTGATCCCTGGTCAGAGGACTAGACCCCACATGCTGCAGCTAAGACTTCACTTGTTGCCACTATAGGACAAAGTCCTGCATGCCACAACTAGAGACCCTGCATGCTGAAACTAAGACCCGGTGCGGTCAAATAATTAAATAAATAAATACTAAAAAAAAACCAGCAAAATGTATTATAATTGTCAATCGCCTTATATTAATAAAATCAGGATATGGTAATTATAGAACATTTGGAAAACAGAGAAGGAGAAGAAAAGATTACCTACAGCTCTCCCTCCCCGCCCCCCATACTCAACTCACTTGGCGATAGATGTTTCTTATAGATGCGTTTTCTAGGCAAAAATGTTTTATGTTTTTCCCCCAACATCTATAGTGCAGTTCTTTTTTCCTGCCTTCTCAATAGAATGATACAAAAAACTTCCCATGTTTCTCGTCAGCGCGTTCAATGGTTTTGTAATACTTTAAGTGGTTTTACCATAACCTACTCAGCCATGCTTCTGCGATTGGGTCTTTGGGTTGTTCCCATCGTGTCAGTGGTGAACAGGAGTGGACAAGATCAGGCACATTGTCTCCTCGTGTTTCACGAGGGCACCTTCAGGCTCACCAGCCCACGCCAGCCCCTCCCCCTCAGTCTCTTCCCTTTGGGGCCGGTGCCCCATATGCCTCTCGGCTTGTGTTTCTCAGTATCCGCGTGTAGCAACCCCGTTGAGAAATGGCTTCCTTTTTCAGGAAGAAGACTCAAGTGCTTGAGCCTCGAGGAGTCTGCACAAGAGTGCAGAATCATGGCCCCTGGGGTCAGGGCCTGGGGGCTGCACAGCGGTTGCTCCTCTCCTCCTAGGCCCGGGGTGCAGGGCAGGGGTGGCTAGCCTTGGGAGGGCCACCGGCCTCAGACCTGACCACGCTGCTCTTCCCAGCTGTAAACTCTGGTCCCCGCATTCCAGGCCCCCAGGAGCTTACGGACTTCCCTGGTGGCTCAGTTGGTAAAGAATCCACCTACAATGCAGGAGACCCGGGGTTCGATCCCTGGGTCAGGGAGATCCCCTGGAGACGGGAATAGCTATCCACTCCAGTATTCTGGCCTAGAAAATTCCATGGGGAGCCCGGTGGGCTACAGTCCATAGGGCCTGTAAAGAGTTGGACACGACTGAGCGACTAACACACACACACACACACACCGGAGTTTACAGAGTCCCTTCTCTGGCTGGTCCCAGACTTGCATCCTGGGTGGCAGGTCTGTTCCCTGCATTCTCTGGGCAAATCCAGGGGAGCTGCTGGGATGGGCACAGTCCTGGAGTCATCTTCGGGGCCCTGCTTTTCTGAAGAACAGCTGTCCTAACCAACTGTTTACCGTGAGGGGCTGCAGTCACAAAGGCAGCCTGGGCCAACGGTCCAGGCCCTGGAGGTGGAGTAACACTGTCTGAGTTCACATCCTGCCCCCGACAGTTACTTTATCTCTGTGTCTTACTTTCATCCCCAAGTGGGGATGGTAATAACATCTTGCTCCTCTGATGAAATGAGTTAACGTGTATAAACTTCTTTAAACAGTCCCTAATTTGCTAAATAAAAACTAGAGAACTGGAGGCCCAGCCAAGCGTCTCTCTCATACAGCAAGTTGAACCCAGACCTTCTATTGTCCGGTAAGGAGAAAAGAGCCCTGGGTAGGAGCCTGGGGGCCTGGGTTCTGTCCTGGCATTGCCTTCTAACTTCCTGTGTTTCTTTGACAAGTCACTGCCCCTCTCTGGACCTCATTTTGTTTTTTGTTGTTGTTGTTGGGTATCCATCTTTGTAAAATATTAATTAATTAATTTGGCTGCCCCAGGTCCTGGTTGCATCATGTAGGATCTTTCCTTGCCGTGAAGATGGTCTATTTGGGGTACACAGGCTTAGTGGCTCCACGGCATGTGGGATCTTAGTTCCCTGACCAGGGATTGAACTCATGTCCTCTGCGTTGCAAGGTGAATTCTTAACCACAGGACCACCAGGGAAGTCCCCACGAGTGAGGCCATCTTGAAGGTTCTTCTCATTGTAGAAAATTCTTGGATTTTTGTGACTTAAAAGGATGCGAGAAATCTCAAGAAGGGTCGGGTTTTGCCAATTGAGCCCCCTGCCGACCCCCGCCTCGGTCCTCGGTGGGGGCTGGCTGAAAAGACTGCTGGGCAGGAGGTCCAGAGCCCTCTAGGATTTTTCCAGGTTGTGCTCTGTGCAGGTGAGCCCTCCTCCACCTGGATGGGGAATTAGAGTATCTGGGTCACCTGGAAATGGGCCATGGGAGAACTCGCCTCCTCAGAGTGTGAGACGTGTGCCGTCCTGCCCTGTGGTGTGGGCCGCCGGTACACCCCGGCCCTCAGAGCTCACCACTTGCCCCCGAGTTCTGTGTGTGAGTGAAACCGGTCCTTATCCAAGAGCCTGTGTGTATCTCTCCACCTCGAGCAGTTACATCAGAAGGCCAGATATGCAGAGCTCCTGCCATCGGGGACCCAGCAGTAGGCTTTTGGTCTGGTTCTTTCTGTGGACAGTTAGGAGGGAGTAGGAGATGGCTGGCCAGGCCCCAGAGGAGGGAGCTGTGCCGAGGAAGCGGGTGGAGACTCGTGGGTTCTCTCCTGGGTTCCGCAGGTTCCCCAGGCCTGCTGGCCAGGCGGCAGAGCCTCGCCTGGGTTTGTACGCAGTGTGTCGCTGATGTGTCTGTCTGCATGGTGGGAAGGTCCTTGTCTGAACTGTAGGTTTGGGCTGGGGTGTTCTATAAGGTCAAACCCAGCATGGGGCATCAGCTCCACCCCCACCCCCCCACCAGGTTTAAGTCGGCTGTTGGCATGACCAGCTCGGTGGGTCCTTGTATAAATGAGAATCCTCCTACCACGGTGGCCAGCACTGGCCTGACTCTGGTAGGGGCCTCAAACAGCTCAGGCACTCCTGGAGGTAGCAGAGCCCAGGGGCAGATCGTGGACTCAGCAGTTAAAGGACCTGGGTTCAAGTCCCTGCTCTGCCACTTCCTACTTGTGTGACTTGAGACCGCTCTTTGTGCTTCATTTGCGTTGTGGGCTCAGTCCTGTCCGACTCTGCAGCCCCATGGACCGTAGCCCGCCAGCCTCCTCTGGCCATGGGATTTCCCGGGCAAGAATACTGGAGTGGGTTGCCATTTCCTCCTCCAGGGGATCTTCCCAACCCAGGGACTGAACCTGGGTCTGTTGCGTTGTGGGCGGATTCTTTACCGTCTGAGCCACCAGGGAAGCCATATATACCAATTAAACCAATGCTTGGCACATGATGGACCCCTTGTCAGTGTTCGCTATTATTATCTAGTTTCTTCAACAAGTTGCGGTTAGTTGATTTCCTGGGCAGTTGGCAGCCCACCTGCTCTGTTTATTTTGAAATGGGGTCCCTCTTTGTTCAGCCATAGCTTGTCTAGGATGGCAGGTGTGTGTGTGTGTGTGAGAGCTGTGTCACCTCTGCCCGGGCCTGGAGGACAGCTCCTGTGACAGCCTGTGTGCCAGGCCTGGTGGCCACCGTGCCCACCCCTCCCAGGCCCTCCTGGGCTTGCCACCTCAGGTTGCCTGCATCTTAATAGCTGTCCTGGTTTGTCTCACTCTGCTGCTCGGTCAACTCACTGGGGCACCTGTCAGAACAGGTCCGCTTGTGTTGCCTGCTCTTGACCTGTCAGTATTAGTAGGGTCAGGAAGGCTCTGGGGTGAGTGTGTTCCAGCCTCTCCTGGCCCTGTCTGCATTTGCCCCTTTTAGGGGGACACATGAAAATAGCTTGCAATTTGCCATGTGTATGGACTCGCTCAGGAACATGCTCAAGAATCTTAAGGGAATCAACAAGTCAGAATTTTAACTAAATTTAACTATTTTCAAAGAGAGCATTTTCTTGATAAAGATGTCTGGCTGTGAGTATTAACCATCTACCAGGCCTAGTGCTGGGCTTCCCGGGTGGCACTAGTGGTAAAGAACCTGCCTGCCAGTGCAGGAGACGCAAGAGATGAGGGTTCGCTCCCTGGGTCGGGAAGATCCCGTGGAGGAGGAAATGGCAACTCACTCCAGTATTCTTGCCTGGAAAATTCCATGGACAGAGGAACCTGGCTACAGTCCACAGAGTCGCAAAGAGTCAGACACGACTGAGCACTCGCGCTACTGATAGTGAAGCCTAGTGCCAGGCATCGTACATCTCCTGCCATGAAGGTGGTCCTGTTATTCCTCCATTTTACAGATGAGGAAACTAAGGCATAGAACGGCTGAATAACTGGACTCAGGCAACTGTCCAGCAGTAGAGCTGGGATGTGAACCCAGGTCTGACCATCCCTCTAGGGAGAGCTGGGCTGGCATTCCTGGGATGGCTCAGTAGTGACATTCTGCTGTCTGAGCCCTTTCTCACTCTCCATAGTATTGGTGATGTCAGCCCCGTTACAGCTGAGGGACGTGCACAGGGCTTAGGGACAGACACCCTGTATCTTTGAGCCTTTGTGCGCTGGAGAGGGTGGTCCCAGAGCTGATGTCACCTCAACCCCACTGCAATTCCGTTCCTGGGTTCCAGGTCCGATTTCTTTCTTGTGTTACCTAAGCCCTGTATGTCCTTATCTTGCTCTGCCCAGATAAAACGGTCTCTTAAGAAGAGAGCTGGGAAGATTTTATAACAGAGAAGGCTGTGGGTAGTCGAATGGCCTTGGCAGATCCCTGGTGAAAAGAGGTGTGGATACACTTGCCAAGCACCCCCGGTCTTCCTTTCCTGAGAGATGTCTGAGGGGTCCCAGCCGGGAGTGGCCCCAGGGAGTCCCACTGTTTCAGCTGCGTGCTCGTTTTTAGTCTATTAAAACCATTTTGTCTACTCTGGGGGGCTTGGGGGAGGGGTGAAAGCACTGACAACTGGACTGAAGATCGTGGCTGTGGGGACTTCCCTGGTGGTTCAGTGGTTAAGACTCCAAGCTTTCATTGCAGGGAGCAC
Organism: Bison bison bison; assembly: GCF_000754665.1. Classification (NCBI taxonomy): domain Eukaryota; kingdom Metazoa; phylum Chordata; class Mammalia; order Artiodactyla; family Bovidae; genus Bison; species Bison bison. The sequence goes on along the minus strand of NW_011495033.1, from coordinate 4,872,631 downwards.
AGGTTTGATTCTTGGTCAGGGAATTAAGATCCTCCATGCCGCAGGGTGGCCAAAGAAAACAGGAAAAAACCCTGATTCCTACCGATAGGTCATTCTCTGGGAATACGTCTAAAATAATATATATATATATGTTAGTCCCTCAGTCGTGTCTGACTCTTTGTGACCCCATGAACTATATGTAGCCTGCCAGGCTCCTCTGTCCATGGGATTCTCCAGGCAGGAATACTGGAGTGGGTTGCCATTCCCTTCTCCAAACACATATATTTATGTATATAAAATACATATATATATATATATAAAACATATATATTTGTATATATACATATATAAATAAAAATACATAAATACATAAATAAAACACACATATATATGTAAAATACACACACACACACACATATATATATATCTAAAAGCATGGGTGTGGAGTTGCTGCCTCAATGCAGTAAAGGCCGTGTGATCTGAGGGATGTCACTTAGCCTCTGAGCCTTGGGGATGAGGATGGTCCTCGTGGGCCCGTGGGGAGGGTAGGTTAGGATGAGGGCTGTAAACTGTGACGCGTGTGAGGCATCTGCCCAAGATGCCTGATCCGAACACGATCCAATGTCATCTCTTGGGTGCGCTTCAAGCTAGAACGGACAGTCACATCACTAGTGGGGCATCCTGGTCTCACCTGGAGCTCAAGGTGGTGGTTCAGTGTCAGAGGTGTTGCTTAGACCTTGATGGTAGAGAATGGATTGTAAAAGTGGGGGTAATGCTGACCCCACCCCACCCCCCACCTTGTGCTCAGAACTGTTTCTACAATCAGATCTCTGCCTTGTTCCATGGGAGCCTGCAGATATCTCAGCAGATCAGTAATCCACCCCGGCCATTTGGACACTCACCTTTTGGGATCTCCCCCCACCCCCTGTCCTGGGCTCCCTGCTAGTCATCAAAGCCACAGCCTTACCCATGACTAAGGCCACAGAGATGGGAGATGGGATTAGATATGTGCAGGTGCCTGCGGGCATACTGGCTGCATATGGGCATTCCAGCTGCTGGATACGTCTTATCGTTTTGTCTCCATGGTGATCTTTGGAGGCCGATCTTTCCCCTCATTTACAACAGAGGAAATGATGGCTCAGGGACATGGTCCATGGCCTGCAGTCCTTGAGCTGGTAGGAGGTGGGGGTGAGATTTGAACTTGAGTATCTCTCTGGCTCTGATCCCCATGATCTTTCCATTGAAGATGGGGAGAGCTCCCTCTTTCTCTTGCAGGAACACCTGGGCAGCTCTCCTTGAAGGGGATGCAGTGCTCTGCGTGTGGCCTGGAGGGGGCAGGCTGGCAATGCTCCTCCTGGAGCTGGCCGCTCTGGCAGTTTCTGCGTCTCTCCAGCCTCTTTCTGTCTGATCTCCTCTGGGGGTTTCAGGAGGAGCTGAAGATGGGGATTCTGGGGAATGACTTTTACTTTTGGTGGGTGCAGGGCACCCCTCTACCTGGGAGGTGGAGAAGGGGGCAGACCTCAAGTGGGGAGCCACCTGGGCTGAGGTGCCTGGGCCAAGTTAGACCTTGGGGCCTGAAGGCTTCTGGTGGGTAGCCGGCCCCCTCCCCACTGAAGCACCGAGCTCCAAGAAGTCAAACACGTGTTGACTCATTTGTTGGAGAAATTCAGCTCACGGGCTTCCTGCATTCCAGGGTGCTGGTATGCCAGAAATTCTCTGGAGGAGCAAGCAGGGAAGTCTTGTCTTAGAGTAAAAATGCTAATAAAACATCTCTAGAATCTGCTCCTTCCTTTTCACCCACACAGCCACTGACTAAATTACCTTTTGTTCTCATTTGCTGAATTGCCTTGGCTGCTTAATTGGCTTCCCTGTTTCTGGTTTCTCCACACCCACTTCAATCTGTCCTCCACATGGTTTCCAGAATGATCATTCAAAAATGCAGATCTGACCACGTTTCTGCCTTTGTATTCCTCCCCACGCCTGCAAGATTGAGTGCAGATGCCTTAGTGTGGCCTTCCTGGACCTTCCAGAACCTTCTGGGGTCTGCATGAGGGGTCTGCCCCCTGGCTGACTTTGCTCTCCCGTCTTCCCCATCCCCTCTAGTCTCTGGCTACTTGCCATATAAATATATCCCTTTCTTTTTTTCCCCATAAAGGTTTTCTTGTGACTGGCCTTGCCTCCGCTCTGCCCCCCACCTGGGTGTCGTCCCTGCCCCTTACCTTCTGTCTGTGTGTCACACTCCACACCCCACCCCAACCTATTGAATCCATTTCGGGGATTATCTCCTCTTTGATGTCTTTCTAGGATTTCAGCCCCCCCACCCCACAGACCCAGTCCCCCTGGGATCCCACAGACCTCTGTGGCAGCACCCAGGTGGCATACTCCATGTGGCATCAGCTGTCCCCATCTGGAGGGCCCCACCCTCCCTCTCTGTATGGGCTCAGAGTCTCTCCACGTGGTCCCTCCCTCAGAGTGGTCATGGCAAGAAAATAAAAAGTACAAACCAAAAAAGAAAAAAAAATGGCTAATTTGGGCTTAATAAAAATGTAGCTGCTCTTTGAAATTTGCGAAGACGTTTGGAGGAATGCTTGTGGATTGCACGGGACCCCAAGAAGAATGGAGAGATACCTTTTTTTTCCTTCTGTAGGTTTTCCAGAAGCAAACAGGAAGACTTACAAGATTTTAGAAGGAGGTTTGAGATGGTGCTGGGAGGGATTGGGGGCAGGAGAAGGGGACAACAGAGGATGAGATGGCTGGATGGCATCACCAGCTCGATGGACGTGAGTTTGAGTGAACTCCAGGAGTTGGTGATGGACAGGGAGGCCTGGCGTGCTGCAATTCATGGGGTCGCAAAGAGTTGGACACAACTGAGCGACTGAACTGAACTGAACTGAACTTGAGATAGTGCAAGCTTAATAAATGTTAGCAGTAAAGACTGCTTTCGACCGCAAGTAACAGAAAATGTGGGTTCCACAAACAGACTCTGATGTCTCTCCTGCAATGAGAAGTTTGGAGTTAGGTGGCTCATGTGTTTAGCAGCTGGACAGAGGTGTCTTTGGACAACTCTTGGCTATTCTAATCTTCAAAGCAGGGCTGTGGGAAGCCCCAGAGACTGCCCCACTTGTGAGGGAAACACTTTCCCGGCATTTCCAGCGGACACGCCCTCGTATCTCATTGCCCAGACCTGTCATACATAGTTAATTTCAAAGGGAGCTGGAGGTGGGGCCCGATCACGAAAGAGCCACGCTGGATCCCATCCTAGGTTGATTATGTGGATGTAAAGTCAGGGTTGAGAACCGCTGACTCGGATCAGTTCATCACCTGGCATGGTGCTGCCCTAAACAAAATCGGCCTGTGAGTGCAGAAGAGGTCAGGCATGGCTATCAGATGGGTAGTGAGCAGCACCTAACATGGCACCCATCATGCCAGGGGAGATGGCTATCACATTTGTCAGCCCCGGGTATTTGAGGAGCTCCCCTGCCCTGGCCGCTCACCCCTGCACGGTTCTTTATCCTTTTCTGTGACTGTCTCAGTTGCTAGGCAAACAGTTGTGTTTCTGGAAAGAAAGACCTGCCTCCCCAGTATACACATTGCAGGCGCTTTCAGATCAGGGTTTGAAGTGGGCCCACTGGCAAGAACCCATCTTTGCCGTTAGGTGCAGCCTCTGCCTTTTTTCCAGGTCTCTGCTTGATAATTCACATCTGGGTCCCTTCTGGTGTGCAGTGTCAGGAACTCTCTGGGATTTCCTCTTGTCGTCCAGGGCTTGAGAGCTAAGCCGTGCTCTGTGGGCTGGTGAACTTCAGACAGGCATGTGGAGTATGTTTGAGTTGAGACACAGGCTGTGTTGATTAAGGGGTCTGGTTTGTGGGTGCCTCAACCCCTGTGTCTCCTGACGGCTGCTCAGCAGACGCGCTGGGTGTTGGGGCCATCAGGGATGCTCCGACGGTGGACATACCTTCTCCCCTTTCTTTGTCTCCCCCCGTCCGGTCAGATCTGTCTGTGGACACATCTGTCACTAGTTGATGACGCATCTTACACATCAGTTCTTCAAGCTTATGCACCAGGCTGCTTATGGCCATGTCACAGTGCCTCTCGGTGCTGGGAGCCCGGACCAACTTTCCCGATGATTTGTTGAACGGATGGGTGATGTATAGAGGTTCTTCTTCCTTCTCTCGTGTCGTCAGTTCAGGCCCAGGGCAGTTAGGGGTTGAAGCAGGTGTTTGGCTTTCTCATGATTTAGTCCAGTATGTTCCCGCAGCCCCTGAGGACTGCTGGTTCTGAAAAGCCCATGGGGGTATTGGGCGCTTGTAGTGTTGAATTGACGTGGGAAGCAAACCTGCCACGGCAGCCCCAAGACTGCTCACGCACTGGCTTTTTAAGGCCAGCGTTGCTTTCTAGAGCACATTCACTTGGCCCACCCTTGGCCTCTCAGGTAGCAGCTGTCTTAGGATATGTAGGTCAAGGGAATGCCTTTCTCTTGGAAACCTTTCCTTCTGAGTCTCAGGACCTCAGTGGAATGGCAGGTGTTGCCGAGAAAACGAGGCTCCTTGGCTGTCCACCCTAGCCTGGCTCAAGCTCCCTCTTTCCCCAGAAGCCTCTTGGATACTTCTGAGCCTAATTGGTCCCTCCTTTCCTGCCTACTTAACACCCCCAACACCAGAGCAATTAGAATGGGCGATGCTATCTAATGGGGATGCTAATTGCGCAGAGGAACTAAACAAAGTCATCATTGCCTCTGGGCAGGGTCTCCTGCTATAATGGCCCCTGGTACTCTCAGCCATCAGCAAAACCAAAGACAGATCCTATTTCGTCTTGGTCGGGGGTGGGGTGGGGGGGTGGTTTGAAGCTCCCATTTGCCGCTGGTTGTCAGGCCCCAGAGTTCCGCAGCCCCACTGGAGCCAAGGAAGAGGGCGGGAGGCCCTGAGTTTCCAGCTGTGGCCTTCTCACCCCTGGCCTCCTTGGGAACGGCTCCACTTGTGGTCTGGGGCAGACTTGTTTGTTTGTGTTTGAAGTTCCCCGACTCCGAGTTTGACGTCAGGGCAGGGTTGCTGGCGGGAGGCTTGGCGGGGAGAGTGTCTCTGTAACAAATGCACGTGTCTGGCAGCTTCTCCTGGAGGGAGAGCACGGGTGCGTGGGGTGGAGGGAGCGAAGGATGGCTGGTTGCGAAATGCCCAGTTTGGGAACTGAGGTCACTTTCTCCTCTGCTCATCCCCACTTTCCCTGGCATGCTGGCTCTGCCCCTTGCCTGCTCACGGCAGCCCCCTGGATACCCTTGAGAGATCCGTGGGACTCAGCAGTGCCAGGGCTGAGGCACTCTTGGAGCCAAGCTCCTGGTCACACCCACAGGGGAGTCATCAGCCGAGTCATGACCTCCAGAGCCTTCCTTACTATCTCAGAAATAATTTCGCAACATGTTGGCCATGGCAGTCAGACCAGACTGCTTAGCTGGCGGGGTTAGCCGGGGGTCCCCAGAAGCGCACTCCAGTTTCGGGGAGGAGATGGGAGAAGTAAGAGGAGCCGCCCCAGGCCCTGGCAGACCTGGCTGGTGCCCAGGAAGGAGCTGCAGCTTCAGGGACTGTCCAGGGAAGGCTGGAGTAAGTCCTGAGAGCTTTGGCGACTTCCTAAAGTTTGGGATGGGTTAGACAGGGACCTGGGCTTCCCAGCTGGCACTAGTGATAAAGAACCCTCCTGCCAGTTGCAGGAGACATAAGAGACACGGGTTCGATTCCTGGGTCGGGAAGATCCTCTGGAGGAGGGCTTGGCAACCTACTCTAGTATTCTTGCTTGGAGAATCCCATGGACAGAGGAATCTGGAGGGCTGAGATCCATGGGCGTCGCAGAGTCGGACATGACTGAAGCGACTTAGCATGCATGAAAGCACAAGAATATGGCACTAGCAAAGACTGCCATGGACGTCCTCTTAAGAATATTTCGTGCAGCCCACCTAGGAGGAAGGAGTCAGGGTCCCATAGGTGTGGGTGAGCTGGAGGCTGGTCCGTGAACTGTCCCTGCTGGCTGGAGGGCTGAGTGAGCCGGGGGAAGGGGTGGAGGTGTGCAGGGGCCTGCAGGGGCCTCGCTTCACTCTGCAAAGCATGGTAGGGTCTCCTTGAAAGGGGCAGTCCCCTGGCATCGGGCAGGGTGGTAGTTGGTTTTAATGATTTCAGAGCAGGGGTCAGGTGTAGCCCAGAGGGTAGGTTCTTGCACAGAGGACCAGAGGCGGTGGCCCATCGTGGCTGGAGAGCGTGGAGAATGTAGGGCAGTCTGTGGCTTTTATTCAGAGGACTCACTGCCTGGGACAGTCTGGACATGACTGGATCCAATTGAGCCAGGTAGGCTGCCCAGCACCCACATCTTGACATCGCTCTTCTTGTCTCCCATCAAGAGTCTGAATGGGTTGTGACCTTTTTGGTTGTACAGAGCTATTCTGTGGGAAAATGCTATGCTTAGGGGCTTTGGGGTTGTGTGAGTGTTGGGACACCATGCTTACCTCCTGGAATTTTCATTGAGAACCCAGGGAGAGAAGAGGATAATTTACTAAGTACTAAGTAAATAGAAGAGAGAGACTTGCCTGGCGGTCCAGTGGTTGAGACTCCAAGCTGCCAATGGAGGGGGTGTGGGTTTGATCCTTGGAGGGGAACCAGGATTTTTACAAGCTGCATATATGGAGAAAAAATAGATACAATTATGATTACTACCAGGGTTGCTGATTGAGGATTGAGGTGATCTGCATAATTGAGAGAGCTCACTGTTGTACATGGGAGTCTGGTGTCCCTCTCCGCCTGTGCTGGGATTCGTTGCCCATTTATGCCTGTCACCTCTGTCCTTATAGACTGGCCCGCCTGCCCTGCTTGAGATGGCACGTCCTGGGACTCTGGGAGGGCCTGGCACTTTGCCGAACATTTTACATCCGGATTTTCTCATGTAAATCGTCACAGTAGCCCTTTGGGAAATCAGCCCCATTTTACAGATGGGGAGCTGAGGCTGACAGGTTACATCTGTGTTCACTGCTGGGGGAGGGTGATGGGGAGGGGCTTGGAGGCCAGGTCTCTGTGTCCCGAGAGCCAGAGTTCTTCCTCGGAGCTACACTGCGTCTTGGGTGTGTTTGGTGTAACCGGTGGAAACCTTCTGGGGCTTGTGTTTTTGTTGGTGGTGTTGTTCCAAGCTCTTTCACATATAGTTATTTTGACTCCAGCTTCTCTAAAACAATACCGTTTTATGGTAAGATTGAAGCTGAGCTAAGGGAGATTTCCCCAAGAGCCTTGATCTTACATGTCAGAACTGGAACCGGAGCCCAGATCTTTGAGCCTCGGACACTTGGTGAACACTTGCCATGCGTCATGTCTTGGTGATACCAGCGGCTGTTTGTCGGCTGACTTGATGCTCTTCTGCTCCTTCTTTAAGTCTGACTGAGCCTCAGGGCAGGCGCAGGATGCACGCTCATGACGTGAAAGAGTATCATAGGTGGACGGAGACTTTCGTTCCAGCCTCAGTCCGCCCCTGTGGCCATGGTGCTGATGACTCTTTCCCTCTCGCCGCTGGGTCCCATTGCTGAAACCCCAGGTGTTCTTCCCTTCTGGAATTTCTATCTGGCGGTTTTGTGGTTAAGAGAAAATGACGCTACCCATGAAAGGCCCTGGTGGAGGCCCCTAGGGCTGGGCTGGCCAGCCCGCTGTGGTTTGTCTGGGAAAGTAACCCCTGGGTGGTTCTACAACTGTGGCCAACTTTCCAAAAAGTGAGAGCAGTCTTATTTTGCTTGGGTAGGCACTGTGCGCAGCACGCCGGACACCTCCTCCAGCAGAACACAAATCTGCAGGTGTCGTTTCTTCTTTCCAAGCTTCAGGACACCAACCCCCCCTTGCCCATGACTCATTCTCCTTCCTGGTCTTCACGGCCAGCCAGGGCTATGGATTGTCACCTGGGTACAGTGAGGAATTCCTTTAAGTTCTGCTGGGTCCTACCCACTAGTCACTCTGGCTGCCTTTTGACAGGTACTCTGAAAAAAAATGAAAGTGTTAATTGCTCAGTTGTGTCCGACTCTTTGCAACCCCATGGACTGTAGCCCGCCAGGCTCCTCTGTCCATGGGATTCTCCAGGCAAGAATACTGGAGTGG
>NW_011495033.1:4854215-4864441 GCF_000754665.1 Bison bison bison | reverse complement strand
CTTTGCACCCCCATGGACTGTAGCCCGCCAGGCTCCTCTGTCCATGGGATTCTCCAGGCAAGAATACTGGAGTGGGTTACCATTCCCTTCTCCAGGGGATCTTCCCCACCCAGGGATCAAACCTGCGCCTCCCACATTGCAGGCAGATTCTTTACCATCTGAGCCACCTGGGAAGACCAGTGAGGACCTCTAGCAGCCTTTAAAAAAAGAAACCTTTCACTCCGCTTCAGGGGAACCCACTCTGATTTTTGAGACTTTCCTGAGCCATCACTTGTCCAACTGACGTTTGTTTTCAACTCTCATTTTAATAAACATGAGTGCCTGTCAGGGCTACAGAATGTAATATGTGTTCAGTTGTTCATTCATTCAACAAAGGTTTTACCATAGCAGACCATGCGCCAGGTGCTATGCTGGCTCCTGGGGACACAGTGGTGATCAGGTGATCAAGAACATAGACTAGGCACCTGGCCTCAGGGATTTTCCCATCTAAAGAAGGAAGAAGACAAGCCAAATATTAAATGTGTGATCTGATAGAGGACAAGGGCTGAGGGCCTGGAGGCTGAAAAGGGCTGGACTTGGTGATGGGGCTGAACTAGAGAAGCCCCCAGATCCTGGCTCATTGCCAAGGCCAGGTTGGCTGATCTTGATGTTGCCCTGTGTTGGCCAGTCTTAGCACAATGAACAGGTTATTCATCGGCTCCCAGGGGTGTGGCCCTTGAAACACTCCGGCTGGGGACGGATAGACCTCTTTGCTGCTGATGTCAATGTCAGCAGCCCGACCTTGTTGCTTCATGCGGAAGAGAATGGTTTTGACTTTGCACAGCTAATTGATTTATTGCCCTATCTCTGGTCAGCAATTTGACGCTGTGGTTTGAGAGCAGTTTGGAGTGGAGGGCAGGCTGTGGGAAACCGTTTAATGTGGGGATGAGGCCCCTGTATTTCCTTCTCTCCTTCCTTTCTCAGGCATCTTTGAGCACACATTATGTGCCAGGTGCAATAATAGGTTTGAGGGGACAGTCCAACGCGGTGGGCATAGTTCCTGCCCTGATGTATAATAATGGGGGACTAAGCAACCCACTCCAGCATTCTTGCCTGGAAAATCCCATGGTTAGAGTAGCCTGATAGGTTACAGTCCATGGGGTCGAGAAGAGTCGGACACGACTTAGAGACTTCACTTTACAACCTAGTTTTGGGGGGAAGTTTCCATACTATAGTTCAATCCTCCCACCGGACTGTGAGCTGGAATCATCCTTGCTCTTGTACAGATGAGAGAACCAAGACTCAGGAAAATTAATGAACTTTGCTAAGGTCACACAGTTAAATGACAGAAACTAGATCTGAATCAGATTCTTTTTTTTTTCTTTTTTTAAAATTATGAAAGTATGATAACACATTTACATAACACATTAAATTATCAAAGTCTGATAACACATTTACGTTACAAGACATTGCAAAATACAAAACAAAGTTACATGTAGTTCTACTATATATTACAGTTCTTTTTTTAAGTGGATAAATTAAGATTTTCAGTTGGAGTTCCAGTATTGAATCCAGATTCTGTTCAACTCCAAAATCTGTGCTGTGTTCACTGCCCCGGGAGCTCACATCTGGAGGGGGGGACCCGGTTAGAAGCTTGAACATGAGGCCCTCTGTAATAGCGGCTCCCAGAGAGGTGTGGACAGGGCACTAGGAAGGGGAGAACGGGGAGGATTCTAATTAGCCTAGGGGGTCTTGACCAGACCAAGGACACTGTGGCTGGAAGAGAGAAGGACGTCCAACTGCTACAGACATTTGAGCAGAGGCCCAGGAGTACAGACGTACAGAAAGTATTAATATTTGAGGACCAGCTCCTAGGTGAGTGCTCACCTGGAGGACTGGGTGGGTCAGGGGTAGGGTGGAATGGAGATGAGGCTGGAAAAGAAAGCTGAGGTCCTGAACTCGGAGTGGCCTCTCGTCACACTTGGAGAAGGGCTCCCCAGGTGGTGCTAGTGATGAAGAACCCGCCTGCCAATGCAGGAGACACAAGAGACGATCTCTGGGTTGGGAAGATCCCCTGGAGGAGGGCACAGCCATCCACTCCAGTATCTGGAGAATCCCTTGGACAGAGGAGCCTGGCGGGCTAGGGTCTATAGGGTCCCAAAGAGTTGGACACACTGAGATATTTACAGATAAAAGAACAAGGAATGAATTAGCAATAGCAAAAACTCTCGGGGGTGGTGGAGGGGCAGTAGGTACTGGGAAGTGGCTCCCGAGGGCAGGGTTCATTCATGCAAGACTTTGAAGGTGGTGCTTGTCTTGAGGGGAAGCTCCCGAGTTGCCATCTCGGCAGCTCTCATGGGGTCCCCGGGTCGCTGAGTCTCAGTGGGACCTTCCCTCTTTGGGTTGTCGCTCATTTCCCTCTGTTTGAGTCCACTCCCTCTTCTTAATCAGTCCCAGCTGCACTCTGCCCTGAAGGTCTTGCCCCTCCACATTCCTCAGCACGGTGTGAGGCTGTCGGGCCCAGCATTTGTCAAACAGAATACTAGTATTTACTCTTATTTGCAGCTTTAGCCTTTTGAGACTCTTTTGAAACCCGTGGATGGGCTTTGCCCGGAAAACGCATAGATTCATGTGTCTGAAATTTGCATGCATTTCAGGGAGCGGGTCTTGAAAGCCTCTTGGTGGACCCCAGTCAGGGACCTTGGCCAATAGAGCCACAGCCCACCGGCCTGGCCGGCCCTCAGGATGTGCGTGCCGTGGGCTGGGCGCTCATGCTGAGGGCTTCGTTTCTTCTTAGCCTCCCTGAGAGGGAGGTTCTATTCTTACCCCCCATTTTCTGGAGCAGGAAACTGAGACTTTCCTGGGGGCTGGGCGTTCTGTAGCTTGTCGGAGGTCACAGGGCTCGGGTGTGTCTGAGCCCTCGGGTCCTAGCCCGGGTAATCTGATTCTTGGCTGGAAGTCTCTTAAGTGGAAGGTTACTCATCCTCCCCAGGCCCCTGCTTTTTTCACATCATCCATCGCTGACTGCCCCTACCCCTCCCCTCCTCCCAAGCAGGAAGCCCTTCTTCTTCCCGTTCTCTGTTCTGCCCAGTCTTGCCCATTACTTTCTGAAGAGCGTGGTCCTTGGTGGGAGGTGGGGAGGGTGGTGTGGCCGCCGGCCTTGGGTGGGACAGAGGGTGGGGGTTGGTTCTCTAGGCTTCCCTGCTGGCTCTCCCAGACCCTACTCCTCTTCTCCTGCCGCCTCGGTTTCCTGCTTCACCCTGCTTGAATGGCAGCAGAGGGGCCACCCGGCAGGCCCCCGTCCTTATCTCACGGCTCGTGTTTGCCAGAGCTCCCCGAATCACGTCCACGTGCCCCGAGTGAACCCGCTTTTCTGTCCTGGGCTCCCCGCAGGCGAAGCTGCTCCGGTACATCTGCAAGCAGTGGCACTGCAAGCTGAGCGTGGCCCCGGGCGAGAGGACCTCGGAGCTCGACAGCTACCCTCGCTTCAGCGACTGGCTGTACACCTTCAACGTGAGGCCGGACGTGGTACAGGTACGGGGGCTATGCCATGGGGACTGGGGTCTTCGGGTGGGAGGTGGGCGAGGTGTCGAGCAAAGGGACCACACACAAACCCGAGGACCGGCTCCACAGTGGCTACGACCCATGGGGCAGGGGACGGCAGCCACAGGAGGGACCCAGGGACACGTGGCTCTAGCATGCGTCCTGGGTGCCATCACTCTATGAGCCAGACAGCCTGACCCCACCGCTCATAGGTTCATCATGAGGACAGCAGCCAGCGTTTCTGGAAACACTGACTGTGCAACAGACACGGTGTTGAATACTCTGTATAAATAATCTCACTGCATTCCCAAAAAGCCCTGTGAAGGAGTTACTATCATGATTGCTGTTTTACACTTGAGAAAATTAAAGCACCATTTTATACTTGAACAAATTAAAGCGTGGATAGGTCAAATAGCTTGTTTAAAATCATACAGCTGATAAATGATAGTTTTGGAATTTAGAAGCAAGGATCTGAGTTTAGTTTTCCCCTGTAAGGCCAGTAATAATACTGTTTTCCTTCCTTTGTTCTCTTTTCCCATCCATCTAACCTACCTACCTACCTACCCACTAAAGTAATCAACCAGTATGCAAGGAGAAGGTCAGAGGTCAGAGGCAGCTCTCCTGGGGTATCAATAAATCAGTTGTTCACCCAGGCAGGTCTTTTAAATCCCTCATTTCTCTTCTAAAATGGAAAAGATGGACTTTACTGTTGTTGTAAAAGTAACACGAATTCATTTTATTTAGACACTTTGGAAAACAGAAGAAGAAGGGGGAAACAATCACATACATATTACCACCACTCAGAGAAAAATCTGTGATCATTAAGATTTTGATAGTTCCTTCCAGCCTTTTTTTTTACCCTAATACTTAAGTCTTTAAAAAAAAAAATCTCTAGATGGGTTAGACCTGTGCTGTCTAGTAAGGTAGCTAATATTATGTTCTTGGAATGTGGCAAGTCCACACTGAGATGTGTTATGATTTCAAAGACATAAATTCAAAGATGTGCTGAATTCTGATGACGTGATCCAGAAAAAAGAAAATAGTAATAACTTAATATTTAATCTGTTGAGATGCTGTTTTGGTTATATGAAGCTGAATAAAATGATTTAAATTTATTTCATATATATTTACTTTTTAAAGTGTGGCTATTCAAAAATTAAAATTTAAGTATGTGGTTTGCATTATATTTCTCTAGGGCAACACTGATTTAAATCATCCTGAATAAACAATTTTATATTTTACTCTTATCATTGGACATGCTAACCAGCATGTTTTCCTTGTATTTTCACACTTGGTAACCACCTCCCACCACTTTCTTTCAGGAGCTTTATAATGTCTGAGTATATGTGCTGTCGTTTACCAGGCAGAGGTTAATTCCAGTTGTTGACTATTGTATATGTCATGGTGGTTAATATTATTTATGAAGCTGCTTGTATATTTAAGAATTTTCACTAGGAGAGAGTCCTTGGACAGGAGGTGACTTGAACTTAAGAAATTCCTGTCATGGGTGAGAGAAGATGGGGTGAATGCGGGCTACCCACAGGGCTCTTCTAGCACCTTACACGCTCCCAGCCCTGGCCCTGGCCCCAGTGGTCCTCACAGTTGTGACCTACGTCAACTTTTAAGAAGCTGGCAGAAAAGAGTTGGCTCATGAGAAGTTTGAAGGAAACTGCTTTGTGAGATGGGGGTGCCTTGGGTGTATTGTTAACAGTCACAGGCACGCATGCACATAATATGTATGTTGTTAGTCGCTCAGTCACGTCGGACTCTTTGTGACCCCTTGGACTGTAGCCAACCAGGCTCCTCCGTCCATAGAATTCTCCAGGCAAGAATACTGGAGTGGGTAGCCTTTCCTTCTCCAAGGATCTTCCTGACCCAGTTATTGAACCCGGGTCTCCTGCACTGCAGGCGGATTCGTTACCGTCTGAGCCACCAGGGTACCACCAGCTGCTTAGTCGCTCAGTGTGTCTGACTCTTTGTGACCCCATGGACTCATGGCCCACCAGACTCATGTCTGTAGCCTACCTGGAAGGTGCTGGGGCCCCACGTGGGCAGTGACTTGCCCAGCATCGCATCAGCGTCATCCCTACTTGATGATGAGGACCACCGGCTTCAGAGTGGCCAAGTTACTCTATGAAGGTCCCCAAGCTGTTAACAGGGGCAGACTTGAGGGTCAAACCCGGGGCTGCTGGACTCCAAACTGTGCCTTCTAACTTCCTTTCTTGGGCTTAAGACATCTTTGGCAGATGGCTTTGCTCCGTGAGGGATTTCCCTCAGATCTGCAGAGATACGAAATATCTTGGAGACCCAGCCTCACCCATGTCCGTCTTTGAGAGAGGAGCCAGCCGTGCCCAGGGCAGAAGCTAGGACCCTGGAGGCAGGCTGCAGGAGCTTTTTGGCCTCTAGGGAGCCCTCTGGTGGCAGCCGGGACAGGGGTCTCCCAGCCGGGCCCAGAGGTGTCGTGGATCCTGAGCTACGTGTTGTCTGAATCACAGTCACGCGTGAGGACTTGCCTAGTGGTCCAGTGGCTAAGACTCCATGCTCCCAATGCAGGGGACCCGGGGTTTGATCCGGGGTTGGGGAACTAGATCCCACATGCTGCAACCAAAGAAGACCCCACGTGCTGCAACTAAGGCCTGGTACAGCCAAATGAATAAATATTTTTAAAAAGCAATCAAAAAACAAAGTCATCTGTAACAGTCAGAGCTGGGTGTAAATGAGGGGAGAGCTCATTTGTGCACAGGTTCAGGCAGGCTAGAGAGCCCACGAGCCAGGTGTGTTTGGGAGCCTGGATGCTCCCTGGCGGAGGGCACTGGGGCAGAGTCTGAGCAGAAAGCAGCTGTGTGTGGGTGCTGGGATCGGGGTGAGATGGCAGGAGTGTCTCCGGTTGCTCTGTGTTTTACTTCAAGATACAGTGGAGACGCATGCCCCTCCCTCCGTGTCCCCTCACCCCTCCACCTCCCTGCCTACACCATGGTCCAGGCCCCCATCCTCTCGCCCAAGCTCCTGCAGCAGCCCCAGAACTGTCTCCCTACTTTATCATTGACCTGCTTCATTCCGTTTTCCACACAGCATGAAGAAATGTAAATTGGACCACATCATTTTCCAGGGCTTCCCATTTCTTTCCGAATAAACACCAGATGCCTCACACACTTTGACCTCTGCCTGTCTCTGACCTCATTTCACTAACCCTCCCCTTTACTCCCTCTGGTCTGACTTTTGCACCCACTCCCTTGCTCCCTGGGGTGCTCTTTCCTAGGCTTATCCCTTGGACATCATTGTAGTGTCAGAGCCATTGTCACCTCCTCCGTGCAGTCTTCCCTGATGAGCAAAAGGCCACTCATATTTCTTTTTCTTGAATTTTTTATTTTGTACTGGAGTATAGCCAACTTTCAGTGTTGTGATAGTTTCAGGTGAAAAGCGAAGGGATTCAGCCAAACATATACATGTATCCATTCTTCCTCCAAACCGCCCTCCCACCCAGGCTATACAGTAGGTCCTTGTTGGTTATCCAGTTTAAATATAGCAGTGTGTACATGGCCATCCCAAACTCCCTGACTATCCCTTCTCCCCAGCAACCATAAGTTTGTTTTCTAAGTCTATGAGTCTCTTTCTGTTTTGTAAGCTCATTTGTGTCATTTCATTTTAGATTTCACATGCAAAGGATGTCATACATTATTTCTGATATTTCTCCTTGTCTGTCTGACTTTCTTCACCCAGTATGACACTCTCTAGGTCCGTCTATGTTGCTGCAAATGGCATTATTTCATTCTTTTTAATGGCTGTCACTCCATGTTTCTTAACCCCACCAATTGTGTGGACTCTGAACGGCTCCCACTCCACTCTGCTAGGCCCTGATGCATCCTATGTGCTTACAGCCAGAATTGGTTCTAGAATAGGTTGTTGTTCAGTCACTCAGTCGTGTCTGACTCTTTGCAACCCCATGGACTACAGCATGCCAGGCCTTCCTGCCCTTCGCCATCTCCCGGAGCTTGCTCAAACTCGCCCATTGAGTCGATGATGCCATCCGACCATCTCATCCTCTGTCACCCCCTTCTCCTCCTGCCTTCAATCTTTCCCAACGTCAGGGTCTTTTAAAATGAATCAGTTCTTCGCATCAGATGGCCAAAGTATTGTAGCTTCAGCATCAGTCCTTCCAATGAATATTCAAGGTTGATTTCCTTAGAGATTGACTGGTTTGATCTCCTTGCTGTCCCACTTAAGAGTCTTCTCCAACACCGCAGTTTGAAAGCATCAATTCTTTGATGCTCAGCCTTCTTTATGATCCATCTCTCACATCCATACATGACTACTGGAAAAGCCATAGCTTTGACTCTTCGGACCTTTGCTGACAAAGTGATGCGCCACCTAGGTAGGCAGGCGCACATTTCAGAAACCAAAGTTCCAAATGGCATGAAAGCCACACCCCTTTCCACAGTTGAACTCAGACAGAATCCTTTGACTTCTGAATGTCAGCGAAACCACTGTTTATTTTCCTAAATGAATGTTTTATTTTGGAATAGTTTTAGATTTACAGGAAAGTTGCAGAGTCCGTGCAGGGTTCCCGTCTGCACTCCTCACCCAGCGTCCCCTGTCATTAACATCATATATTACCAGGGTACATTTGTGAAAACTCAGAACATGGCATTGGTTTATGACTACTAATTACACTCCAGATTCCATTTGGATTTCACCAGTTTTTCCATTGTTGTCCTCTTCCTGGTCTAGGTTCCAATCCAGGGTACCATGTTGTTCTCTTTAAACATGTATTCATTTAGTTGTGGCATGCGGGATCTAGATTGAACCTGGACCCTTTGCTTTAGAAGAGCTGAGTCTTAGCCACTGGACCACCAGGGAAGTCTCACCACATTGTTTTTATTCACATACAAATTTGTTTCCCCCCCCTTTTTTTTTTTAATATATATAAGATGCTAAAATGGGATCATAGGATAGTATCATCCTGAGGTGTTTAGTTTGAATTTCATCTCTGTGTTGGTCCATGCAAGCCCACCTCATTCTTCTTTCTTTTAAAGTTATTTATCTACTTGTTTGGCTGTGCTGGGTCCTGCAGGCTTTCTTTAGGTGCAGACTTTCTCAGTGCTTCTCACTGAGGCAGCTTCACTTGTGGAACATGGGCTGTAGGGCGCACGGGCTTCAGTAGTTGCGGCACGTGGGCTCAGGAGTTGCGACTCCCGGGCTCTCGAGCACAGGCTCAGTAGTTGTGGTGCGTGGGCTGAGTTGCTCCAGGGCATGTGGGGTCTTCCCAGACCCAGCCCTGCCTCCTGCATTTGCAGGCGGATTCTTTGCCACTGAGCCGCCAGGGACGCCCACTTCATTCTTCTTTAGCAATAGAATAGGAAGAAGTTGGGTTTCTCCTCAGTATTTCAGGAATGGCTGTGTTGGAGCCCTCCAGAAGGTATCAGCTTGTGCCCAGTAGAAGCTGTGTGCCAGGCAGCGTGGTGCCTGGCATGTGGGAAGCCCTGGCATGTATTTGCTGGTGAAAAGTGACTGAGGAATGAGCAAGAGTCACAGTGGGATGCAGGCTGGGGGTGCCAGACTTGAAAACGGGGTCTCTGTCTTTTTTCTGTTCAGTTTTTGGAGAAAAGATCCAAATCCATGAAGCCTGGCATTTCCTTACGCTGAGCTGTGGGGGTGCACTGGTGCAGTGAACACCCTCAGGACAGTTTTGCCAGGACTGCTCCCGGAGGCCTCTGGGAATGCTTTTTGTGTGATGGGACTTGTCTCTTCAGTCTCTTGGGGTTTTCTGCTGCTCCAGGGAGCACTTGAAATATGTATAGTGCAATAGAGAAACCGTAATTTAAATTTTATTCTGTCACGTCGGTATGTATGTAAGTCGCTCAGTCACATCTGACTTTGCAACCCCATGGACTGTAGCCCACCAGCTCCTCTGTCCATGGAATTCTCCGGGCAAGAATACTGGACTGGCTTGCCATTCCCTTCTCCAGGGAATCTTCCTGACCCAGGGATCGAACCTGAATTTCCCGCATTGTAGGCAGATTCTTTACTGTCTGAGCCACCAGGGAAGCCCCTGTCATGTTGGATTTTCATATAAATAGCTACTTGGCTGTTGCTGTGATGGAGCAGTGCAGGTCTGGGTCCTGTGCTGGGAGCCGAGACTCTAATCGCTCTCTCCCCAGGGCCAGGAGCTCCCAGGCTGGGGAGAGGCACGGTCAACAGCCGGTGCTGAGTGCCCGGATGGAAGCCAGCCTGGGATCCGTGGGAGCCGGTGGGCAAACTCACCGTGGGTGCTAGTGGGCAGCTAGATGGGCAGGAAGGGAACAGAAACTGCAAAGACCTTGGGGTTAACAGAGCTGTGCTGTCCTTGCCAGGAAGAATTTGCAAAGATCTGGAAGGAATAGGTGAGGAAACAGGGTTGGTTCATGGGAACCTCCATGAGTGGAGTGTAAGGGTTGGGATTTTTACCTGAGAGATCATGGAAGGGTGTATATGTGAGACAGGAAGAGAGAGAACTTTAGGGTTGTTTGAAGACAAGTAGATCTCCTCCTGGACTTCCTTGGTAGTTGGGCTTCCCTGGTGGCTCAGATGGTAAAGAATCTGCCTGCAATGTGGGAGTCCTGGGTTCGATCCCTGGGAAGATTCCCTGGAGGAGGGCATGGCCACCCATTCCAGTATTCTTGCCTGGAGAATCCCATGGACAGAGGAGCCTGGTGGGCTGCAGTCCA
>NW_011495033.1:4847365-4854115 GCF_000754665.1 Bison bison bison | reverse complement strand
GGTGCCCCTACTGGTGAGGAGTAGGAGCGCCTGCCCTGAGCAGATCTGGATGGTTGGGGGTCGTTAAGATGAGGGAGTGGGCAGGCGAGTGAGTGTAGAGGCAGGGCCCCTTCTCTGGGCATCTAGAGTCACACACTGTGATTATTTCCGCCCTCCTCCCACCCTCTTCCTCATGTACAGGTTAAAAACTAAAAATCACAGCTTCATGTTCTGGCTGCAGCTGGGGAAATGATTTCACAGCCTGCTGGCATGGAGCCATTTTTTTTTTTCCTTTGGCAATTTCCCTGTTGGAAGTTGTTAAAGGAAGTGGCAAGCGCTGGCTGGGCCCAGTGCTAGCAGGGAGCGTGGGGGATGCAGAGGCTGGATTCCAGGGCTGCAGTCACGGTCCACAGGCTCTTTGAACAAGCTCTTGCTGGTGGCGTGTTCAGAATTGAAGATGCAGGCGGGTCCGGTAAGGGGTTTATGTGGTGGCCCCCGCTTCCTCTTTCCTTGTATCCCTGTGTCTAAAGTCAGGTCTTCTCTTGGGGATGGAGAAGAAAGCTGCCTGACCTCTGCTACCATCTTGGCTTCCCACTGGCTGGGAGTGGCTGCAGCTCCGTGGGCCCCAGGAGGTAGGCCGTGTGGAGCGGGAGGCTGTAGAAGATTAGACCAGAAGAATGAGTGGGTATTTGGCTCCTGGATTCAGCTTTAATAGACATGAATCCTGCCTCTCCTCCCGCCCTCTTCCCGTCCCTACCCTCTCCCTCTGGAAGCCCGAGGCCCCGCCATCCTGACTGCCTTGCTCATTGGCAGCTGGGAGCATCCTTGGAATGCGGCCCACACCCTCACCCTGCCGCCTGCAGGGATCTGGGCCGGCTGTCAGTCCTACGGGCCCAGGGCTGCCTCCATACAGAGGAGTTGAGATCTCTGGCACTGATCTCAGTACCAGCTCAGTGTGGCTGGCAAGTGGAGCCCTGGCCAGTGGACTGGCCTGTGGGCATCACCCAACCAGTCAGGAGAAGACCTAAAGCCAGATATAGAAGGAAGAGGGAAAACTATAAGGGAGCACTTTATAGCTACTATCCTCTTTAATCCCTGGGATGGGGGTTGGGGGAAACACTAGGATCCCTACTTTATAGCTGAGCAAACAGGCTCAGAGACGCTGAGTGACATGTTAGCGTCACACAGCAGGCAGATAACCAAGTCAGGATTCAAACTCACATTCTTGTGACTCCAAAGCCAGGCTTCCTTCCCCTGACAGATTTTGTCCTCTGACCTCTGACCCAGAATAGCCTGGCCTGGGGTAAGGATACTGTATGTAGTTGCCTGGTTGAATTGATCTTTTTTTCTTCCAGTCTTCCTCCCTCTCCACTCCCCTTCCTGCTCCCCCTGCCCTCTTCCTCTCTCTCAGTCTCTTTTCTCTTTTTTTCCAGCCTTCCTTTCCCCCCTTCCCCACTCTTCCTTTCTCTTCTTTCATCCCTCCATCCTTCTTCCTTTCCTCAATCTCCTTCTTCTTTCTCTCCTTTCCAACCACCTGTTTGACATCCCATGATCACTTACCTTGTGCCAGGTACCCAGATTCATTACTGCAGGGGATTCCTTGATGAACAAAGTACAGTCTGCCCTGAGGGGCTTACAGGGTGGTGGGATGTACTCATCTCCAAATAACCATGGTGATGGGTCCCCAGGGAGGAAAGGATGAAACACGGCAGGATGCAGAGCAGAGGATGCCTGCTCACGTTTCGCCTGTTCATCCACGCATGCGCTCGCCCAGTGAACATGCACTTAGCTCCTGTTGTGAGTCAGGTCCTGATCTAGGCACTGCTCATGAGTTCCTGTCCTTACAAGACTTGCAGACATCACCCTCTTCCATGGATGAAGTGATTTATTTTTTTGATCATGAGCCAAAGTGCCCTCTTTTAAGCTTTGAGTGAAGCTTAAAAGAAGAGTTGACCTGGTTCCTAGATATCTGAAAAATCATGAAATGACTGCTCTGCTCAGCCTGTACTGGTTGAGCATTTTTTACAGTGAGCTCATTTCCTCAATCTTTTAGATTTCTGGGCTACCAAGTCCAGCAAAACCCGACGAGACTGGAAGTGCCACGTGGGCCGGGACCTGGGTGTCTTGCTCATTGCTCTGTCTCCAGTTCCTGGCATGTAGGAAGTGTTCTTGATGAATGACTGCAGCTAAGTGAGATTATCCAAAAATTTTGGTCTCTTTGGTCTCAGGAACTCTCTGATCTGAGCTAGTGAAAGTTGAATTGCAGGGGTCTCTGGGGAGGTCTTTGGGGGCTGCTGAGGCCTGGGGTTGCTGAGCTGCCTTTGGTTTCCGTTGGCAACAGGCAGACTTGAGCAAGACTGTGTGCCTGTCGCTTCCTCCAGGGCCACTGGCTCCTGAGGCCTGCCTTCTGTGGGGACTGCCTCAAAGGCAAGATTGCTCTAGAACAGATCTGCCCAGCTAGATATTGGGAAATTCTTGTGTCAACACTACACTGTTTTAATTACCTTAAAGAAAAAGTCTCTTCTTTCATTGCTCTTCCTTTTTAAAAAAAATCAGCATATAAGTTTCACTGGCTCCTGCTTCCAGCTCTGTGCCTTTGAGCAGGCAACAAAATTAGAAAGCAAGATTGCTTAAGGGCATGACCCCTGGAATTAGACAGCCTAGCCCCTGGTGCTGGGAGGCAGATATAAGCTTCACTTTGCCACTTGCCAATGGTGTGATCTTGGATAAGTCCCTTACCTTTCTGAGCCTGTTACTAGTCTGTCGGTTGCTCTAACTAGAAACTGAGGAGTCATTTCTAATTCCTTCTTCTTCCTCCACCTTGACATTCAGTTGACTAGCAAATCTCGCTAGCTCTATTTCCAAATATATATCCCCAATCCATCTATGTCTCTTTTTTCACCACTGCCACCTCCCTAGTCCTTGCTACTTCATGGACTTGTGCATTAGTACCTACATTGCTCTTTGTATCAGTCTTGCCCTTCTCTCCGTTTCATTGTTCATGAGTCAAGAGTGATTTTTATTCTTCGTCGTCTTTTTTTTATTGTTGTTCAGTCACTAAGTCATGTCTGATTCTTTGTGACCCTGTGGACTGGAGCATGCCAGGCCTTCCTTTCCTTCACTGTCTCCCGGAGTTTGCTCAAATTCATGTCCATTGAGTCGGTGATGCTATTTAACCATCTCACCCCCTTCTACTTTTGCCTTCAATCTTTCCCAGCATCAAGGTCTTTTTTCAGTGAGTCGACTCTTTGCATCAGGTGGCCAAAGTATTAGAGCTTCAGCTTTAGCATCAGTCCTTCCCATAAATATTCAGGGTTGATTTTGTTTAGGATTGACTGGTTTGATCTCTTTGCTGTCTAAGGGACTCTCAAGAGTCTTCTCCAGGACCACAAATTTGAAAGCATCACTTCTTTGATGCTCAGCCTTCTTTATGATCCAACTCTCATATCCATACATGACTACTGGAAAAACCATAGCTTTGACTATACGGACCTTTGTCTTCTTTTTAAAATATTTCTTTATTTATTGTTTGGCTGTGTTGGCTCTGCAACATGCAGGCTCTTCACTGCGGTGCTCAGGCTTCTTTCTAGTTGGGGTGCATGGGCTCACCATCTCGAGTTGTGTTGCAACTTGAGGGCTTAGTTTCCCTGTGGCATATGGGATCTTAGTTCCCCAACCAGGGATCAAACCTGTGTCCTCTGCATTGAAAGGCAGATTCTTCACCACTGGACCACCAGGGAATTCCTACGTGATTCTTCTTAAAGCCCCAGCACAACCCCCTCACTTTTCTGAGTAGGGTGCTTCACTGGTATCTTGTTGCACTCAGCATCCAATCCAAAGCCCTCACCATGGCCTTCAAGGCTCTGGAGTATTCGCGTCTGCCTCCTTCTGTGTCTCCTGCTGCCCCTTCTCACTCGTCCCCTCATGTTAGGACAGGTCAGGTTATTTCCTGTCATA
This sequence comes from Bison bison bison, assembly GCF_000754665.1. Classification (NCBI taxonomy): domain Eukaryota; kingdom Metazoa; phylum Chordata; class Mammalia; order Artiodactyla; family Bovidae; genus Bison; species Bison bison. Next base: position 4,850,179 of record NW_011495033.1, on the reverse strand, counting down.
GCCCGGGGCCTCTGTGTATTCTGTTTCCTCTGTCTGGAAATTTCTATACTGTCATGGCTAGCACCTTCTCATCCTCTGATGGGAGCTTAGAAGTCAGCTCTTCAGAGAAGCTATCCCATCTAAAATTAGATGCACACCCCGCCCCCCGCCCCCATAGCCACCACTTTGTCTCAGTATGCTATTTCCTTTTAGCACTTATTCACGAATCTCGATTACGTATTTTAGTTATTTTTGAATATGTTTTTTTATTGTCTCTTGATAGAATATAAGCTCCCAAAGGAAAGAGACTATATATTTTGTTCGCTGCTGTATCCTCTGTGCTGAGTAAGGTGCCTGGCCCACCCTGGCTGTTCAGTAGCTGTCTATTGATTATGGGTGGATGGATGGCTGGATAAATAGGTGGAGAATGACATGGTACCAGGGCACATAGTAAGCCCTTACTAAGTAAAAGCTATTATGTTCTCCTACAACTAGTTAAAACTTTTCTGTAGCAAGTTCCAATACAAGCTGGCTTGAAGAAAATAGTCTTTTATCAGCCTAGGTAATAAAAGTCCAGGGAAGTCTGGATGCAGAAGCTCAGATGATGCCTTTAGAGCACACTTCTCAGACAGGCCCACTCCACGTGGCAGGCTTGAAGGGCACCAGGAGCTAAGCCTCACTTTTTTTCAGTAGAGTAGCAGTATTGGCTACTAAGAGCTTCTTACCCTAGAACTGTGGGTAAAAAATCCCAGGGAAGGCTCTGATTGGCTTGGCTTTAGTCATGTGCTCACATCAGAACCAATCACAGAGCTAATAAGACAGAGAACTCCCATTGGCCAAAATTAGGTCATTGGTTCAGCCCTTTGGCAGAAAGATGGTGAGCCTGAAGGATCAATGCCACCTGCACTTGGGAAATGTGTCTTGGAGGAAAGACCACCCTGCTGACAGAAGAAGCATGCACAAGCACACACTCACTCCCAACTGTTGCTACTGCAGCTCCCCACCCTCACCCTCACCAGGGGCTCTCCATGGGGCTGGCTCACCTGGCTTTCCCCTGGGGGGGATCTCTGGGTGCCACTGTGCCTGCTTTTCCCAACAGTGAGTAGAACTCCTTTGTTAGTATAGGAGGTGAAGGGCCTCAGGCTCAGAGATGTGTCATCGAAGGCCTAGACTCTGGCAGGGAGTCCTCAGAGATCTTATATCTAGGATGTAATAGGTGAGCCTATTCCTCAGTTTTTTTTTTAATTAATATTTATTTTTGGCTGCACTGGTCTTCATCCCTTTGTTGGGCTTCCTCTAGTTGCAGTGCGTGGGGGCCGCTCCTCACTGGGCTGTGAGGGCTTCTCATTGCAGTGGCCTCTCTTGTGGAGTACAGGCTCCAGCACGCGGGCTTCAGTAGTTGAGGCACGCATGCTTAGTTGCTCCGTCACCAGGGAAGTCCCAGGTTTTGCTTTTAATAACACCTCATTTTCTTCACTGTGAAAATAAAAAATATTTATTTTAGAAAGTATACAAAAGCAAAGAAAATAGGTCCTCTGTAACCCTACACAGAGGTAATGATTGCTTCTTGGCTTTTCGGGGTGTTTTTTGTTTTTTCTTAATAGCCAATAATTTACACAAATATCCCTTTTCAAAGTATGAAAAGTATAGAAATTAAAGAAAACAATACTACTGTTTATTGATGGTTTACATCATAATCTTACAACCAAGAGGAAATTCTGGAAACATTTTGGTACCTTTCCTTCAGCTGGCATTCTTTGTTGGTTGATCTTTCTTTTCTTTTTCTTCTTTTTAAATGTCATCCATTTGAGAATTTATACTATGATTGTTTTGCAAGTGTTGCCAATGTGCCTGGCACTGAGCTGTGAGCTTTACGTGGAGAGTCTCTCTCAGTCTTCGCAGTAAGCTTCTGGGGAGATGTCTTATATTCCATTCCAGCTGCTGTAACAAAAATAACATAGAGTGGGCTTGGCAGCTTATAAACAACAGAAATTTATTTCTCACCATTCTGGTGACCAGGAAGTCTTAAGGTCAAGGTGCCAGTAGACACTGTGTCTGGTGAGGATCCACTTCCTGGTTCATGGATGACCATTTTCTGCTGTGTCTTCACATGATGGGAGGGACCAGGCAGCTCTCTAGTGTTTTTTATAAGGGCACTAATCCCAAACTGAGGGCTCTACACTAATGATGTCCCAAAGACCCTACTAACACCATCACATTGGGATTAAGTTTCCACATATGAATTTTGGGGAGAACACATGTTTAGTCTGTAGTAAGAGGCAATGCTTGTATCTCCAAAATAAGATAGAGATAGGCTTCCCTAGTGGCTCAGATGGTAAAGAATCTGCCTGCAGTGCAGGAGACCCAGGTTCGATCTCCTGGAGAAGGGAATGGCAACCCATTCCAGTATTCGTGGCTGGGAAATCCCATGGACAGAGGAGCCTGGTGGGCTACAGTGCATAGGGTCACAAAGAGTTGGACAGAACTGAGCGACTGACACTTCCATAGGCTAGAGATAGAGAAACTGACAGCATCACTTATCCCAGGTCATTTAGATGGTAAGTGGAGGAGCCAGGATTCATACCCGGGAAGTCTGGCTCCAAAGCCAAGGTCACAACACACACACAGACATACAAAACACACACTTTATATTCTCATGGATGGGCCCATGTTGTATATTCCCTCTGTGATCCTGAACATTTTTTCTTTTTAAAAATTTCATTTTAAAAGTAACATTTTCTAAATCTAATGACCCATGTTTATTGTAAGAAAATTTGAAGATACAGAGAAGCTCAAAAAAAGAAAAAAAAAAGTCTCCCCACAACCCCACCAGCC
>NW_011495033.1:4844901-4847157 GCF_000754665.1 Bison bison bison | reverse complement strand
ATGCTCCTTGTTGACTCAAGTCGGAATCTTTGGAGGAGGGCTGGGAGGCAGGGAGCACCTCTCCGTCTGCCGCCTGTATCTTAGGTACCCTGGGTGCCTGGCCCCCTGCCTGACACCCGGCCCCCTGCAGCAAGGCCGGCTGGAACCTGCGTGTCTTACACCCAGCACCTGCTCCGGGAGCTATGTGCTGACTCCCCAGCGCCTGGGCACAGACTATTTTTGGCTGCAGTGACTGTTCACTACAGTCATGAAAACAGAAACTCTTCTCCCTACCTTGTCCTTCCCTGGGACACCACACCAGGGGCCAGGGCTGCCGGGGACCCTGGGCTCAGGCCCCTCGTCATGCATTGCCTGTGGAGCTGGGTGCCGGCCAAGGCTACGCGGGGCTCAGGGACCCCACCTCCCGTGGTGCTGCGCGAGGCACGGAGCCTGGACCAGCCCCGGCCGAAGGGTTGCGAGGTAGGCACTGGGATCTGGGATCAAGTGGCCTTTCCATGAGAGCCTAGAAGGGGGTGTGTTTGGCTGGGCTCCGGGTCCTCAGTTTGCCGTCTTATAGAACACTTCAGGAAGAATGAGCATATCAGGGTAGAATGTGCATTCCATTTCATAGGATTTCATTTGCTTTCTTTTTTGCCGTGAAGTGGCTGGTGGGGACCCATCGGGCGCTGACTGAAATAGATTTTTCCCCATTCTCCTGGTGAATGGTTTGGGGCCCATTTGTGTTTTTGGTTTGAACAGGGCACACACTTGTTTTGAGCCAGCTTCTTCCTCTGGGAGCTTAGGAAACTGGAGTTGTATGGGCAGGCCCAGCCCTGCCTCAGCGCTTCTGGTCAACCTGATAAGAGGAGGCCCAGCTGTGTAGAGACTGTGTGTGCTAGATTTGGAGGTACACGAACCAGGGTCTAACCCAGGCTCCGTTGCTCACTTGCTGTGTCCTAGGTGAGTAACCTAATCTCTCTGAACTCCACTTTCCTTCACAACGAAGCAGTCGTGCCCAAGCCACTGCACGAGTGGCTGTAGTACAAGGAGTTGTTATTTGATGATTGGATTGGTTGTGAAAAGAGGCAGGTCAAGAAGCTGGGTGAGAATCAACGTGCCACAGCCCTGGGTGGGTCTTAGAGCTCAGCTCAGAACCTGGGTGTTTGGCTGTAGCTGGTGATGTAGGGTTTGCTTCTTCTTTACAAAAAGAAGAAAAATGTGTGTCACTAAAGTGGGCATGGGTCGGGATGAGCAAGAGCAGGGATTTCTGCCCATCCGCCATCTTCTCAGCCACCAAGACTTTAGGGACTTGCCAGGGTGAGGCCATTAGCCAAGAACCCCTCTGCTTCTGATTCCACGGGGCTTTGGACACATGAGCTGAGCACATAGCGTGGTGTCCCTTAGGTCAGCACCTTTGGAAAAGATTCTCAGGGCAGACCTCAGGGAAGTCTTCCTCTTGGCTCACCTTCTTAGAGCAGCTCAGAAAAGTTGGCAGGAATGAAAGCTTTATATCTGGGTAAGGAATGCCCACCAGGGGTTGATAAATCCTGGTGTTAGTCACTGGCAACGCCTTGATCCTATTGTTCTGGGTGACCCAGATAGGTCCCCTCCCCTCTCTGGGCCTCTATTTCCTCCTCTGTAAAATGAGTATTGGACTAGAATGTCTCTAAGGGTCCTTTGAGGGGTTCCTGGGTAGCACTAGTGGTAAAGAACCCACCTGCCGATGCAGAAGACAAAAGGGACACGAGTTTGATCCCTGGGTCCGGAAGATTCCCCTGGAGGAGGGCATTGGCAACTCACACCAGTATTCTTGCCTGGTGAATCCCATGGACAGAGGAGCCCCGAGGGCTACACAGCCCGTAGCGCCGCAAAGAGTCAGACACTGAACAGTCAGACTGAAGTGACTTAGCACACCCTCACGTGTCCTCTGCCTTTGATCTTGGTGGAGGAAGACTTTCTCTCCTGTCTTCCCAGCCTCATGAATACGCATTGGCCCCTTCTTGCCCTCAGCCCCTGATGGCTCTGGCGATGGTCTCCTTGGCTTGAGTCCTCTGTGACTGCCATGGGCCAGGAGCTGTTTACAGAGTTTCTGGAAAACTACAGAGAGGGGGCTGCCTCCTTCCAGGGTCTCCCAAGAGATCTCAGTCTCCTGCTTGGACCTCATGGGGCAGCTCAGAAACAATGGGCCTCTGTCGTGAGTGGAGCAGCCTGCTTCTCAGGTCTCCAGCTCTGCGCTCACTTCCTGCAGTGCGGCTTATCCCCGATCCCTCCCACCAC
>NW_011495033.1:4842767-4844710 GCF_000754665.1 Bison bison bison | reverse complement strand
CCCAGCCCTTGACCCATGGCCCCAAAGGACAGACTTTGCACTGAACACTGGGATGTGCCCCTCTGGTGGAGGGAGGGATCTGAGATTTGTCTCCTGGCCTCACAGGAGGGTCAGACTCCACGGCTGGGGCCGGGCATGTGCCAGGGCCCTGAGCGAAATCACTGGGCCCTGAGTTTGCCGGCTAGCCAGTCTGGCATGGGGCTGGGTAAGGGGCTCACTGGCTGCACTCAGAGTTCTCACACTGCGGGTGTGGAGGAGAGGGAGTAGACTTGTCTGGGAACCCTGTCTTGACTGGTATGTTTGCACAGGGGAGAACTGGAAGGGGAGATGTTGGGGACCAGCCGGCTACAGACAATGGCCATGCCTGACCCCTCTGTGTTTCTGTCGGTGCCTTTACGCCCTGGAGAGCTGGGGCTCCCCACGGGGAGGTGCATTTCTAAGCAGACCCTGCTCCCTGTACTCTCTACTGAGGATCGCTGAGCATCCCACTTTGCCAGAGCTGTCATCCTGGGCAGCCTCTCACATCTGCCCCTTCCCATCTCAGAAGTGTCCCTGTTGAGATGGTCCGTCCCATGCTCACCCTCTCCCTGGAAGCCCTCCTCTTCACCCAGCTGCTGGCTTGGCCAGTGTCTACACTGCCACCCTGCTCGTCCATCTGCTGTGTCAACAAGGGATGCCATGAGGGCCTACAGGCTTGGGGATGCTGCTGCCCTGGAGTGGTGCTCATGGCGACAGACCACTGACCCCCAGCTGCCCCAGCTGTGGCCCCTCCACACTGCCCTGCTTGTGCCAGAAGGGACCTCCCCCCACCCCATCTGCCAGTTCCCTAAACATCACCCAAGAGTTAAGGAAGTGTTAGTCACTCAGGTGTCCGACACTTTTCGACCCCATGGACTGAAGCCCTCCAGGCTCCTCTGTCCATGGGATTTTCCAGGCAAGAATCCTGCAGTGGGTTCCCATGCCCTTGCCCCTCTCCAGGGGATCTTCCTGACCCAGGGATTGAACCTGCATCCCCCTGCAGCTCCAGCATTGCAGGCAGATTCTTTCCCACTGAGCCACTGGGGAAACCCTACCCAAGGGGGCTCGTGTATTCTTTTGACTGGTGTTACACCCACCCCCTGTCCTACCCTGACCCCAGTCTTACTTTGGAATGTTCTTTTTCTTGTAGCCAGTGAGCCCCTTTTAGAGTATTCCATTTTTGACTTGCGTTTTACTGTGGAGTCTAATGGACAATATTGTGTTCTTTCCGACAGTCAGGGAGCATCCTGGGGGAAGAGAACCCCCTGCTATAGAAGCCCACCCATCTCTCTCCATCTTGGGAGTAGTATGTATGGGGGAAAGCACACAGCCCCAGACCTATGGGGTGTGTGTGTGTGTGTTTCTTTAATGCTGGAAGTATCCAGCGGTTTTCAAATAGCATGCAGGAGAATTGGTTTTGGAAACATGTGTTGAAGATACAGAGAAAGGTGACAAAAATGTGGGCCTGCCTTGTCTCTCCTCTGGGCCCAGCATAGCTGGTGTGTGTTTGTTGAGTGGCTGAATGACCCACTTCAGCCTGTGGACCCAGTCCAGCCCGCTACTGGTTTCTCTACAGCCTGTGGAGCTATGAATGGTTTTCATGTTTGTAACTGGTAGGAAAAGGAAAACAAAAAAAATTTTGTGACGTGTGAAAATTAAATGAAATTCGTGTTTCCGTGTGCATAGTTAAGGTGTTACTGGCACCAGCCACACCCATGTGTTTCCATATTGTCTGCGGCTGCTTGGGAGCTCTGATAGCAGAGTTGACCAGTTGTGACAGAGGTCATATGGCCTGTAAAGATGAAGATACTCTATGGCCTGTTCAGAAAAAGTGTGCCAATTCCTGCAAGATGCCTAGGGTTTATGGGAGGAAGAATGGGACCTGGGAGGCAGCCCCAAGACAGGCCTACCAGGAGGGTGAGGCC
>NW_011495033.1:4828074-4842667 GCF_000754665.1 Bison bison bison | reverse complement strand
TGATGGTGTTGGCCGTAGTGAGAGCAGATGCCGTCGGAAGCTAGAGATTTGGTCTCAGGCAGACTCGGAGAGCACCCGCCTCCTCCAGAGGGCAGGAGGGGGACTGAGGGGCCTGGCAGGACTGCTAAGGGGGTTCAGAAGTCCTGTAGAGAGAAGAACCGCCCACCGCCCCCCCCTCCCCCACCGCCGGAGGCCTCCTGCAGCTGCTTTTAACCCCACAGCCAGAGTGCACCCCAGCTGGCATGGAAGGAGGGCACAGTGTGGAGCCTAGAAACCAGATGGGACCTGTGATGCCAAGAAGACACTACCCTGGGAAAAGGATCCCACATTATAGAGCAGAGAAGTGGGCACCAGTGCAGGCAGAGCCAACTGACTGTGAAGAGGTGGAGATGGCCATGTCTCAGCCTCACCAAACAGGCTGTGTGACCTTGAGCCAGCTGCCTAGCCTCTCTGAGCCTTGTCACCCATCTCAGGCTTTTATGAGGATCACCTGTCCTGGCCTCTATAGTTGATTTAACAGAGTGCCTGGCACCCAAGAGCTGAGTAGTAACTGCTCGTTGCTCACCCTGTTTTGGCCCCCTGCTCACCTCCTCCTCTTTGACCTGCACCCCTCCACCTCCACACCCTATCCCACTACTGCGCCCCTTTCAATCCCAGATGTTCTGATGTGTAGGCCAGACCCTGAAGAGTCCGCCAGGTTCCCTGCTCTGCACACGTCCACCCCGCCTTGTGGGAGGGAGGGAGGCACCAGAGTACAGGAGAGTGCATCTCCTGGGATGTTTGTGAGCTTGGGTTGGGCTGTGGTTGAGTTGAAGGTTCAGAGGCCTCGTGAGGGGACAGGTGGGAGATCAAGCCCCCAGGGTGCTGCCCTGCCCTGGCCAGCCCCACTTTCTTAGACCTTTCTGCCTTGGACTACTTTGGCCAGACTTAAGGCCCCACAGCTTGTCTGCCCTCATGGTTCTCACCCCCGAGAAGTTCCGATTCAATTGATGTAAGGTGGGGCCCGGTTATCAGGATCCTTTTCTTTTTTTTGCTTTGCTGCTTGGCATGTGGGATCTTAGTTCCCTAACCAGGAATTGAACTCATGCCCAGCCCCCACCCCGACTCCCCCATAGTGGAAATGAGGTGTTTTAACCACTGCACTGCCAAGGAAGTCCCAGGATCCTTTTTTAAAGCCTCCCAGGCGATTCCAGGTTGCTGACAGGGTTGAGAGACAGTGACCTGATCTAGCCAAACCTGCTGCTGCTGCTATTAAGTCACTTCAGTCGTGTCCGACTCTGTGCGACCCCATAGACTGCAGCCCACCAGGCTCCTCTGTCCATGGGATTCTCTAGGCAAGAACACTGGAGTGGGTTGCCATTTCCTCCTCCAATGCATGAAAGTGAAAAGTCAAAGTGAAGTCGTTCAGTCATGTCCGACTCTTAGCGACCCTATGGACTGCAGCTTACCAGGCTCCTCCGTCCATGGGATTTTCCAGGCAAGAGTACTGGACCTACTCACTTTATAAATGATGAAACCAAAGCCCAGAGAGGGGCAGGGACTGGCCCCAGGTTGGTAGAGTTCCGACCAAATCTGACCCCTCTTTCACTGGGAAGTGATGGAGAGAAGCCCTCTCTATCAGGGTGACTTTTCCCAGGAGGGGCTTTTTCTCATTTCCCAGAACTGGGATAGTGACTAGGTCCAGACATGGTTCAGAGACAAAGCCAGTATCCCTAAGCTATTTGCTGATCTCCATGGAAACCCCAGGAGGCTGCCTGACCCAGGCCCCTCACTGCCTCAGCCCCTCCTGTGCTTCCTAGAATATCCAGCTATTATTATCCAAGTCTCACCCCTTCCTCTCCCTCGGCACCAGTGGTGGTGAGAAGGCAGGAAGGAACATCTGTCAGGTGCCCCCTTGCCAACTGGAGAGAAGTGGGCTCCCCGCCTGGGCTGCTAGAGAACCCCCTGCTCCTCTGTCTCTGCTGCGCCGGCCACAGAGGGGTGTACAGGGCTCTGGGAGTCCACCTCTGGCCTCTCTGCTGTGACCAGCTCCTGGGAAAGCATCTGAGGTGAAGGATCCCGGCTCTTGAATTAAGCCCCAGCCAAGCCAGTTGGGGACACGTCTGCCCACCCATCAGAAATCCAGGTTTGGTCGATGGACCATGCGTGCTGGATGTGCTGGTTGAGGCAGTTACCACTGTGACCGGTCCGTGCTATGCTCCAGGACTAGACTCAATGCCAGAAGGAGACCCCAAGTGTGGGCTTGCCTCTCGGCCTTCCCTCAGGCCAGATCTTCATCCCAGTTACGTCCTGAGCTGCATGGATTCTTGTGGCACGTGGTCCACTCGGAGTCTGTGAAGTCCCTGGCGTTTCCACAGCCCGCCTGACTGGCCATGGCCAGGGGGACAGCTCTCCATGTCAGCCGGCACCGTTTGCTAAGTATAGACCCCAGGCAGCCCCGTGGCTGCTGGTAAGTCCTGGGACACCATTTGATACCCAGCCGGGCCTGTGACACCAGTCGCTGCCAGCTGCGGAGGGGAGGGGCAGCGTGCTTGGGCGAGCCCGAGCCCGACCCCGCCTTCTGCTGCTGAGAACACAGCCAGCAGTTTCACGATCACAGACTGGGAGTCACCTCCCTGCTCCACTGGCCCTGCCCTCTAATTATTATCAGAAAGCATAACTTAATGTCACCTACGGGAGAAGTAAGTTGTGGCTCGAGGGGGCAGGCAGAGAGGGAGGGAGCCAGTGTGCCCTGTCCCACAGCCCCGCTGCCCGCCTCCACGCTCACGTGCTGACCCGGGGCTGGGTGGAACTGGGGCATCTCCAACAATGGGTCAGACAACACGTCTTCCCTTCCTGGTTTCTAGTTCATATTTTTTTTTTCTTTTGAAGTATTTATTTATTTATTTGGCTGCTCCGGGCCTTAGTTGCAGCACGCGGGATCTAGTTCCCTGACCAGGGATCGAACCTGGCCCTCTGCATTAGGAGCACAGAGTCTTAGCCACTGGACCACCAGGAAGTCCCTCCCATATTTTCTTCTTTACACGGAAGCTGGGATGGGATGGACATTAATTCCTGAAGCAGTGTGGATCCTCAGCCTGTCATCTCCAGAACTCCAGGGCCTGGACGCCTGGCTTGAGACAACTTGGCATCTTCACGTGCCTCCAGGCGGGTGAGAGACCCTCCCACAGTCTTAGGGCCTCTCAGACCTGAGAGCATTTCCGGGCGGCTTCGCCTGCTGGGTTGTCAGTGAGCCCGTGAGTTCACCTTCAGCAGGTGGTAACACTCATTCCCTAATTTGCTTTCGGTTTAGAGATTACGCAGGACAACTATACATGAATTACCCTGGTCTGAAATAGCCTCCTAACCCAGACTTGGCTGTGCTTGTGTCTGAGTAGGAGGATCACATCCACGTGTGAGGCTTGCTGGTGGGGGCATTGCCTGAGTCTTGATGGGAGGAGACGTCAGAGCCCCTCCCGGGGCCGGCACAGCCACTAGCCCAGCCTGACTGGCCAGAGGCGCAGCAGAGGCCAGGGGAGGCATCTTTTTGTATCCTGGCTTGCCTGGTTCCAGCGCACTTCCCTCATGGACTGTCCCTTCTCAATTGGATTAACTTTGGGTCCCTGGTGGCTCAGATAGTAAAGAATTTGCCTGCAACGTAGGAGACCGAGGCTCGATCCCTGGATTGGGAAGGTCCCCTGGAGAAGGGGATGGCAGCCCACTCCAGTATCCTTGCCTGGAGAATCCCACGGACAGAAAAGCCTGATGGACTGCAGTCTATGGAGTCACAGAGACACAACTAAGTGACTAATATTACTTTCTGAATAAACTCATAGGAGTTGGAAGGCCAGGGCCCACTTGGCTTTCATGGTGGGGTCCCAGAGCCATGGCAGCACCTGGCTGAGAAGGCCTGGCTACCCGCTGATGTGTTGCCCAAGCCCCTTGCTGCTGGGCTTTCTGTGCTGTCATCTGGGGGCTCTGATGTGATTGGTCTGCACAGATTTGCATGAGTTGCCACCATATAAAAATCAGCTGTTTTAAAATAAAAATTCTGATTTCTTTATAAGATGATATGGAGCCCCTCTCATAGCCTCTCCTCACCCCCTGACACAGAGAGAGTGAGAGTGGGTTTCTGATAAGCATTGTCCTTGAGATTCTTGTTGTCTAGTAAAGAGGCAAGAGAAGCGTTTCTAGTACTTCTGCGTGCGTGCTAAGTTGCTTCAGTCATGTCTGACTCTGTGTGACCTCATGGGATGTAGCCAGGCTCTTCTGTCCATGGGGTTCTCCAGACAAGAATACTGGAGTGTATTGCCATGTATTGTATGTACTGCCATGCCCTGCTCCAGGGAATCTTCCTGACCCAGGGTTCAAACCCATGTCTTTTGTGTCTCCTGCATTGGCAGCCAGGTTCTTTACCCCTAGTACCACCTGGAAAGCCCCTTCTAGTACTTTTATCTCCATCAAAAGATAGATCAAGGGGCAACATGCTCACATACCTCATTTTTTTTTCTGAAACCTCATCCTGAGGCTTGTGTGTTTGAGACCCTAACTCTACCAGATAACCTGCTAACTGGTGGATAGTGTCACTGACTGCAGCTTTTAGGCAGAACAGGGTGGTTCCCTCTCCCCACTTCAATGATCCAACTTTGCAGGGAGGAGGGATTAGAAAGCAGAAGAAACAGTCAGAAATCCTAGCGATGCTGGTGTGCTGAGCACTCCCATTTCACTGAAGACATACACAGCTCACTCCCCAGAAAGTGATGCTTGTCCTGGGAGATACTGGGCAGCTCCTGTACAAGCGGGACCCTGGGTTGGCTTTTCTATCCCAGGAAAGGGTTCCGTACCCTACCCCTCCTCAATTTGTCTAGCCAGCCCCTGGTTTGAACTGGAGCATGAAGAGAGCGCACAGGGGGAAGGGAAAGCAGACCCTGTTCCCTTATTCCCGTGGGATGAACTGATCGCTGCAGCCTCAGGAGATGGAGACAACCCTTCTAGCTCATTCAAAGCTATAAAGGAAAGCTTTTTCTTTTCATTCTTTTTTTTTTTTTTTTAAGACCATGAATTTGAACCTATTATTTCTCTTATTTAGGGGGTTCCTTCACTTGCCAATGACAAAGGACTTCCATTTACAATACAGGTTTTTGTTTTAGTTTTTTTTTTTTTTCCAGAAAGCAGGTAGAAATTAGTTCCTTTAATTTACTTTGAAAAAAAAAATCATTTTCCCCTGGGTAACTGCTTTGCCCAAGTTCATGAGTGACAGTGAGGGATAACTGAAGGTGCTCTGGGACTCGACACACCTGGGTTTGGGTTGTGGCGCCTGCTGTTTATTAAGCTGCATAGCGTGAGGTCACTGAGCCTCAATAAAACAGGCTTAGCGGCATCTCCTTGCTGAATTGTTTTGAGTGGAGTCAGTATACAAAGCCCTGGACATCTTGTAAAGCGCTAGCAAATAGTTTGTAATAATAAATGTAGTTCTTATGCTGGAGAAACTGAAACTTAAAGTGGGTGAGGAGGAAATGTATATAAAAGAAAAAAAAAAAATCCGCCTTTGCATTGTAGTCAGATTGGGGATCGGGTTCCTAGGCTTGTCTTTGTCGTCATCAATACCACCTCCACCCCCAAATCAAGCAGATACTGGAATCTCTACTTTCGAGAGAACTGCTGAGTCATCACAGCCTTGGGAAAACGCACACGTGTGGGTGAGAACAGAGGCCACCCCAGGGAGAGGGGGAGGGCTGTGTTGTGAAGGGCAACGTCCACTTGCTTTTGGTCTTCCCTGATGCCAAATGGCTTTTGAAGCCAATGAAGCCATTGCCAAATGGCTTCTCTCAGTGGAATGAGGGGCACAGATGTCAAAACTGCATTTTGATGAAGGGCATTGTTGAAGAAGAAGACACATGGGTTGAATAAAAGCTTCTGCCCAGGGACCATTATCTAAGCATCCTGCTCTCTGTGTTGTTCTTACCAAGGGTTTCCTGTGACGTTCTCATTTTATCATCTGGAAGGATTTCTCACCACCAAGGGTTTGTCCAAACCACTGATGAGCTTCTTGGTGCTCTGGGGGTATCTGTTTATTTCTAATTTTTGGAGTCATTCTAAAGAGCCATGAGATTTCTTTTCCACAACCCTGGAGATGGAAGAATATTCACACAAGACCAAAGATGGGGAGAGGGGACAAGGCCAGATACCAGAGGCCACATGCCGGGCTTCAGATGTGGCCCCAGCCCCCAGGCATCACAGAGTCCCCAGACCATTGCCCTAATGACTCATAGTTGGTATCTTCATCAGGTTTTGTTTTGACACTTGAGTCTAAGATTTATAGCACCATGGATTGACTGACCGCAACATTGCTCGTGTTAAATTAGACACAGTTTGCTAATAAAAATCAGTGAAAATCAACTTAGATTCTCAAGAGCTGCAAGTTTATATGAATCATTTGATGTGGGTTGTCTGGCTTTCCCTGTTATAGAAAATCCGGAAACAACTTCTCCCCCCTCTGCTCCCCCGCCCCATCTCTCCACTGGTCCCATAACTCTTTGAGCTTTCTCTATGCTGGTCCATATCGTATTGCATTGCAATAACTTCTTTTTGTCTTTTTTTTTTCGGCCACTCTTCGTGGCTTGTGGGGTCTTAGTTTTCCAACCAAAGATCAAACTCCGGGCTCAGCAGTGTAAGCAGAGTCCTAACCACTGGACTTCCAGGCAATTCCCAGTAATAACTTATTTTCATGTCAGTCACTCCACAAGCCACTTGAGGCCAGGGATATGTGCCATTGTTTTATGTGTCTGCTTCAGGCTGTGTATGACATGTGGCTCAGAGTACTCAGAGCTGGATGGGTTTCCCCTCTCCTTGATGAGAGGAAAGAGCACAAATTTTGGAGTCAGTTAGGCCTTGATTCAAACATTTGCTGTCTATAATGGTTTTATTATTTGTTTGTTTGTTTGGCTGCTCCGCATCTCAGTGTGGCACCTGGGGTCTTTCCTTGTGGTGTGTGGACTCTCTAGTTGTGGCATGCAGGCTTCGTTGGGGCATGTGGGATCTTAGTTCCCCAGCCAGGGATCGAACCCACGTCCCCCTGCATTGCAAGGAGGATTCTTAACTGCTGGAACACCAGGGAAGTCCCTGTGTTCGTTTTCTTTGCTGTGTAATAAATTACCACGAACTTAGCTGCTTACACCATCCCGCATGTGTTAGCTCACAGTCCTGCAGAAGGAAGACTTTATGGAAGAGTCCCCGAGGACTCAGCCAGCTTCCCTGCTTAGCATCTTGCCCGGGTGAAGTCAGGGTGTCATCCAGGTGGGCCTCTTACCCGGAAGCTTTGGGAAGAAATCACATCCAAGTATTTTTAGGTCATTCGTTGGCAGAATCCACTTCTTTGTAGCCTCACACCTAAGGTTCCCTTCTTGCTGGACAGCGGGGGGCCACTCTGTCCCCCGAGGCCATCTTGTTCCCTCTATGTGGCCCCCTCGATCTTCAGAGTTTGAATGAGTCTTTTATATGCTTCAAGCATCTCGCTTCTCTTCACTACCTTGAAACCTTGGAAGAGTCCAACTGAGAATCAGATAAGGCCCGGTAGTAAAGACCTACACAGATCTTTGTTGCTGATGTTGTTCGGTCACTCAGTCCTGCCTGACTCTTCGCGACCCTATGGACGGTAGCCCACCAGGCTCTTTGGTCCATGGAATTTCCCAGGCAAGAATACAGGAGTGGGTTGCATTTCCTTCTCCAAACACAGATCCTGGTGAGGGTTAATTCTTTGTAATCCTTTTCTTGGAAGCTAATTTTATTTGAATCCTATCTGGTCTGATTCAGATATAGCAAAATTATAAAGAACCGTGTTTATCTGAAGTACTTGTCATTCTCCAAAGTTGTCATGATTCATCATTTTCCCGTCCAGAGGAATAAATAAAGAGACCAGAGGGGCAACATGCTCTCATCAGAACGTTTCTGGTTTTTTCCTTCTCTTCTCCCTAGCCCCCATCCCCAAGTTCTGGCGTCTCGGCTTCAGCTGCTGTCTCTGGGATGCTGGAGGTGGGGGCCGGGGTTGGCTGCTGGTGTCCTCAGACAAGTGGTGGCTGCGGGTCGGAGGCCGGCCCCAGCAGCTGGCCCCTGCCACTCAGCGGGAGGCTGGGCCTGGCTGTGAGGAGGATGACTGCTTACCCAGTTCTCTGCCTGTCTTGTGCCTCCCTAGGAGATCCTCCGCGAGCTCACGCTAGATGCCCTGCTGGACATGAACGAGGCCAAGGTGAAGGAGACGCTCCGGCGCTGCGGGGCCAGCGCCGAGGAGTGTGGCCGCCTGCAGTACGCCCTCACCTGCCTGCGGAAGGTGACAGGCCTGGGTAGGTTGGGCCAGTCCCGTCGGCCGCCTTGCCCTCCCCCTCTGCCTGGACGATGCATTTCTCTCCCAGGCCTGGCCTGGTTCCCGGGGCACCAGGGCTTTTGCTGGGGTGGATGAGGGGCTGGGTGGGGCCAGTGTGACCAGGGTCTCTGGGGCGGCTTGGAATGGCTGGAGTCCACGCTCAGAAAGTACGTGACGGACCCCACTCGAAACAGAGGCTCTCCCTGAGACAGAAGGCTCCCAGCTCCCACTGGTCTGGCCATTGTTACCAACCCCAGGCTGGTCTGCTGGGCGGGGCTGCATGACTTCGCCTCTGTGGAACACCTCTGTAGGTAGGGCTCTGTGACCCTTCCCTAGCTTCCTTCTCACCAGCCCCCTCCCCGCCCAGTCCTCTCCCCACCCTCTCCCTGCCTCTCCATCCCCATCTGGGCTGTGTGCTCAGAAGGCATGCGCTGGTGTGGGCTCAGCCTGAGCCAAGCATGCGGAGAGAAACTGTACACGTTTCAGCTGTGAGTATGGACATGGTTGCCCCAGGCGAAGTGTGTAATCCTGGCATGATGAATAGTGTTCCTCAGGAACTTATTTGCAGGCTTTCTCAATCTTTCCCTGGAAATAGCTTCAAATGCCCAGACTTAGTGCTCCCATGACCACACAGATAAGCCTTTAAAATGCACCTAATGAATGGAATTAGCTCCATTTTTTAATTAGCTGAGCTTCTTGTCTTATCTCCAGCTGCCTGAAGCTTAAGAAAGGCTCTGAGGTTTATATTCAGCTTGATATTTTTTTTTCCCCCAGAGAAGATGGTGCTTAATTTCTTCCCTGGCCCCATTGTATCAAGTCTTCCTCTGAACACAGAGTCCAGAGTTTTACTTGATTTGGAAAACCTCAACACATCAGGCCTCTGGCAAGTGCCAGGAAGTAAACTGGACAGGGACATAGTTAGCATTCTCATCTCTGCATTTTACGGAGAAGGAGACTGAGCCCAGAGAGGGGAAGGGGCTTACCCAAGGACACACAGCAGTGGGTGGCAGAACTGTGACTCGAGCCTCAGCCCTTGCTGCCCAAGCACATTTCACTGTCTTTTTCTTTATATTAAGAGAAAAGATATTTCTGGTGTGCTAAGTAAACCCCTGGAGGTAAATTAGCGGCATGACTAATTTAGCCATGTCAGTCTCCTTCAGACAACCATCAAACAAAAGTACTTGCCTCCCAAGCTGAGAATCTGGGGGACCTTGTCAGTCCGCCCTCTTTATGCCTGTGTTGTAAGGAGTTGAGGAGGCTCTGGCCACTGGGTGGTGGTGACCTCTGTGTGTTAAGGCTGCTATCTGTCCATCCTGAATGCCAGGATCAGAAGATCACTAATATATGAAGTGCTTGCTATATGTTCCCTTTGTAGCTGAAGCACAGAGGCTCTGGATGAGTTGTCTGGGATCCCACACCCGAGCTGGACTTTGCTCTCAGGTTTCTTCCTTAGAAGATGCTTTCCCCATAGTGCCCCAGAGCAGGCCTTGGGCAGAGGGTCCTTCCCAGGTGCTCTTTCTCATTCCATCTTAGTTTGTGGTGCCCTACATCTCCAAGAGGGCCCTGCCACACCCAAGTCCAGGGTGCAGGCAGGTGGATGGGCCTGCCCAGCAGTGGCCACACTTCAAGTGTACCTGCTGGGTGGTACCTGTGATCGCCCTGTCCCTCAGGTCCTGCATTCAGTCTTCATGGCTCCTGGCAGGCTAGTTACTGAACCTCAGTGTGCCTTAGTTTCCTTATGTGTAAAATGAACATACTAACAAGACTTCCTCTCATGGAATTGTTGGAGGATTACATGAGTTAAATTCATCTACTTAGTCTAGAGCCTGGCACATATTAGTATCTATTTTTCAGTATTAGGCCTTTGGGGTGATGGCAAATGTTCACATCTCTGGTCTTAAGAAAGGTGATAAAGGATGTTTCTTTATGCCTGTGGCTAGTGAACAGGGTAGGCTCATGCGTGCTGAACCTCCCCATCCTTCATCCATAGCAGACATCACTGGTCAGTCCCTGAGCTCTTCCTGCTTAGTGACTCCAGAGTCATTGTCAAGCAGCCACTGCCAATTGACTAGTGTCCACGTGCAAAACCAGAGCCATATCCCTGAGCTGGCTAAAGCAATGGTGATTAAATAGACAATTTGAAGAACTGGGGGCTTGTTCCTTTGGTGGCAGACTTGCGCATAGATCCATGGAACTCATTCTTTTATCCCCTCAACAAGAGCAGTATTTAAGTTCAAGTGTAGGTCTTGGCCATGGCTTCCCAGGTGGCTCAGTGGTAAAGAATCTGCCTGCCTAAGCAAGAGAGCTGAGTTCAAGCCCTGGGTCAGGAAGTTCTCCTGGAGGAGGAAATGGCAATCCACTCCATTATTCTTGCCTGGAAAATCCCAAAGACAGAGGAGCCTGGCGGGCTACAGTCCATAGGGTTGCAAAGAGTTGGGCGCAACTGAACACGCATGCATGTGTAGGTCTTGGCCACAGTTCTAAAGGAGCAAGGAATACACAGACTAACTCATCCAAGTTGATTCATGAATAGGAAGTCACCATGCAGTGAGGTAGAAGGAAGGGCATTTGAGGAGAGGATGGAATAGACAAACTCTAAGAATCGAGAAGGTTAATATCACTCCACCATCCCTCATAGATGGCTCTGTGGGCTGGGCTTTATCATCTTTGATGATAGAGAGCTCATTCCCTCCCAAGGCTATGTCGTTACAGGTTATTCAGAATTGGTAGCTTTGAGGGAGGAGGTCCGGGGCTGTGGTTGAGATCAAGGGCTCAGTTCCCATCCCACTGCTTACTTTGCTGTGTGAACTTGACAGTATACATAGGCTCTCTGAATCTCATCAACCTCGCCATGCTAGGTGGATTGAGGGACGCAAAGTAGAAGAATTACAGGGTGGAAGTTCATTTTGTCTTGAGTCAAAGTCTCCCCTCCTGTGCTTTCCACTCATTGATAAATATGAGGGAGGTGTCCTCTTCCCATGACAGGGTCTCTGTAGACTGGCGTCCTTTCTCCGTGCCTCCACCCCTTCAGTATCTCCCCATCTCCTGTAAGGTCAAGCCTCAAGCCCTTGGCAAGACATCTAAGGCCCCTCTGGAGCTGGTCCCCAGTGAACTGACCCTCCAGCTTCATCTCTCACCTCTCCCTGGCTTGTCCTGACTTCTCAAGGCATGTGGGACTCTGTGTAGCTGCCGCAAGATGCCCTGTGCTCCCCACACGTGCTGTTCCCTTACCAGGGAGAGGGAACAGTTTTCCAGGTCTCCCTTAGCTGGCCCAGCCCAGGTGCCACCTCCTCTAGAAAGCCCCCTGACCCTCAAGCTATTTAGGGGCCTCCTCCTCTGTATCCCCTCAGTCTCCATTCGTCTCTGTGTCAGCACACAGCACACCAAACTGAGTGTCCCTCACTCTCACTGGACTCGTTGTGCACCGCAGACGTGCCTTTTTATGCCCTAACATCCGCATACCAGTGAGTGCTCGCATGAATGGACAGACGTGTCATTGATTTGGAGCCCTCAGAGCCCCAAAGCCTTGGGAGCCTCAGACAGAGGGTCACCGTGGGAGCAGCCCAAAGTCACTCAGAGGCTTCTCTCAAAAGGAAGTGGCTGCTGGGTCTCTCTTCTAGCAAATTCCCAGGGCAGTTTGCTTTCAAAAGGTCCGTGCAGCCCCTTTTCCTGACGATTGAATTTTCTCAGAAGAGAGTTATCCCTTTACAGCCTAACTCTTTGAAAAAAAAAATATGCATCTTTACTTTTTATTTGTTTACTTTTGGCCACGCCGAGTGGCATATGGGATCTTAGTTCCCGGACCAGGGATCAAAGCCATACCCCCTGCATTAGAAGCATGGAGTTCTAACCTCTGGACCACCAGGGAGGTCCCTACATAGCCTAACTCGTAGAGATCACTCACCACTTCCCTCTCGGAGATCACTCACTTTGGGGGTGGGTTTCCACACAGCTGCCAGCGGGAGCCCTGCCCTGTCCCTCTCTGGGTCTCATTTTCTTCTCTATATGTCGAGGATAGTAGTATCTGCACTGGTGTCCTGACAGTCAGCCAGATAGCGTGCGTGCTCGAGTGGCCTTTATAAAATAGGTGACGGCTGGCAGCTGGAGCCTCCGCTGAGGGACTGTGCTTCTTGGGTGGGCCCTGGCCCCTCACCTGTGACTCCCTTGACTCTTGGGCCCACAGGCGGGGAGCACAAAGAGGACTCAGGCTGGAGTTCATCTGAGCCCCGGCGGGAAAGTGGCTCCGGGCCTCCCGCAGACACCATCTCGCCAGCCAGCCTGCCCTGGCCTCCAGGGAGCTCCCAGCTGGGCAGACTGGGCAGCAGTGCCCAGGGCCCACGCTCCGTCTCCGTGTCCGCTCTGCCCGCCTCGGACTCCCCAAACCCCGGCCCTGGTGAGGGCCTGTCGGACCCCTTTATCTCCCTGCACGCCAGTGGCCGGTTGACCCCCCGCGCCCTGCCCAGCTTCATCACCCCGCCGACCACGCCCCAGCTCCGACGGCACACCAAGCTGAAGCCGCCCAGGACGCCGCCCCCGCCCAGCCGCAAGGTCTTCCAACTGCTGCCCAGCTTCCCCACGCTCACCCGCAGCAAGTCCCACGAGTCTCAGCTGGGGAACCGCATTGACGAGGTCTCCCCGATGAGGTAAGTGTCCTTGCCAGGCAGGTGCCGAATTTGCTACCTACTGGGAGTTCTGACTACAGTTTTCTCGCTGTAAAGGTAATATAGGCTCGATTTCTAAAGGACAAAATTGGCCAACATAGAAACCACAGCGTAAAAAGTGAAAGATGCCCCCATCTCTCAGTCCACTACCCAGACTACCTGAACTGTTCGGGCTGAATTCTATTAGATTTCTTTTTTTCGTACACACACACGGACACGTCAGAATAGACTGGGTTATGATGCAATAACAAATACCCCCAGGTCTCTGGGTCTTCAAGTAACCAAAGATTTATTTCTTGCTCATGCTTCCTGTCCATCACAGGTCAGCCTCATTCCAGATTCCAGGCCAGAACATTGTCTAGAACATCCCACTGTGGCAGAGAAAAAAAATAACACTTTAGATAATACAGCTGAGCAATAATACCTTAACAGTTTGGGCTGAATTCTATTAGATATCTTTTTACACACACACACACACACAGACTCGAAGTGATACTATGTATCAGTCAGAATAGACTGGAATATGCTGCAATAACAAATACCCCCCAGGTCTCTGGGTCTTCAAATAACCAGAGATTTATTTCTTGCTCATGCTACCTGTCCATCACAGGTCAGCCTCATTCCAGATTCAAGGCCAGAACATTGTCTAGAACATCCCACTGTGACAGAGGAAAAAAAAAAAAAACTTGACATGTTACAACTGAGCAATTAAATGCTCTTTCCCAAAAGTTCTACACACCATTTATGGCCCTACCCAAACAAAAGAACCAAAAAATGTCATCCTCCTATATGCCCAGAAGGGGGAACTAGAATATCTTGCTGAAACTGCTAATAATTATCAAATACTATGTACTCTATGCTATAACCTATTTTTTCAACTTACTTTTATTTCTGAGAACTAAATATCAGTTCATCTTGAACTACCTTACTCTCGTATTTATTTATAAAAAAATTATCTATGTGTTTTATTTTATGGCCACAACATGTGGGATCTTAGTTCCCTGAGCAGGGATTGGACCCTTACCCCTTGCATTGAAAGTGCAGAGTGTTAACCACTGGGCCACTAGGGAAGTCCCTTGATCTATGTATTTTAAATAGTTAGTGACAGTCACGTGGTCCAGGATTGCTCACATAGAACTTTGTAGAGGTTAAAGTTGTCCCCTACCATTTTTCCTTTTCCTTTCAGGAACCAACCAGGTTATCAGTTTTGTATATATCTATAATTATTCAAGCTATTTCATCTTTTAAACTTTTTAAAGCCTCTTTCCAGTGTATAGTTTAATTTCTCCCCTCTTGATGGATATTTAGGTCTTTGTCCTACTCTATTATAAAATTCACCCTCGTCTATATACCCTTGTGGAAGGGAAGGGATAGGATAGTTTTCCTTGGGTGCCTCTTACCTTCTTGTGCTTCTGAGGGTTGGGAACCCAGCCTCTCTCCTGACATGGTTGTTTTGGGTCTCAAGTGGGCTTGTTCCCCCACCCCAGGGCAGACTCTCTTGGGTCCCTTGTGGGATAGACCTTGGACAACTTTGATGATTTTGAGTGTATGTCACCCAAGGAAAGAAATCTAGCTGTGACCTACCTACCACTCC
>NW_011495033.1:4816137-4827974 GCF_000754665.1 Bison bison bison | reverse complement strand
GGATCTTCTTCTCTCTGAAGCACAGTGATAACAGCCATGTGGACACATGGACATGGGTCATTCAGAGGGCGTCTCAGTGGGCAAAGCCCAGTGCCTCTCTTCCTCATTTTTTTTTTTTTTTCCTGAAAAGAGTCAGGGGGGCTCTGGGTGGAGAACAGAGACTCAGGCAGATGACACCACTTCCTTGGATCCCGCTGCTGGTGAGCTGGGCCTTGTGCCCTGGGATTCTGAGTCAGAATCCCACAAAGACCAAAGCTGACACCGACATGAGTACTCAGGCCACCCTGCCGCCCTCGATGAGCCCTGAGGCTGGACTGAGCGCCCTGGGCTCCCAGCTGTCTTCGTCCCCGGGACAGCGGCACCCCCAGGAGATGTTGCTCAGGCCCTGCTTGGGGGCTGCCCCTCTGCTCTTACAACTGTCCTCCTTGCCTTCTGCCCCAGCCACTTCTTCTCTGGCTCCCTGAGCCACTCTCCTGCTTGGTCCGAGCACCCCTCCTCCCAGGGATTTGGGCAGGGCTCTTCCACCTACTGGCATATGATCTTGGGAGACTGTGAGCCTGTTTCCTCAGCTGTGAAAAAGAATGAACTCTAATTACAATGCAGGTAGCTGGCAAGGGCTAGGAAATCTAATGTATTAAAGCACAGTGTATGGCTCCATTGTCCAGTGAGGAGTTGGGAGGGGGCCACCTCTAGCCCTTGTCGTTGAGGAAAGTCTCCAGTCACTCAGCCAGCCTGGCCCCACGCAGGGGCTCAAAGTCCTCATCCAAGCACTGTATCCGCTCCTGCCCAAGGACTGATGTTCCTGGGGACACCAGGCCAGCACGGTGACATAATCCCGCTTTCTCTCTTTTTTGTCTCCTCCAGGTTTGGTAAGAGTGATTCATTTTCATCCCCTCTGCCACCCGGGAGTCCTGTTTCTGTCGCTGTCCCCATCGGGGGTGGATTTCTTCGACCCTCTCTTAGTCCTCTGGCCTTTCTGTGGTCCAGAAGCAGAGATGCTGGGCTCCGCCTCAGGAAGTAGCTCTTAGGACAGGGAACCTTCAGATGATAAGGTGGTTCAGCCCAGCCCACAGCTGCCCTGAGAAGCAGGCACTGTGAGAATGTCACCGTCTGTGGGCAGCTCTGTGGTGGGCCCCACTTGCACCTTGCCACCCCCGCAGGTGACCTCTGGCAGGAGTTGTTTACCTGCTGGGCTGCCGTGGTGATGCCGTGCTCCTGGGAGAGAGGTTCCTTATGTCCAGTGTAGATGGACGGTTGCCATCTGCAAAGTCCAGCTGACGTCTTGGGACCCTTCACCCTGTTCAGGAGAGGGACATCCCTGGAGGCAGGAATGTGGTCCGCTCTGAATGAGGCCTGAGAGATCAGCGGGTGTGGATGTCCCCTTGGAGGGGGATGGTAAGGATGCCCAGGCAAGCTCAGAGTCCCTTTTCCACCACTGGGTTGAGAGTTGATTCTCGTACGTGGCTGTGCTGCAGGGCCTCTCTCTCCAGAGTCAAAGCAGAGGGAAACAGCCTCTGGGGTCTGCTTTAATAATTGTATCTGTGGAGATGCAGAGGCATCTGGTTTTTGCCTGAGCAAAGTAGCAGCTTGTTTTTGTACTATCCTATACTGGCTAGAATGAAGAGGCTGTCAGCAGGGTCTGAGAGATGTGGAATGGGGTAACAGTGACTTTGCCAAAATGGATCTGAATGCAGGACCACCAGGGAGGTATAGGACAAGGAAGGAGGGAGACTGCCCTTCCCTGTCCCCAGGGCACAGGTGGAAAACTCCCAAGACCCCTCACAGAGCCTTGGAGGAGAATCCAGCATCTGCATCCCTAGGACATCCATCTTCCTGGTTGCTATAGTGATGCAGGGACCACAACAGTGAGGCTGCTTCCCCAGTTTGCCAGGAAGGTGGGACGAGGCCTTCAGGACCAGTGTTTTACCTCCATCAGGGATAGCATCATCTCATATCCTTCCTATCCCAGGCCTGTGGCAGACATTAGTAATCAGTTGTAGGGTGTCTTCAGGATCAGAGACAGCTTCATCTCACCTCTGTCCTATCCCAGACCTATGGCAGACATTACTAATCAATTGTAGGTTGTCTTCAGGATCAGGGACCACCTCATCTCACCTCTGTCCTAGCCTAGGCCTGTGGCGGACATTACTAATCAACCACAGATTGTCTTCAGAGATAGATGGTTAAAATTTCATTTTCCCACTGTCTGTTTCTCCTAGTCGGGTAGCCTAAGCCCTTTTAGATCCATATGCTTTCATGGCCTTGGCTACTGACTGGGGTGGGGTGCCCCACCCGGGCCCACCCCACCCCCAGACAAAGGAGTTGGGAGGAGTCAGCCCCATGGCAGATGCGCTGGAGAGATTGTGAGTTCAGTCATCAGCAGGTGGCGGAGGTCCCCATCAAACTCCCCTTGTTGTAGGAGGAAAGTCAATACCTCCATCATGCCCTTCTCTTGTGGTTGGGTATCTGGTACACAGCTTTAAGTGAACCACCACTTATTGAGCACCAGCTGTGTGCCAGGCCAGCATGGGGTGGACATGGCCACAGATCTCTAGAGTACTGTGTTCCCGACCTTTCTGAGTCACAGATCTCTTTGATAATTGGATAAAAATCTAGACCTTCTTGCTAAGGAAAATCATCAACCATCTCCAGCCTTTTTGGCACAAGGACTGGTTTCCTGGAAGACAGTTTTCCCATGGACGGTGGTGGCATGGGGGTGGGCAGGGGAATGGTTCAGGCAGTGATAATGCAAACAATGGGGAGTGGCAGATGAAGCTTTGCTGTCTCATCTGTCACTCGCCTTCTGCTGTGTGGCCCGGCTCCTAACAGGCCACAGACCAGTACCAGTCCACAGCCCAGGGATTGGGGACCCCTGCCCTACATCGTCTGCTTACCAGTCCAGAGGAGTCCCAGACCCCCTGCAGCACATCCATGGGCTCCTTTGAGAAACCCTGCTCTAGGAGGAGATAGGCAGTATTGAGTATGGGCAGAAGGTGGGGTGGGGAGGAATGGGGGTCTCTCTGGTGAAGGAGGGGAGAGGGAGTTAGACATATGGGCTGCCAGTGGATGACAGATTGCTTCCAGCTGCTCCTCTACTGCCCAACCTATTATACCACCAACCCCAGGGATGCCCATTCATATAAGGAAGCCAGGGCTGGAGAGAGAGGCCAGGGTGCCCTCTTGGAAAGCATGCAAAGCTCAAGGCCTGAGACTTCCCCTGAGGCTCAGACTGAGTGCCTGGCTGGGTCTGGGTCACATGGGAACGGGTGAAGCTTCACCTCATCTTCTCTCTACCTGCTGGGATCCGGCAGTGGTGGCTCTCAGAGCAAAATACGCAAAGTGCTTCTGCCTGGAGAGCTGGGTGTGCTGCATGGCCGCCAGCCTCACCTCCTCCGCCAAGGGTCAGGCACCTTCTACCAGCGTAACAAGAATTGGTGACCTGTGGCTGCCTCCACGAGGATGTGCAGGAGGTGGGGGGAGTTGAGCTGCTGTCCTCACCTTGGCTTTGCCTTCTGCCTCACAAGCCTGTCTTCCCCCAAAGCTAGAAATCTCCCAGGGGCTATTTCTGAACTGTCTGCAGAGGCTAGGTGGTAGCATCTGTTGGGGGATGGGGGTAACCGCACTGGCCCCGCTTTGGTCTCGCCTGGCCATCCCTGTGTTGATTAGAGGCAGGCTCAGGAAAATGGCCCTCTGCCATGTAGTTGGTTTTGCCCCGCCCACCCCCCAACCATGTGGTTGGTCTCCACCCCACCCCCCAGCCTGTGATCTCTGAGACAGCAGGTCCCAGGTACACTCCGTCCAGGTAGGAAGGACCCCTCAGCCTGCCGACCTGGCCTCTCTCCCTGCAGATCTCCCTCACGGATCCCCGCAGATGGTACGAAGGGACATCGGGCTCTCTGTGACACACAGGTAGGCCTGGCCGGGCTGGGGTGGGGAGGAGGCACAGAGCTGGGCTGGGACCTGTGGAGGCTGAGCCCCGCTGGGGGGTCACTCTGCATCGCTGGAGCTCTGTCCTGACCCTGTCTCTCAGGGCTCTTTGTGTGTCTGTCAGTCCATTCTGTGGTCTGTCTGTCCATTCCTCTGTGGACATGGCACCCGCCTGGAGCCCTTGCCTGTCACCAGCAGCCCTTTTGGACTTGCTGGCCCTCCCCTGCCCCTCCTCAAGTCTCCTCCCTCTGCTGAGGGAAAACACAGGTCCCAGGAGAAACGGAGCTGAGAGCATCATCCTGGGTCCGGCATGACATCACTTCCATGGACATAACTGGCCACACATCAGAGCCCCCTGGAGCTTGATGAAACACCAGGTTCCATCTGTCAGGTGCTTGGCTTGCCAGTCAGGATTCTAGCAACTTCCGGAGACTGATGCCTATGCAGCTGTGTGGCTGGTGAGGGCCCATGACATGGACCACGCAGAGGCCTCAGCCTCAATGCTCATGAGGCTGGTGTGTGCTGCCAACAGCAGGTCTGAGCAGCATCTTGTCTCCCCACTGACGGCCAGCAGTACAGTCCTTTGGGATCCCCGCCCTCTGGCCACCCCATTAAACAAGTTGTGAACATGGCTGGGCATGCTCATCAAGAGCCTTGCAACTTGCCAGGGCCTTTGGTTTCCCTGGAGTGTGTGCTGAACTCTGGCCTGTGCGGAAGGCCAGCCCCGAATCCTCGCCCCATAAGACAGGCTTGGCTCTGAGGGGTTGAGTAGTTTGCCTGAGGTCTCACGGCCACTGAGACATTCTTAAAACCGTTGGCTGGCGCCCAGGCACTTCTGTCCCAAGCCTTGGCAGGGCCCAGATGCCCGTCCCCAAGATGCTCGGGGAGGAGAGTCCCTGGCACCAGGAGAAGCCATTTGAGTGAGGGTCTTGAGGGCCTCCCTCAAGCACACCCAGTGCCATCTTCCCTGCCAGTAACCCCTCCCAGCCTCAGTTTCCCTCTCTGTGATTGGAACTTGCTGCCAGTCCTGTTGGGAGGATAAAAGGGGGTGACATGCATGTGAGCCTCATGCATCCAGTGCTGGGAAGCACTTGGTGTTTAACCCCTGGCTCTGGCCTGAGACAGGCTGACTTAGGTAAGTAAGGGACACCAGGATCAGCAGGTTGCTCTGTTTCCTTTTTGTCTTGGCTGCACCTGGTCTCACGGAGTATTTGAGGCCATGCCGGCTAGACCCTGGGCAGCAGCATCCATCCTGTCTGGCATCTCCAAGTGGCCCTGCCCACCCAGGCTCTGGTCTTGGGTATGGGACATCATGGTCACACTCTCTTGGATTTTTAAATTCATGATCCAAGCCTCTCTCAGCAAGAAGTTCTGAAGCATTTTGGTCTAATCATAGGGGAAAAAATATTTTATGATGCTTACTCCACACCCCCAAACCTCCCTAGCGCCTGCCCCTTCTCTGGCCGAGCCCCCAACTCTCATTTCAACCTGTTTTCGGGATTTTCTAGTGGAGGCCATCTCGAGTACCACTGAGCTGCTCGCCTAACCCCCTTGTTGACAGGAGATTAAAGGCCAGAGAGACTGTGTGGATCCCAGAGAGGCCGAATCAGAGCTCCTTAAAAGGCATTCCAGGGACTCCCTGGTGGCCCAGTGGCAAGAATCTACCTTGCAATGCAGCGGACATGGGTTCAATCCCTGGCTGGGGAACTGAGACCCCACATTCCGTGGGGCAACTAAGCCTGAAACTGCTAAAGCCACTCGAGAGAGTCTGTGCTGCAACGAAAGATCCGAACGATGCAACGAGGACCCGACACGGCCAGATAAATACATGAATTAATATTAAAAAAAAGTCATTCCAAGGGGGTGGCTGCCTTTCTCCTAGGCCTGGAGGCTCCCATCTTGGCTCGTAGAAGCAGCGACGTTCACGCCCACAGTCCAGGCCCTGCACATTACACGGCACACGTGATTCTCCTCAAGCCCTGTGAGGGGAGAGTGTCGGCCTCATTTGCAAAGACTTGGACCCATCCCACAGCCAGCAGTTGTCAGGATTCAAACCCGGTGTGGTCTGACCCCAAAGCCCAGGCTCTTTCCCTCATTTTCCATCCCCGTGCTCTCTCTTACAGAGCCGTGCTCTGAGTTCAGAGACCTGGGCTCTGCCCCCGCTGCACAGCAGCCCAACCGTGTGGCCTTGGGAAAGTCACCTAAGCTTTCTGAGCTGGTTTGCTTGCCTGTGTGCTAAGAATCCCTGACCTGCCAAACTCCCTGGGGTGGTCACTCCCAGGAGTGAGCTAATGTTTGTGGATACGTTACAAACTGTTCCCCAAGTCCTGTTGCTATTTGTTCTGTCGTTACTATGATATCCTATGCTTTTAAAAATCTAGTCCTCCAAAACTGTGAGTTCTTTCTGCTCTGAGGCTCCCCATCCTGTGCACAGACCTTGGACTTTTTCTCTGGGAGGCCACCACCCACTCCATCCCCACCCTTCTTTTCAGTATATCTTTTGTGGATTGTTAAAACATTGAGTTTGGATTGAAATGCATTTATAATGCAAACCTCCAGAGGATGTGTATTTATGAGAAAAGTCCCCTCCCGCTGCTGTCATCACCCCCCCAACCCCCACCACGGGCAATCTTGGCCGTCTTCTATGTGTCCCCTGGAGATATTTTTGTACAATCAAATACATATGTAAATTCTTCCACCTCCCTTTTTATTTTCACAAAAATATTGCATATATTATACACACTGTTCTATACTTTGCTTTTTTCTTTTAAAATTGAGGCGTAATTTATATGGAGCTAAGTACACAAATGCTTAACATATGTGTACACCCACGTATACCACCCATACGAAGATTCAGAACGTCCCCACCCCAGAAGTTCTCTTTGGCTCTTCTTAGTCCATAGTGCTACCTTCCAGAGATGCTATTCCCTTCTGTCATCATAGATTAGATTTCCCTGTACTTGAACTTCAAATAAATGGAGTCATGTAGCGTTGTACCTTCCTTTTTTCACTGACAGTGTAATTTAGTGATCATGCCCCGTTTGCATAAAAAGAGCTTCCTTACTTTATTTTCCGACTGTTTGGTGCTCAGTTGTGTGCATGGACCATACTTTATACAGTCAGTCACCTGTACACTTATACAAACAACATAGCTTGTTTCTAGTCTCTTCTGCCACAAACATGCTGCAGTGAGTACCCTGTCAGTGCATCATTTGACACCCGCGGGAGTGTCTGTTGGATGGATTCCTGGGACTGGAAGTGCTCCATGGGTGCACTTGTAATTTTGATTGCTTTTGCCAATTTGTCTGCCAGAGAGCTGGCATCAGTGACCAGATCAGCTTTGGCAATGAAGACTTTGTGGCCGAGAAATCTGAAGGCCTGAGGAAAGCAGGGGTCCTGGATGTCCCTGCCCTCCACTTGAGAGGGCGCCCGGGTGTCTGGGGTGGAACCAGTTTTTCTGGTTTCCCTGTGGCTTGGTGGGGATGCGTCTCCATCCTGGCCCCTCTGAGCATTTTCACATGTCCACCCTACAGGTTCTCCACCAAGTCCTGGCTGTCGCAGGTCTGCCACGTGTGCCAGAAGAGCATGATGTTTGGAGTGAAGTGCAAGCATTGCAGGTAATAAGCGGGGTGGGGCAGAGGTGGGAGAGGGCACCAGCTCCATACTTTCAGTTCAGTAAGTCTTGCCACTTGGTTCTTGGCCTCAGGTCAAATCACAGTTCAAAGGAACTCGTTTGAGAGTTCCAAAATCTATGTGTAATCTCAGCACATCAGGGAGTGATCAGCCCTCTCTAGGAAGAATAAGGAAGCATCAGGCAAAGCATTGTTAGAAGAAGGGACTGTTTGAGGTGGGCTTTGAAAGATGAATAGAAGTTTACCAGGTGGACTAAGGAGGTAACACAATTCCGGGTCAAGAAAGCACCTTGTATAAAGGCAGAGAGGAATGGCAGGACTTTTTGGGAAACTGTAAGGAGTTTCTGAAGTTTAAGGTTAGCACATAAGGAATCGGGAAATGGGGCCAGGGAATAGTAAATAGGGAGAAGTGGCTTGTGGTGTTTAGAGAAGAAAATGAAGGAAGAATGTAGATTCTATATAAATTCAATCCTTTTCCTACTGTTGAGGTTTCTGGTGAGACAGAAGAGCGAGGATAGTGAAGAGTAGGGTGAGCAGAGTCTGTTCCCTGCTATCGAGCTACTCCCACTTAACAGGATGGACCTGAAGCCTGTTGCCAGTCCACTTTGTCCTTGCATTGCTGTGTGACCCGAAGCAAGGTGCTTGCCCTTTCTGGGCCTCATTTTTGGCTTCCAGGTCTCTCTGTGCAATCAGGATTACTCTCAAAATCAGAGCTGGAGTGTGTAGTAAAAGCATTTGGGCTCCCGCCAGACTGTAGGTGATAGGTCTCATGTGCGTCTATTGGATAAATTGTGGTTAGGAGAGAACCACAGGAAAACGCGAAGGAGATGTCAGACCTTTCTCACCAGTCTAGGTGTTTGGTGGCTCCTGGCCATTTGGCTTTAAATCAGGGGCCTCCATCTCCTATTCAAGTAATGCCTTTCATGCGGAGAGCACAGGGTAACCTCTGAACCCCAAGCTCTGCTGTACTTGCAGTGTGAAGTTGGAGGACCCCAACTGTCAGCCCATTTGATCGATGAGAACCCTGAGGAGGGTTCAGCAGGCAGAACCAAACCAAGAATCCCAATCCAGCTCTTTCCATTGCCTTGGCTCTGATCCTCAGACAGCGTGGCCTATGCAGGAAGGTAGCAGGAGAGGCCTCCCTGGGATCCTTGGAAATGGAAATATTTTCCTTCTAATTCATCTCTTTCAAGTTCAGATTTGTCTCAAGCTTTCTGAACGTGGGTAGAGGGTCTCCTTTTCTTTAGAAAAGATGACCTGCTGCTGCTGCTAAGTTGCTTCAGTCGTGTCCAATTCTGTGTGACCCCATAGACGGCAGCCCACCAGGCTCCCCTGTCCCTGGGATTCTCCAGGCAAGAACACTGGAGTGGGTTGCCATTTCCTTCTCCAATGCATGAAAGTGAAAAGTGAAAGTGAAGTTGCTCAGTCGTGTCCGACTCTTAGCGACCCCATGGACTGAAGCCCACCAGGCTCCTCCGTCCATGGGATTCTCCAGGCAAGAGTACTGGAGTGGGGTGCCCTACAGGATGTTAAAATAGGTGAAATTAGACTTGTTTGCACCTAGATGGGTGGCATGGGGTGGGATGTACGTGAGAGATACAAGAGGAAGGGGAACATTGGTTGATTCAGGTTGATTCATGTTCATGTATGGCAGAAACCAATGCAACATTGTAAAGCAATGATCCTCCAATTAAAAATAAATTAAAAAAAAAAAACCTGCTTTGCTGTGAAGATGAGGCAGATGACAGCAGGGACATGGCCGTGCTCAATGGATACCAGCTGCTAGTACTATTAACACGAGATGCTCTCCACTCTAAAGCTAATGTTTGTTGAGACATTAGTGGGAATTGAGGCAGTCAGGGTTGAGTGTTGTACAGAACTGCCAGGCAGTGCTTCCGAGCCCGTGTGTGTGTCCTGGGGCCCATGTGGCCCCTCCGTGCACTGACCCTGCCTTCTCCACCAGGTTGAAGTGTCATAACAAGTGTACAAAAGAAGCCCCTGCCTGTAGAATATCCTTCCTTCCACGTGAGTTTCCTGCCCTTCTCCGCTCTATCTTTGGGATTTGGGGTGCATCTTTCTTGATCCTGTTCACTGCTGATGGTTACAACCACCCCCCACCTCCTTTTTAAACAGTACCCAAGCTTCGGAGGACAGAATCCGTGCCCTCGGACATCAACAATCCGGTGGACAGAGCCGCTGAACCCCATTTTGGAACCCTCCCCAAAGCACTGACAAAGAAGGTACCATGTCAGGAGAACCCTCGCCCAGGGTCCCTTTCTGTGACACACGCCCAGGGTGGCCGGCCAGAAGGAAGTGTGATGCTGCAACCCGGTTGCATGGCCGGAGGGTAGCCTGCGGGGATCTCATGTTTAGCCACTGCGTAGGTTTCACATTTGTGTGCAAATCATAGTTATGTGGCAGTACCCACCTGCCGCGGTTTTTAATTAATTGATTTTTGGCTGCAGCGGGTCTGCATTGCAATGCGAAGACTATCTCAAGTTGCCGCGAGCCCGGGCCACTCTGAGGTTGTGGAGTGTGCTCAGGCTTCTCGTTGTGGGGCTTCTCTTGTTTCGGAGCAGGGGCTCTAGCACTCGCGGGCTTCAGTTGTCGTAGCGCCCTCCCCCATTTTGAACCACTGTTTCCTGAGTACTTCAGCGTCAGAAACGGAACTTTCTCCATTGATAACTCATCTGATCCCCACAGTGGTTCTAAAAGTCACATGCTGATGGCACCACCCTTTTTTTTTTTTTGGCTACACTGTGACTTGTGGGATCTCCGTTCCCCAACCGGGGATCGAACCTGTGCCCTCGACAGTGAAAGTACAGAGTCCTAACCACTGGACCACCAGGGATTTTGTATCACTTCCATTTTAGAGATGAAGAAACTGCCTGCAAGGTTCCCTGTGGGTGAGAGGCAGGCCCGGAGCGCGTGGGTGCTGTGGAGGGCAGGGCTGTGGGGTCGTGCTCCAGCCGGGCCCCTGACGCCTGCCTTGGCAGCAAGGAAATGTGTCTATTGAACGCTGAGCGAATGAGCGACCCCGTGAGGCAGCAGCTGATGCCCCGCTTATGTAGACAACATACCGTGTGGCTGAGAAGCGTGGGCCAATTCGTCCAGGGTCACACAGGCGCTGACTCTGGGCTGGGGTTCAGCCTGCCTCAAACAAACCCCCTGCCCTTGCTGGCCTGGCCTGATCAGGATGGGGGGTCTGGGACGTGGTGTGTGAGGGGGCAGAGTGGGGGCACAGGGGTGCAGCCCCCTCCCCCTTTAGCTTGGCAGCAGATGGTGTTGGCTGTCACTGGACAGTGAGACCCACTTCGTGGCTTTGATGGTTTCCAGAATCCCCCCTGCGTCCCAGAGCTTTGAGGGCCTGCCAGAGAAACCGGTTCAGCTTAGCTTTTAACCCAGGTTAGCCCCAACTTTTTTTGAACAGAACTGCCTGCCCCACCGGCTGAGGAACTGGCATTTGGTCTAGGAGACACTGGTCAGACCCATGATCCCCCAGGCATGGACTCGGTTCCCCCTGGGACCCTCCCTCAGGGGTCCTCTGGCCTTGCTGGGGTCCACACCACTGATGGCCCGGCTGGCAGATCCACCTGCTGAGTGGCGGGAGCACTTATTAGGCACCCACTGTGTGTGCGCCCAGTCACTCAGTCATGTCTGACCGTTTGCAAACCCCATGGAGTGTAGCTCACCGGTCTCCTCTGTCCATGGGATTTCCCAGGCAAGAATCCTGGAGTGGGTTGCCATTTCCTCCTCCAGGGGATCTTCCTGACCCAGGGATTGAACTGTATCTCCTACACTGGCAGGCAGATTCTTTTACCACTGAGTCATCTGGAAGCCCCACCCACTGTGAACCACCCACTAAAATAAATACTTGTCAGAGGCTGAATTTACTTCATTAAAGGACCCTACTCTGTGGTCAGCCAAGAGCTAGGCCCTGGGTGTGTGACAAGATGTGGCTCTTGCTTTGCTGGGACTCACACAGTGTGGTGGAGACAGTCTTCAGAAAACCACCCCTGCAGCTGGCAAATTGTAGTTCAGGTGCCCTGATGAAAAGTTCTCAGGGCCCTGGTAGGATAAAAGGGGGGTGGGGGGAGCCTGGCTCCCACCAGGGCTGGGGGAGGACTTCTGGGAGGAAAGGATGTTTGAGCTGAAATCAGAAAGATGAGAGGAGCCCTCCAGGGGTCAGGTGTTGAGGTGCAGGTCTCCCTGTGCCGTCCTTCCCTCTAACGTTATACCCATAAATGCCAGAACACCCTGGCTCACCTCCTCCCTTTT
>NW_011495033.1:4803116-4816037 GCF_000754665.1 Bison bison bison | reverse complement strand
CATGAACCACCTGGACTCCAGCAGCAACCCATCCTCCACTACATCCTCCACGCCCTCCTCACCCGCGCCCTTCCCAGCGTCATCCAACCCATCCAGTGCCACCACGCCCCCCAACCCCTCACCTGGCCAGCGGGATGGCAGGTTCAACTTCCCAGGTACCACACCTTGGGGCTTTCTCGGGCCTGAGGGATGGGGTTGCATGTCCCTTCTCTGCTCATCCTGGCTGACTCAAGGCTAAACCGTCTCCACCGCTAAGAGCAGTAGCTGGACACTCAGTGTTTCACCATATTTAAACCTGCTATGATTGTACCCATTTTACAGATGGGGACACTGAGGTTCAGAGGGAGTAAGTGGCTTGCCCCAAGCTGTAAGCAGCAGAGCCGGGCTCAAAGCCAAGTCTGTCTGATGCAAAGCCTGGGTAATCCCCAGGCTGCCCTCCTGTGTGTGGGATGGCTTCTCGGGGGCATTGTTCACTCACTCGGGGCTTCTGGGCTCCTGAGAAGCAGGGCAGGCAGCAATGAGACCTGGGGCAAGTCCAGAAGGCCAGAGCAAAGGAATCCAGGGCTCTGTGGCTTACCTGCTCTGGGTCTGGACGAGCTGCTTAAGGGGGCACTTCTGTTCCCTTTTCTATAAAACAAGAGATCAGGTGAGGCTGGAGTTAGGTTATCCCCACTGTGTGAGTGAGGCCTCAGAGTCCACCCAGGGGTGTGTGCCAGAGCCGAGCCGACCTCTGACCACAGCCCCGGCTACCCTGGGTCTATAGGGACAGGGCTCCTGCCACTCGGCCGGGCCTGGAGTGTCCCACCTCCTCAGGGAGCAGAACAAAGCCCACTGGCCCCCTTCAGGACTGAGCCCCAGTCCTGGCCTCCCAGGCAGCCCCTCAAAACCGGTCTCGGCCCTCAGCGTGTTTTAAGCTCAGGGAAGGAGGGCAGCCCCAGTTCACTCCGGGCCCAGCCAGGCTGGCTGCCAGCTTCACCCTGTGGACTCCAGGCCTGGCCCCACCTGTCACCGGTCCCCAGGGCTCCAGGCCGAGGAGGACAAAGGCATGGCTTTTCCTGTGCCAGGGGATCCCTGGCTGGGCAACCTCACTAGCCTCATCTCCCCAGGGTCCCAGGGACTTCTTTTGGGGGGTGGTGGTGAGATTTTTTAGGACTCTTTCTTCTTTTTTGCCTTAACATGCATGTGGCTGGCTATCTCCTGACACTAATGCATCGTTCCAAGCCCGCCCCTCCCTCCTCCGACCCAGCAATGGCCATGTGATTACACTCCTCTGTTCTGCTCTGTCATTGTGATGCTCTGAAACCGGGCCTTTTGCTGAACCTCCTAGTCTGAAAGGAAAGAAAAGGCTTCTTCTGAAAGGAGGGGCCTGTTTGAAAAACAAGAGTCACTGAAAAAGTCCTTTGTGTGACATCAGCCAGAGCTTCTTAGCTTCCCTGATGTCCCGGGCTGGGCCCGCATTGTACCCTGCACGGAGCCCTCTCTCTCTGGTCATGGGCTGGGCTGGGCTGGCAGTTAACGTGGCATGGGACCTCCTCCTAGTCCACCCACTCCATACTGTGAGGGAGCATTTCTGTGTGTATCTGAGGCTAACCTTGGAGAAAGGTTATTTTTTGGATGGTAATATTGAGTGGCAGAAGCCTCGGTACCTCCAGGTGTGAACGTGGGCTGGTGGATTTTCCCTTCTCCTGCACACAGCGTTGTCCAGTGTTCTCAGAATCTTGGGTTTTTCCTCCCCATTATATTTTGCCCTCCTGGGCTCACGCACAGTTCACAGAAGGGAAGGGGGCCCAGCAGATGAACGGAATTGGCCAGGGCTCTTCAGCAGGGTGGCTCCCAAGACTGGGTCTCTGAACCCCTGTCCTCCAGTGCAAGACCCCTTACTCCCGGGGGCTCCTGCGGGCACCCACTTTTTCCCAGCTCTTTTCCTCCTTCCTGCATGGAGCGCCCCATCCTGGCCAGGCCCACCTGGGACAGGGCAGGTGGGGCAGGGGTGCCCCAGCCCTATAACCAGCCCCTCTCCCCCAAGCCCCTGCCTCTGTTTCCTCTCCCCGTGCTGCATTTGCTATTCTGTGTGTGACTCACCTCCTCTTCTGTTTAAAGCTGCCTACTTCATTCATCATAGACAGCAGTTTATCTTCCCAGGTGAGTCCTTTGCATGGTTCCACTAACTGTCCCTTGCCGTGACC
Organism: Bison bison bison; assembly: GCF_000754665.1. Lineage (NCBI taxonomy): Eukaryota > Metazoa > Chordata > Mammalia > Artiodactyla > Bovidae > Bison > Bison bison. Next base: position 4,813,851 of record NW_011495033.1, on the reverse strand, counting down.
CCCTCTGTCCAGCCCTCTCCCTGAGGACCTGTGTTTCACACCCATCTGCTTTGAGAGCTGACTGTCTGTTGAGGGTGGGTAAGGGGGCAGAGTGAGTAACCTTGAAGCTGGCCCTTCATAGGGGCAGTGCATTACCGCGAGGACCCTTGGCATCCACCCTCCCCCGCCTCTTTGCAGAGACTGCAGGCGACTTGTCCAGGGTCACAGCCAGAAAGTGGCAGAAATCCAGTTTGCAGAATAAGGGGAGAGGACCTTTTGCTGATGCCTTTTGAGCATCTGACAAGTCATCTTCTACATAATGGCAAGGAAACTGCTACCCTTTCTTCAAGAAGGGGATGCCAGTTTGGGAAGGTCTGCAGACTTCATTTATTTGGCGGGTCTCTCGTTCCAGAGCCTTGCCGCACAGCGCCATCTGCTGGCCTTTGTTGGAAATGCCTGCCGTGCAGAAAGCTGAAAGAAAACTTTTAGTTAATTTAATTAATTTCCTTCCACAGAAATTGTTTTGCACACCTACTATGTGCCGGCCTTTGCATGTGACCATATTCCTGCCCCTAAGGAGTTTATACTCTTTAGTACTTATTTCTCTAATTGGAGGTGACAAGCAATAGTATAAGTAATCTGTGACTTTAATTCTGAGTTTAGTCATATGAAGGTTCTGTGTGTTTTTGATGAAAACTGTAGTTAATTGTTTTTCCCTGGATTAAACAGGCCTGTCTTGAAGTCATGGTATTTTGGTAATTGCAGGCCTTTCTATTCCCCATCCCAGCTCCATTAGGGAGTGACTAAGAGCATTTGTTAGCTCCTATTGGTGGTTTCTCAGGCTGTGCAGGCTGGTTGGGGGTAGGGCCAGGCTCCCTGAGCTGCCTCTGTGGTTTCACACCCATTTTTTTCTGTGGCTCCCCTCCAAGAGCCTGCCTGGTTACTGCTCTAGGGTGGCATACAGGGGAGTACCCTTGAAAGCTTTGGGAGAACGTGGCTTTTTTTCTAGTAGGGTCCATCTTGCTCTGAAGATGTCAGGGGGGAGAGGAAGGAAATATAGTTCCATTAAAACAGATATGGACACATTTGGAGCAGAATACAAATTACACTCTTAATGTTTAAGGACAAGTGTGAAGCTTCAGAGGCATTTTGCCGCCCCCCAACCTGAGGTGCTGTTTCTCCCCAGACTCCCATCTACCCTGTGTCACCCTATCTCTGTGCGTGTGTTTTTCTTCTATGGAAACATTTGAGCAGTGTTGGGTGGGTAGAAACATCAGACTGCCTTTGACGGTCTGCAGACGCAAGGTAGTGGTGTCTGGGGGAGCCTTGGCAGACTTCCGGGTTTAGGATTCCCCAGAAATTGCACACAGGATGTTGGGTACATGTGTGCATTTCTCTGATAAGAAGGTCCACGGCCTCTATCAGACTCTCCCAAGCCTGTGAGGTTCAAGAAATGTTGAGAGGGCTTCCCCAGGCGGTAAAGAATCTGCCTGCCAATGCAGCAGATGCTGGTTTGATCCCTGGGTCGATAAGATCCTCTGGAGGAGGAAATAGCAATCCACTTCACTATTCTTGCCTGGGAAATCCCATGGACAGAAGAGCTGGTGGGCTGCAGTGCATGAGGTCACAAAGAGTTAGACACGACTGAACACGCAGGCAGAGATGTCGAGAAAGCTTCAGGAATAGCCTTGCGGAGAGCGCAGAGGGAGGTGAGGGAGATTTGCTGGCTGATGGGAATTCTCTTTGTTCCAGCAGACAGGGAGAGGCCCTGATTAGCTCCAACCACCGCCACCTCCAATCTCTTCTTTTGCTGCAAAAGGGGGTGAGGGGCCCAACCAGCCCTGAGGCAGCCAGCCTCTCTGAGCACGTTGAGAAGGGACCAGAGAGAACAGAAAGCAGCCAGCAGCAGGAGCAGCCATGGGGAGGGGGGAGAGTTGGCCTGTGCCACATTGGCTCCACCCTGGGGTGACCATCTGTCCAGTATTCCCCGGATGGGGGGCTTTTGGTGCTGAAACTGGGAAAGCCACCGACTCAGGCGTCAGTGCCAACTTCTTGATCCCAGGGTCCCTGATGCGTGGACTGTGCATTTCTGTCTCCGCAGAGTGCTGCTCCACCAGCCACCAAAGCTGGAAGCTGAGGTGATGGGGCCTCTGGCTCCCATCCGAAGTGCCCGGCATCCGTGCCAGGCACCCGGTGTCGCTAACGAGCCACCTGTGAGTCTGGCTTTTGGCCTCTTCTGGCCCAAGGGTCTTGCCGCAGTCAAGGGTTGTTGCAGCCAGCAGCCCCTGCCTCAGAGGCGAGGAGGAGGGTCCAGCCCACAGGTCCAGTCAATAGGGGCCCAGTTGCTTTTACCACTTGCTTGTAGGGGGCCTCAGGGCGATGGTGGCAACTGAGAAGTTTCAGCTTCCACCCCGCCTGGAGTCCCTGCCCAGGGCAGAGCCGTGTGGGAAAACCGAGTGCCGCGGAGGCTGCGTCTGCGCTCTGATTTAGGGAAAGCACATGGAAGTGGCCCTGAGAGCCCGCGTGCGACCCATGCAGGGGCCGCTGGGGAAGCACCTCTGCCCTGTGTCTCCGGGGGTAGTGGGAACGGGTCTCATGCCTCGTATTTTTTTTCCGTTTCCTCCAGACATTTCGGCATTTCCACAGGCAGCGCCGTTCACCGATGGAGCGGACAGTTCCCGGTAGGCGCTTTTTCTTCCTTGGGGACTTGTTAAAGCTGGACCCACATCCCTGACCACCTCCTTCATCTACCTTTATTAATACTGTTTTTAACATTTTATTTTATATTGGAGTATGGACGATGAACAGTGTTGTGATAGTTTCAGGTGGACAGCGATGGGACTCAGCCATACATATTGCGTTTATCCATTCTCCGCGCCCCAAACTCCCCTCCCATCCAGGCTGCCACATAACCCTGAGCAGAGTTCCCTGAGCTCTATAGCAGGACCATGTTCTACCTCCACATTTAAATCTCTGACCCTCTAATTTCAGACCTTACCATGGACCTGGGCAGCCAGATGGAGCACTCCTTGGGCTAATTCTCCCTGTGATCCAGTTAACCCACCCACAGGGTTTTATTTGCCTCCTATCACCGCAGTCAGCGTGGGGTGGGGCTGCCTGTGCAACGGAGCTGTCTAGAGACCCAGGAGGGCTGGGCGAAGGCGCCCAGCCTTAGAGAAACCTAATAATTCAGCTCCTGTTCATGATGCTCCTTGGGCGTCAAGGAGCCCTTTCTCGGTCAGGCCACGCCGAGCACCTGACTCACCTTGTTTGGTCGAGTTCTCGGCCAGGTGTAAAGTAGGTGTCATCCTTGACATCCAGATGAGGGGATCAGCTCAGAGAGGTTAAGAAATTGCATTAAGTCACACAGCTAGGGAGTAACGGAAGCAGTCCTGAAGTAGAATTCCAAATCCTGTGCCCGTGCTCGGAACCCCATACTAGTTGTCAGATTTGAAAGGTCCCTGATGGTCACTGTCCACCCTTCAGCCCCCACCACCCTCAAGTTCAGCCTGGGGAAGGCCAAGGCCGGAGAAGGGAAGTGGGGTCTGGCCTTCGGCCTGCTGTGTGTTTCCACAGCATCCAGACCGCCTTCCCCGTGACCAAGTGGGTCAAAGGAAGGGTCCAGGCCTGGCACCCCTTTCTCAGACCTCGCGTGGGGAGTCCCCTGCCCAGCTGGGAGCCGAGTGGCCCAGCCTCGGGGTCTCCTTGACAAACCCTGCTTTACTCTTAGGCTTGACGACCAGCCAAAAGCAGATGTGTTGGAAGATCATGAAGTGGAGGTGAGTGATGGTAACCCGTGAGCCGTAGACGGGGCATCTCTTTCCTCTCTCCCCGGCTCAGTGCGTGGAGGTGTCTGGGAGCGTGTGGGCACCCGGCTCTGGTGGGGGCTATCCCAGGTGCCCACCTGCTGCACCAGACGCAGGCAGTGTGCAAGGCAGCGAGAGCAGTGAAGGGTGCCACGAAGCAAGCTTCCTTTTGCTTTTCTGTTTTTTGAGGCTAAAGTTAGCTCTTTATTCCTGTGGTTTCCACCTCCAGCCGAGAGGCCTGGGCCCCAGCCCAGGAGACTTTCCCTCAGTCTGGGGTGGGGCCAGGCAGTTGGATGTTATCAAATATTCCTGGGTGATTTTGATTGTAGCTGGGGCCAAGGACTGCTGCTTTGACCTTTGAACCAGTGTCACCCGAGCCTGGCAAGTGTGGTGGCTTATGAGCCTCAGCAGACTGATTTACTCTTGCCCAGAGGAGTCACAGGCTTCCCAGGGGTGCTAGTGGGAAAGACTCCACCTGCCAAAGCAGGAGATGCAAGTGACATGGGTTTGATCCTGGGTCGGGAAGATCCTATGGAGTAGAAAATGCTGGAAAATTCCATGGGCAAAGGAGCCTAGCGGGCCCCAGCCCATGGGGTCCCAAAGAGTCAGACAAGACTGAGCGACTAAGCACAACACAGCACACAGAGGAGAGTCTCAGACTCTGTGTTTAAACAAAATCCTAGGACTTTCCTGGTTTTCCAGTGGCTAAGACTCTGCACTCGCAATTCAGGGGGCCCAGGGTTGATCTCTGGTCAGGGGACTAGATCCCTCATGCAGCAACTAAGTGCTCATGTTACAACTAAAACTCCTGCATGCTGTAACTAAGAACAGAAAAAAAGATCCCACATGCTGCAACTAAGACCTGGTGCAGGCAAATAAAGTGAATAAATATTTTTTTAAAACTAAAAGCATATCCAGAAAGGGTGTTAGTGTTCTTCCCCAGCGATTAGGTATTGCTCCTAGGAGCAATGTCTTGGAACATTGGCGGGAAGAAGGGCCACGCTCCGTAGTTTGTGGATTAGGACCTTAGGACCGTGTGGTGCTGAGTGACCCGTCCACTTCGCACATGAGGTCTGCACAGAGCTGTGACTAGAGCCCAGGCCTCCTGACCCCAGACCCCTCTGCTCCCTGACCTGGTGGGGGTCTTGAGGGAGGGAAGTCACCTGGCCCCAGGCCTGCCACCCCTTCTATTCCCTCCTCCTCTCCTTCCAGGCCGAGGAGCCTGAGGCCGGCAAGTCAGAGGCCGAAGACGATGAGGACGAGGTGGATGACCTGCCGACCTCCCGCCGGCCCTGGCGGGGCCCCATCTCGCGCAAGGCCAGCCAGACCAGCATCTTCCTCCAGGAGTGGGACATCCCCTTCGAGCAGGTGGAGCTGGGCGAGCCCATCGGGCAGGGCCGCTGGGGCCGGGTGCACCGCGGCCGCTGGCACGGCGAGGTGGCCATCCGCCTGCTGGAGATGGACGGCCACAATCAGGACCACCTGAAGCTGTTCAAGAAGGAGGTGATGAACTACCGGCAGACGAGGCACGAGAACGTGGTGCTCTTCATGGGGGCCTGCATGAACCCGCCCCACCTGGCCATCATCACCAGGTAGCCCAGCCCCGCCCCCTCCCCTTTCCCTGGGGGCCTGGTGATTTGCATGCCCCTGGACGGCGTTTTCATGTAGAGACGTACTTCCCTGGCTGTCCAGGGGTTAGCACTTCGACTTCCACTGCAGCAGGTGCAAGTTCGACACCAGATCCCACGTGCCTCAGGGCCAAAAAGACAAAGCCTGTTACACAGAGTGAAGTAAGTCAGAAAGAGAAAACCAGATACTGTCTATTAATGCATATGTATGGGGTCGAGAAAAATGGTCCTGATGAACCTATTTGCAGGGCAGGAGTGGAGACACATAGAAAACAGACTTGTGGACATAGCGGGGGAAGGAGAGGGTGGGACGAACTGAGAGAGTATCACTGACATATATACACTGCTGCTGCTGCTGCTGAGTCGCTTCAGTCGTGTCCTACTCTGTGCGACCCCACAGACGGCAGCCCACCAGGCTCCCCCGTCCCTGGGATTCTCCAGGCAAGAACACTGGAGTGGGTTGCCATTTCCTTCTCCAATGCAGGAAAGTGAAAAGTGAAAGTGAAGTCGCTCAGTCGTGTCTGACTCTTAGCGACCCCATGGACTGCAGCCTACCAGGCTCCTCCGCCCATGGGATTTTCCAGGCAAGAGTACTGGAGTAGGGTGCCATCGCCTTCTCCGACATATATACACTGCCATATGTGAAATAGATAGCTAATGGGAAGTTGCTGTACAATACAGGGAGCTCAGCCGGATGCTCTGTGACAACCTAGAGGGAAGAGATGCAGTGGGAGTAGGAGGCAGGCTCAAGAAGGAGGGGACATATGCACACTTACGGCTGATGCACGTTGTTTTATGGCAGAAACCAACACAACATTGTAAAGCAGTGACCCTCCAATTAAAAATAAATGTTACAATACTAAAGCAATATTGTAACAAATTCAATAAAGGCTTTAAAAATGGTCCACATTTTAAAAAAAAATCTTAAAAAAAGAAGAAACCCCCAAAATGGAGTCTTAATTTCCCCATCCTATAACCCCACTGACATTAAATAAATAAATTAATGAAAGGATACCTAAAAGAGAGAAAATTCAAATCTTCTGGAAAAGCACAAAGTGAAAACCAGTCTCCTCCCACCCTACCTGGGTGCTTCTGTAAACAAAGATGGGTACTGTAAACAGTTCCTTATCACGCCTTCCATCAAGGAGTTTGTATACACTCATGTTTTTAAGGGCTTCTCCGGTGGCTAGTTGTAGAGTCCAGCTGCCAATGCAGGAGGTGCTCAGCATCCCTCAGACCCCAGCCTCGGTGCTGTCCATCATTCAGCCTTCCGTCTCTCTCTCATCTACCCAGATGAGAGATCCGAGTCTGCTTAAAGGGAATGTGGCACTAGTGGTAAAGATCCTGCCTGCCAATGCAGGAGACACGAGACGTGGGTTCAGTTCCTGGGTCGGGAAGATCCCCTGGAGGAGGAAATGGCAACCCACTCCAGTATTCTTGCCTGGAGAATCCCATGGACAGAGAAGCCTGGTGGACTACAGTTCACAGTGTCGAAAAGAGTCAGATACGACTGAAGCTACTTAGCACATATAGTAGAAGAATAAAAGAACATTAACAAAACATTTAACACAGCTGAGGGGGCTGGAACATGGAAAAGTAACCATCAACCGATACTCCAGACCCTGAGGGTCGTTATCTCATTGGAGACGTTTCCTAAAAACCAGCCCCTACCTCAGATGGCTTAAGGCTTCTCCCTGGAGCAGCAGTAAAGCCACCCATTTTCTCTAGGTCCTTCCTCACTCCAGGTTTTGCTTTAAATATTTATGTATTTATTTGGCAGTGTCTGCTCTTAGTTGCAACTCACGGGATCTTTCATTGTGGTATGCCGGCTTAGTTGCTTCATGGCCTGTGGGATATTAGTTCCCCGATCAGGGATCGAACCTGAGTCCCCTGCATTGCAAGGCGGATTCTTAACCACTGAAGTCCCTCACCCCAGGTTTTAGGAGTCAGTACAGGTAGGGACCGGAGAAGGCAATGGCACCCCACTCCAGTACTCTTGCCTGGAAAATCCTATGGATGGAGGAGCCTGGAAGGCTGCAGTCCATGGGGTCGCTGAGGGTCGGACATGACTGAGGGACTTCACTTTCACCTTTCACTTTCATGCATTGGAGAAGGAAATGGCAATCCACTCCAGTGTTCTTGCCTGGAGAATCCCAGGGACGGGGGAACCTGGTGGGCTGCCGTCTATGGGGTCGCACAGAGTCGGACACGACTGAAGCAACTTAGCAGCAGCAGCAGCACAGGTAGGGACTCCAAGATCCAAGCCCCTTATCTAATACAATCACCCTGACACCGCTGATAGCCGCCCCCGCCCCTGCTCCACTGCACATTCAGCCTTGTCATAAGAAAACCCCGTGATCAGAGAACAGCACCATCATGAAAGTCATTATGGAGATCCCAGAGCCCTGATGCTGCCTGGTTACAGCCTGAAAAGGCCAGGTTCTTCCCTGGTTGACTTTGAGTGGTTGAGTTCCTGCCTCGAACCACGAGAGCAGGTCGACTGCTCTGAATGTGGGGCTCAGCTGGTAAAGAATCTGCCCACAATGCGGGAGACCTGGGTTCGATCCCTGGGTTGGGAAGATCCCCTGGAGAAAGGAAAGGCTACCCACTCCAGTATTCTGGTTTGGAGAATTCCATGGACTGTATATCTTAAAGAGTTGGACACAACTGAGCAATCCTTAAACTTAGTGAACTATTTCCTGTTCTATGGTGGGTGGGCTAGAGGTCTCAGGGGACGTGTGTTCTTGCCCATTCAGGCTGGGCCCCTGCAGCATTGAGCATCAAGGGGACTTTCCTGGTGGTCCAGTGGTTAAGACGCAGCACTTCCATGACGGGGCAGGGTTCAATCTCTGGTCCCCATGTGCCATGAAGTGCGACCAAAATGAAACAAAGAAGGAATGGCCTCAGGTTGGTCAAGAAGGATTCTGGCACCCAGGGTCCAGGGCATGGAGCTGGTGGACACAGCTCTCCCTGGCTCCACAAGGGCTGAGGTCAGGCTGCACGGGCCCCAGATCTCTACCTGACTCTCCGCTCTTCACAGCTTCTGCAAGGGACGGACGTTGCACTCGTTTGTGAGGGACCCCAAGACATCTCTGGACATCAACAAGACCAGGCAGATCGCCCAGGAGATCATCAAGGTAATGACTCCAGAGCTCCTACCTGTCTCCCGATCCGTCTGCCGGTGTCAGGCTTGTGGCGGCGGCTGTTCTGTCTCTCCCTTTAGCTTGGGTGCCTCATGGATGGGACCTCCATCTCCTTCCCTCTTTCTTTGTCTTGTCTGCTGGGAACTGAACACACTGGAGAAATGCAGTGGGCTTTAAAGACAGATGGCCTGAGTTTGAATCTTGGTGATACCAGCTATGTGACTTCGGGCAGGTCGATTAGCCTCTCTGAGCCTCGGCCTCCTCCCCTGTAAAATGGGGTTGCCTGCATCACCTCCCTCATTGGATTGGTGCAAAGGTAAACTGCGATAATCCGTGGAGAGAGCATTGAGCCCGGGTGAGAATCTGTTAGATTTAAGGTTTGCGGCAGGTGTTCTGCCTTAAAGTTTCTGAATCTAAGTTTCATGTAGACCAGGCCCTCAGGCTCAACTCAGGCAGCCTTTTTTCTTTTGCTTCCATCTTTTCCAAGTAATTAAACAAAAGTGAGAGAAACGCTTATTTGTTTCTTTAGTTAGCAGCAGACAGGGTCTGAGAAAAACTCCATCAGGGCTGGATGGGCTTCCTCTTCCTGGTTCTTGTTTTTGCAGAAAAGCTTTCTCTTACCAGCTCCCACCACGTTTTTGTCCCTGTCCTGTCTTCAGTTTTGCTTTTTTCTTTTTTTCTCCCTCCCTCCTTCCATCCATCATGTGTGCACATCATTGGAAAGGAAAAGATGGAAATCTCAGTGACATTTAGGAACACCAAGATTTCTCCATGACATTTCCACATAGCAAAACGAACGCATGGGCTTCCCTGAAGGCTCAGTGGTAAAGAATCCACCTGCCAATGCAGGAAACACAGGTTCAGTCCCTGAATCGGGAACCCCTGGAGAAGGAAATGGCAGCCCACTCCAGTATTCTTGCCTGGGAAATCCCATGGACAGAGGAGCCTGGTGGGCTACAGTCCATGGGATCAAAAAAAGAGTCACACACACACACACAAAAAGACAGCTTAGTGACTACACAACCACAAATGATTGCATTAAACTTTTGCAGCCCCCCCAAACCAAAATATCACATGTATGCCTTCATCTGTAGTCTGTCTCATCACAGAGAAGTTGGGGGGAGCTGCAGTGTTAAACCTACTCTGTGATATCCCCAAACCTGCTGGGCCCTGCTCCCCCAAACTGTTGTGTCTCCTTATTGTCAGGACACTGGGGGAGTCTGGGTGTTGAGTTTGGCTGAGTTCGGCTGAATGAGTCATCTGGAAGATTCCAGGGTAGAAGTTGCTCACAGGTTTTGGAGCTGCAGAGCCAGAAGCAAGCTCTCTGCTGGCTCATTTATTTTCCCCATCCCCCTTCTTCTGGGAACTTCTAAGCTACTTCCTTTTGTATGCATCTGTGATACTTGGAGGCTCAAAATATAATAATGGGGTCTTGACCTTTGGTTCAGAGAAGGCAATGGCAACCCACTCCAGTACTCTTGCCTGGAAAGTCCCATGGACGGAGGAGTCTGGTAGGCTGCAGTCCATGGGGTCATGAAGAGTCGGACACAACTGAACAACTTCACTTTCACTTTTTACTTTCCTGCATTGGAGAAGGAAATGGCAACCCACTCCAGCGTTCTTGCCTGGAGAATCTCAGAGACGGAGGAGCCTGGTGGGCTGCCATCTATGGGGTAGCACAGAGTCGGACACGACTGAAGTGACTTAGCAGCAGCAGCAGCAGACCTTTGGTTAGAAGGTTTGGGGGGCCACCCCTGAAGTGTTGTGAAATTATAGGAAGGGAGGAGAGTTTGTGTTCCAGACCTGGGCACTTTCTTTCTTGTCTCTGGCTGTTTGAGGCTGTGGCACCTGTTTTATTAACAAGGCTCAGAGAGGTGCAGCCACTTATCCTCGTCACACAGCTGGTCCCTGTTCAACCCAAGGTGTGCTCTTTGGCTCTCTTCGGTCACTGGGGAAGCCTTGTGCCTTAGTTTGGTTTGGGAAGTAGGCAGATATTTTCAGGGGGATCGTCTTGCATTCAGGATGGAATTTTGGGAGAGAGTAAGTCACTCTTTTTGAAACCTGCCCGCTTCCGTGGTGGGATGACAGCTCTCAGTAGGCCTGAGGGAAGTGGCCACAGTGAACCCCGCGCCCTCCCATCTCTTACAGAAGAGCATCTGCCTGTGTACATTCTTCTCTG
>NW_011495033.1:4799573-4803016 GCF_000754665.1 Bison bison bison | reverse complement strand
CATTCTTCTCTGACGAGCTCCAGGCCCACTTGGTCCAAGCTCTGGGTTTGGCTGAGTTCTGTCTGCTTCTGCCTCGCAGCTCGTTCCTTCTCTTTCCTCAATGGGACTTGTTGACCTCTCCCCTCCTCACCCCGAGATACCTTTGAAGGCAGGGAGATTTTTCACATGTGAAGCACCCTTGATGCGGGAGGTAGGGAGGTGGGTTTGCATGTGCCTCTTTCTGACCTGGCAAGGATGCCCACTTCAATCGTGGCATCGTGTACCCCCTCCCTGTTCCCAAGCACATCAGGGTGCCCGGGAGTCCTCGGTTTGGCCTGGGATGAGAGCATGCCTGCATCAGGTCACCCACGTTCCTGGCCAGTCAGCGTTCGGTGCAAATAGGGCATTGGTTAGAAATCACCCAGCCCTGACCTGGCACTTGGCAGATAAGGAAACTGAGGCTCAGAAGTCAAGTCCAAGGCCACACAGTGAATTCGAATCATCTGACCCAGATTTCAGTCCTAGTCCAGGACTTCTACAGCAGCAGGGGCAGTGGGGCCGCCTGAGCTCGGGGACTCCCCCTGCGGGAATTCCACTCTGTTCCCCACTCCCAGCCCAAGCCTTGGCTCAGCCTGAGAGGTGAGGCTAGCTGTGCAAAGCCTGACGAGACCTTAAATCCTTGGGTCTTTTATGACTCAACACAGAGGGTAAAGACGCCCTGGAGGTCCAGTGGTTAAGACTCCATGCTTCCAGTGCAGAGGGCACGGGTTTGATCCCTCATTGGGGAAGATCCCACATGCCTCACAATATGGCCAAAATATTAAAAAAGAAATCAAACAAAACACGGAGGGTAGCATCACAGTGAACCTTCATACACTTCCTGACCACCCCTCCCCCAGAGCCCCCCATCCCCACTTTCTGCGCTTCTTCTGAGTATAAGGTGGGTGTGGGGCAGCAGCGCTGACCGGAACCAGATCTCAGCTGTGCTGCCTAACCGCTGCATGACCCGGGCAAGGGACTGCCTGTCCCTGAGGCTGGGTTTCCTCCTCTGTGAAAAAGAGACAGCACTGCATAGGGCTGTGAAGGTTAAATGAGGGGACTGGGGTAAGGCATCTGGCTCAGGGCCTGGCCCAGGGTAGAAGCTAAGGCCATCATCGTCCGTTTTCCCTCCGCCCCTGACGTGAGGCTCTCTGTCTTCCAGGGCATGGGGTACCTCCACGCCAAGGGCATTGTGCACAAAGATCTCAAATCCAAGAATGTCTTCTACGACAACGGCAAAGTGGTCATCACAGACTTCGGGCTGTTCGGGATCTCGGGCGTCGTACGAGAAGGACGGTCAGTTGGCCTTGGGAGTCCAGAGAGACTGGGGCAGTGCTGGTGGGCCCGAGGCCTGGGCACTCTCGCTGTCAGTGGCCAAGGGCCAGCCTTCCCTATAGGAAAGGCCAGGCCTGCTCTGCTCCTGCTCTTTGTGGTTCCGGTTCAGAATCAGATTTGGGTGACCTTGAGGTCCCTCGTAGTGCTTAATTCTCAGGCTGACCGCTGAGGAGGCTGGGTCCCCTCACTCCCATTTTCCCAGCGTCAGGTTCTAGTTCCACGAATCCTGAAGGAGAAGGGCCACTCCCCCAGCCTCAGGACCCCAGGAGGGAGAGCCAGCCCCAGGCCAGGTTGTGAGCTCCACAGGCAGTTCCCGTCTCCTGCACGGAGATTCCCTCTGCTCTCCCAGGGTAGAGAATCAGCGCCCTCGGGAGCAGCTCCCGGCCAATACAGTCCTTGGCCTGCTTTTCTAGAAGAACCTGCTTATCACTCCTCTGTAACATTCCCCCACTTGCCTTGGCAAGTGCCCCATTGGCGTGCTGCTTTTCTGGGCCGTGCAAGGGGTTGCAAAGAGTCAGACACGACTGAGCAACTGAGCACACGCCCGTGGTGGCATGCCAGCCCTGGGGCAGACATGTGCCCTGCAGGCCTCGCTGCTGCCCACTAAAGGCCCTGTCCTTGCCCTGGCTTCTGGCCTCCAGGCGTGAGAACCAGCTGAAGCTGTCACATGACTGGCTGTGCTACCTGGCCCCCGAGATCGTGCGGGAGATGACCCCCGGGAAGGACGAGGACCAGCTGCCCTTCTCCAAAGCTGCCGACGTCTATGCATTTGGGTGAGGAGGTGCCTGGTGTCCCTCTTCCTGGGGCCTCTGAGGCCAATTGTGGCTGAAACAGAGGATCCTGCTGGCTACTGGGGGGCAGGGGGATGTGCTTTGAGGCTGGTTCAGCTGCTTCTTTGGGTCAGTGACTGTGCCCTTGACCTTCTGTTTTCCCCACCTGTAAAATGGGACGAATAGAGCTCCTCCCTGGTAGAGCAGTTTCATGAGGACCGATTAGGTAATTGTATAAAATACTTAAGGGGCTTCCCAGGTGGTGCTAGTGGAAAAGAACCTGTCTGCCAATGGAGGAAACCCAATGAGATGTGAGTTTGATCCCTGGGTCAGGAAGATCCCCTGGAGGAGGAAATGCCAACCCATTCCAGTATCCTTGCCTGGAGAATCCCTATGGACAGAGGAGCCTGTCAGACTACAGTCCACGGGGTCGCAAAGAGTCAAACACAGCCAAAGCGACTGAGCACACACGCATAAAATGCTTAACTCTGGGTGTGCTTTTCACCTGTTGCTCCCCAAGGACAGTCTCCAGAGCTAACCAAGAGCTGTCCTCCTGGGAGAAGGGGGCAGCTTCCATCTGTGCCCTGAGAAGAGCTGGCCTGCTGATGGACAGACACACAGAAATGTAGAAATAAAACACGAGCCAGATGCATAACACCTTCTCTGAGCCACATTAAAAAAGAAACCGGTGAAATCAGTTTCAATAGGTATTTAACTCAGTATGGCCAAAATATCATTTCAGCATGTGATCAAAATAAGAAATTCAGGAGATATTTTATGCCACAGAGCTTTCAAAAATGTGGTGTGTTTTACACCTCAGTTCCCTTCCCCACATTTGAGTTACTCAGTATCCTCACGTGCCCTCCACCCCATCCCTGTGTTGGTCAGGGTGGGTCTAATGGAGACGGTCCCGTGCAGATAAGTCGAGAAAAGCTAGGGGACTTGGAGGGTCAGAGTGAGGGCCCCATGCCATCATCTCTTGGGGGATCCTTTGCTCATGGGTGGGCTCTTCCTGCCCTGACCTGTCACTGTCATTTCCTGAGCACCTTCGTGTGCCAGGCCCAGGGCTGGGCATTCCTATCACTCCTCAGAGTACCTTGGCCATGGGTACCCACCCCACTGAGGTTGAATGGTTGTACCAGGACCTCTGCCCAGAGCCGGTGGTGTCTCAGACTTCTCACCACATGGGAGCACAGGGCCCCTGGTGGACTCAGGGTGGTCCCAGAAGTCTGGCGGGTGACGAAGGTGGGCCGAGGGTCCCGGGTCCTCAGGCTGGGCTCCAGGCATCATGGCAGCAGGCGGCCCCCCCCCCCCCCCCCC
>NW_011495033.1:4782748-4799457 GCF_000754665.1 Bison bison bison | reverse complement strand
CCCACGCCCTGCTAGTGTGAGCTGAGCGGAGCCATTCAGGAGCTCACACCATGTGGATGCGTGGTCTCCACAGGACTGTTTGGTATGAGCTGCAAGCCAGAGACTGGCCCTTCAAGAACCAAGCTGCAGAGGCCCTGATCTGGCAGATTGGAAGTGGAGAGGGCATGAAGCGAGTCCTGGCCTCCATCAGCCTGGGGAAGGAAGTCACTGTGAGTAGCTGCCCTGCGCTGGAGAGGGTGGTGGGGCTAGAGGGCCAGTGCCCGGCTGCCCTTCCTTCACCCACCTGAGAAGTGGAACCACTGCATGTCAGGCTGGCCTCCATGCTGCTGGCTAGGAGGCCTGTGAGCTTCCCAGGTGGTGGGTAGTAAAGAATCCGCCTGCCAATGCATGAGACGCAGGAGATATGGGTTTGATCTCTAGGTTGGGAAGATCCCCTGGAGTAGGAAATGGCAACCCAGTCAAGTATTCTTACCTGGAAAATCCCATGGACAGAGGAGCCTGGCGGGCTACAGTCCATGGGGTCGCAAACAATCTGACATGACTGAGTACAAACACACACATATACACACACATGAAGCCTGTATCCTCCACTACCCCACTGTTAACCTTTAAAAAACAATTATCTTTAAAAAAAAAAAAGGAAATAAAGCTCTTGGTTTTGTTAAATTATGAGAAAGATAATAAAGCCTGTATGTTACTTACTAGAAAGATAACAACAAATTTCACTCCCTAAAGTACAAACAGTGGGGTTGTGGTAGTATCAGATCTTTCTCCTCCACGTCTTTCTCGAGTGTTCAAGAACTAGTCAAGATTTCCCCAGCAAATTCGTTTTCAAGAGGCCAAATCATCATAGGTTTGCTCCCCTCGCGTGACTGATGGTTTCTCTGCATCGCAGTGTGTAAATTCACCCCGCCTGGCACCGTGATATGTGCAGGAGTCCAGGGGCGGTGTTTTCAGTGTTAGCCATGCGCTCATGAGTCAGGTGGGCCTGGAGCAGACAGATGCCAGCGGGGTGTTGATAAGGAGCTCCAGGGGGTTCCTGGGCAGCATGGCAGTGGAGGCCTCTGGGGGGACCACCTGGTGCTCGTCCAGGTAAAGTGCCACCTAGGCTGTGAGTCTCGCTGGGTCCCCACCTGCCTGGTCATGTGTGCAGGCCTCTCTTCTACAGGAAGTTCTCCTGAATTGAAAGGCCAATGGGGATGCAGTGTGGATGATTGGATCGAGAGAGTAGGCCGCAGGAGAAGGGCTTTGCCATCACTTGGGGTGGTCAAGACAGCTGTTCTGCCGACTCCTCTGCCCTACGCCCAGTCGGTCTTGTCACTCCAGCCTCCATTCCTGCAATGCACAGGCTCCCACCTCTGTTGCAGCCCCGCCCTGTACACCTTCTGAATATCTTGTGGCTCACCTGTCAACATGCTGCCTTCTGCTTTCCATTCTAAACGTCTGTGATCTCTTTCTTCTGACCTGTCTTTTGGCTTTGTGACTGTTATTCCAGGGAGGTCAAGGAAGGAAGAAGGAGAGGCAGGCCCATGCTTTTCATTTTAACTGGAAGCCTTAGAGTACTTCTGAAATTAAGTTATTTCTTGGCTGTATTCCAGCCATGGCTGGTCACCTCAGTGTCGGCAGGAGGGTCGGGGGACCATCAGCTTGGGGGGTGCTGGTGCCCGGGAGCATCAAAGGGACCCTGGGCAGAGGGCCTCTGCTGCGCCCCTCTTGCTCCCTGCCAGCTCTCATGCCTTCTCGTGGCGTCTCGCCTTGCAGGAGATCCTGTCTGCCTGCTGGGCCTTCGACCTGCAGGAGCGGCCCAGCTTCCCCCTGCTGATGGACATGCTGGAGAAGCTGCCCAAGCTGAACCGGCGGCTCTCGCACCCTGGGCACTTCTGGAAGTCTGCTGAGTAAGTACCCCTTGGAGCCAGACCCGCAGCCAGGTGTCTTGGGGATGGGGCACCATCTGCTCTGTCTGCCTGAGACTTCTACCTAGGGAACCCCTAGAGCTGGTTAGCCAGAGGGGACTCATTCCCTTGCCCAAGGGGTACTGGGATTCTGTTCACCACATTTTAAAAAACTTTTTATTTTATGTTAGAGTACAGCCAGTTAACAATGCTGTGGTAGCTTCAGGTGCCCAGCAGAGCGACTCAGCCAAGCATATACTGTATCCATTCTCCCCCCAAACTCCCCTCCCATCCAGGCTGCCACATAACATTGAGCTGAATTCCCTGTGCTATACAGTAGGTCCTTATCAGTTATCCATTTTAAATATAGCAGTGCATACATGTCCATCCCAAACTCCCTAAATCCCCCTCCACCATCCTTCCCCTGGCAACCATAAGTTCATTCTCTAAGTCTGCTGTTCATCACATTTATTTTGGAGACTTTTCCACAGGCTGGTGTCTCCTGTCCTCCTCTGTGAAAACCTCCCTATCACTGTTAGCAGCTCAGTGCTAAAGCTGGGCCCAGGCTAAGGCCCTAAGAAGAAGTTTCTGCCTGGGAAAGGGCAAAACAGAGCTTCACCAAAACCAGCAGAGCGGCTGTTGCTTAAAATGGCAGTCTCCCGACAGAGCTTTCAGCCCCCTGAGCAGCCACCTGTTACTGGGGCTGCATCTCTGGGGTTTAAGTGCCACTTAGACACTGGAGGCCCACCCTCCTTCTGTGTAATCCTGATCCTCGGCAGCCTCAGTGCCAGGGTGGTCTCCACTCCTCTCTTCTGAGTTCTGCCTCCTTTCCCTTTTTCTTTGTCTCTCTGGCTCTCTCTGCCAGATCCCTCATAAACAGACGCCTGCCCTGCCTCTGCGAGAATCTGGGGAAGTCCTTCCTTGTTCCGGCCTCAGCTCCACAGCTGGACAAAGTGGAGGGGTGGGCAGACATAGCCTAAACATGGGAAATAGTTCAGCTTTGCAGGCCGAGAGGGAAACTCGAGTGACAGCTCTTGTCAGTGGGGTTTGTGGGGCACCCAGCAGTGTGCAAAGCACTGACACAACTGCATACAGTCTGTGTCATAGCAACTCAGCTCTGCTGTTTGGTGTGGGGGCAGTCACAGGCCTGTAAGCTCATGGGCTGACTGCTTCTAGTAAAACATTACTTATGAATGCTAAAACTTGAATTTCCTATTATTTTAGGCCATGAAATAGTCTTCTTTTGATTCCCTCCCCGCCAGCAATTTAGAAAGGTGAAAAAAAAAAAAGACATTCTTGGTTTGTGGATTATACAGAAACAAGTGGCAGGTCACATGTGGCTGGACTCTTGGGCAAGATTCATGGCTTTGAACTTTCTTTTAAGGTGAAAGGCACTTTCTAGAAGTGAAATCTGCCACAGCCCCAGAACATGAAGATAGAACAGATACAGTGGGGCTTCTCTGTCTCTTTTTAAAATATTTATTTGGCTGCAGTGGCATCACTGACTCCATGGACATGAGTTTGAGCAAACTCTGGGAGATGGTGAAGGACAGGGAAGCCTGGTGTGTCATAAAGTGTCGGACACAGCTATGCTGCTGAACAACAATGTGTCTTAGCCGCACCATGTGAGATCTGGTTACCTGACCAGGGGTCAAATCCAGACCCCCTTCACTGGGAGCTGGGTGTCCTAGCCACTGGACCACCAGGGAAGTCCCAAGTGGTGCCTCTCTTGATGGGAGTTGGAGGGAGGGCAAGAGCATAGGCCCCGGAAAAGCTGTACCCAGATCTCACACCTCCCCACGTGTGTGGTGGTGTCAGTACCTCCTTCTTCCAGAATGAGCTACATATGGTCTCTGTCACATGTTTTTTGTTGTTGTTTGTTTGTTATTTTTTACGACTCTAAAATGATCACTTTTTGTGGCCTGATTTGACAGACACTTAGTTTGCCAGGTTGTTTTGAAAATAAACCAAACCAAGCTTTGAGTTGAAGGGGAGGAGAGACCCAGGCTGGGTCAGCCCAGCAGTACCTGTGAGAACTTGTTGAAGAAATGTGGCAACCGAAGCCCGTTGTAGGGACGGTCTGACAAATGACGATATGTGGTGAGGGAATACTTTACCTTATGATGAAGATTCGATTCAGTATTTTGCACTTAAGATGGATCAGAGTCTAATACAAATAGTGGGTGACAGGATGTTGCTGTCAGAGGTGTGGGCTTTTCCCAGAGATTGCTGGCAGCTGCACCGCCCCTGAGGTCACATGCCAGGGCCGGGCCTCCACCAGCACAGAGCTGATGGCCTAGGATAAAGACGGGCAGATGTGCGCTGTAAGCCCTCCGAGCAGGACGCTGTCTTGTCACCTCTGTATTCTCAGCTCCTAGCACAGTCCTGGGGGTGTAGTAATCACTCAGTAAATATTTGGTGGGTGAGGGGATGAAGGAGGGAATGATGACAACATGCTGAGTGCCAGACAAAGACCCAGCCTCTGTGGGCACACTGCCCTCACCCCCGGGAGCTTGAGGAAGGGTCTCCAGAAGAGAACAGTCATGGGAGCTGGGTTTGGGTGGGAGCCTGGGGCTCTCCTGGTCTCATAAGAAGTTCAAGGATCTGGTCTGTCAGATGTTGGGTGGCTCGTTTAGCAAACTAGGCCTTGATTTTCTCCTCCCCCAAAGAGAAGGCTGCACTGAGCGGGTGCTGACATTCAGGAGATGATTCCAGATTCCTGAAAAGCCATGGAGCCCCACCTTCTTTTTCTATACGTGGGACACAGAGTCACAAATAGGGAGGTTTCCTGCCCAAAGTGATCAGTTTTAGCCCCTGCAAGGAAAGAATGCCAGCGTACCTCAGCAAATCTGTATCAAAGCTTTCTGTTCATGATTTTTACTTCCACACACTCAAGCCTCTAATTCTCATTTTCTCTTTTCTTTTCCATCGATCTTGTTGCTTATTTTTATTTTCTGGGGGTGGTGGATGTGCTGGCCTGTCCTGTCATCTCCCCCCTCTCCTGCCATCCTGATTCCTGCGGCCCCCCTCCACCCACCCACGCTGGGTGTCCATCTCCATCACCTGCTGGACTGCGCTCCTCCCACGCCTGGCAAAATGGTTGCGGGCGCTCCCAGGCGCTGGCGGAGCCGCTACTACGGGAAAGGACGTTCCGGTCACCCCGACTTTAGGAACAACTGTCCAGTCCTGGAGGAATAGTGTGTCTTCTGCCGTTTCCCCGATCCTCGGCCTGTTTGCGTTTAACCCTTTGCACATCCTGTTTCCTACTGTTTCTGCATCCAGCTTCCCCTTCTTGGCGTGTGGTATTCCCATAAATAACAGTGATGCTCTGGCGGCTCACATGGCCACTGGCGAGGGCCCTGCAGGCTGTTTCTCTCCCCGGGCTGAGAGCAGACTCACAGCATGGGGCAGGGCCTCAGTCCATACACCGTGGCAGATGATGGCTTGTTCTAGGGAGGGCAAGAACTCAGATTGCTGGCCTGAGTCCCCAGAAGCCCCTCTGGCTGGATCTTAAAGAAGAGAATGCAGGGAACAGACACAGTAAACTCCAAGATGTCAGTTTCAATGAGGAGCCGTGGGCCTGCTGGTTGACCTCTGTTCAGCATTCTGTGGCCATGTCCCAGAGGAAAGCTTGGGGGAGGTTCTCTATGCCAGGCTCCCTTCCAAGCTTGCTCTGCTGCCAAGCATGGACTGGAATGGGGATGTCCTTTCCTCTGTCCACAGGGAAAGAGGGGCCCCTGCCCTGTGCCCTGGCCAGGCCTTAGCCGTGCCCCCTGCCCCCTCCCCATGGTCTCAGGCTCTGACTCTGCTCTCTCCCTTCTTGTCTCTCCTCCTGTAGGTTGTAGGCCTGGCTGCCTTGCATGTTCGGGGCTTTCTTCCTCCTAATCCACGCTGGGCACTGCGACTTCTACTCCAGCTCAAACAGCGCTGCGGGCACTAACCCAGGGAATGCGATGCTGCCGCCCCAGCCTCTCTGCTGAGACTTCTTTCTGCTTTGTTTGTTAAAACTGGCCCTCGCCCCGCCCTGTGGCCCTGTGTGTGCCTGAGTAACAGCTTTCCACGGAGGGTCTCCCTAACAGCACCCCCCAACCCAGAACCTCCTCCCTGGACGCAACTTCATCTCTCTGCAGCACTTCTGTGGGGTGGTCCCGTCTCCCTACTAACAACTCAACGAGAGAGATCCCCCTTCTCCCGTCCCCCGCAACATACCGGCCCTTCGCAGCGTGTGTCCCTGGGACAGGGGGCGGGGTTTTGCTTGGCTCTTAACCCACGAGGACCTTGGCCAAGGAGTGGAATGATTTCAGAGCTGCCTGCGGTCCCCTCTGGCGGGCTGGTGTGTAACATCACAAGTTCTATTGCCGTGAAAGACACCAGCTTGAAGGGGTGTGTCCTCGGCCGCACAGACACCTGGGAAAGTCGTCCTGAAGCAAGGGGGTGGGGCCTGTCTCCAAACAACTGTGAAAAAGCTTCCCGTCCATCCCTCCGCCCCCACAGCATCACTCCCCTTCCACCTGCCCTGTGTAAACAGAAAGTACCAGACCCCAAGCCAGCATTTGGCAAGAGTGTGGCTGACAGGTCACGCACAGGTCCTCCATGTATTACTAAACGTAGGTTCCTGACCCAAGACCTGAATCTGGGTGTCTGGAGGCAGAAGCTGAAAACCTGTATTTCAACCCGCTTCCCAGATGGCCCTGAGGCACCCCCGCGTTTGAGGACCATTTCTAGAAGGAGCATGCAAATATCACTCTCAAGGCTGGAGCTGAGTTTCTCTTCCCACCCAATTCCACTCGGAGCAAGAGCTTTGAGAATGAGCTGCCAATGCGAATGAGCCCGCAGAAGTTTCTGGGCACGCGGGGTGCTGGGGCTTTCGAGACAAACAGGCCACCGCCCTCCAGGAGGGAGCTGAGGCTTAGCACCTCTACCCCCCACCCCCACCCCCGGCCAGGTGTGACCAGGAGCAGCTCTGCCAAGGCCACTGGCCTGATCATCACTCCCACTTCTTGGTGCGGCCGGGTCCTCTACGGAGCTTCTGGAACTGGCCCGCTCATTAGCTAACTTTGCCCAAATTCTGATCAAAACTTGCAGGGCTATAACTCTTGTTTTTGTTCCTCTTTTCAGCATTAACAGCAGCAAAGTTGTACCCCGGTTTGAAAGGTTTGGCTTGGGCATCCTGGAGTCCAGTAATCCAAAGATGTAGCCAGCTGTGCGGTTTTTCTGACAACGTATTTCTTTCTTAAATGTGTCTCTCAAACATCCGAACCACCACCACAACAAAAAAAAAAAACCAATGCTCTTCAAAATGCCAGCCACTCTTCTAAGTGCCACAAACCAGGAGCACGAGGCCTTGGCTTAGACCGTTCATCTACAAAAACACTTGGGTCCCGGAGATGGAGCTGCACCTGCCGTTTCTTAAAATGACATCACCAACAACCAGACCTGTCCTGACAGGCGGCAAATGTTTACATATATGTTCGTGTGGAGTTGGACTTGAGGTTGTACAATAGGTAATAATAAAAAAAACAGTCTGTGCAGAGGTTGCTGGCACCGTGGGCCAGGATGGCAGAAGTGGCCCTCCCCTCTGGAGGCGCCCACACTGGGCCAGAGGAAGAAAAGCATCATGATTGTGGCTGGTCTCCTGGCAGGACAGGCGGGGTTGGGGGGTGGCAACCACAGGGTTTGACCAGGCTTCTACTTTGGCCCCAAATCCCATCACCTCTCATCCTATCAAAGAGGTGCGGTCTCTTCCTCCTCTTGCAGGTGAGACCCTGACCAAGAGTTGAGCTGGATTAACAGGGTCAGGAGTTTGCAGACAGCTTGAGTTCACCTTTGACCCCTGTAATCCAGTCCATATCTTCTGGAAAAGCAGAGACAGATCAAATCCAGATACCATCTGGACTGATCCAGTGGTTCCCAGCCAGGGTCTCCACTGCCTATGGAGGTGTTTCTTTCAAGAAGCCCCCAGCGGGGCACCTGGGAGATAGGATGAAAGGCTTTAACTGTTTAGATATATCCCAGTCCTTAACTAACATTTGACCCCAGTGCTAAGGCCCAGCCCAGCAGCTGTGTACACCGTGAAAGCTTGATCCATGAAAACAGGGAAGGTAGAAGGTGGGGGAAGAGGCAGGCAGGGTCTCTGAGCCCACTCTCCCAATCACAGGCTGCCCTGTGATTTAGAAGCCCATCATCGATCTTGCCAAAGTTCTGTAACTGCCCACCCCTGAGTCCTGTTGAAACACCCTAGCCTGCTCCTGACTCCTCTGCCCATGTTCAGAGCTCTTAGATAAGGTGGGAGGTGTGTGCCCCGCCTTTCATTTAGACCCAGCTAGCAAGCCCCCCACCTTCAGAATCTTCCCAAACACCAAGGCTTGTGTCTGTTGGAACCAGGTTTGGGAAAGTCCAGCATATGAGAGGGTCCTGCCTGTCCTCATTAGAAGCTGACTCCTAAAGAGGAAAGTTCCAAATGGCAGAGAAGCCCTTCAGTGAAGGTTAGGGCGTATCAGGCTCCAAAGCCAAAAATGACCCAGGGTGATGAAAGTGGAGAGGAGATTGTCTTCAGACCCACAACCCATGTCCACATTTGGAGCCAAGACGAGAAGGCACGTGGCCCTCCCACAGGGTTTATGTACACCTGTCTAACCAGGCTCTGAACCTGGAGTCTGGCCAAGTTGTCACATGAAATGGGCTGCTTGGCCTGGAGACTGTGGGGCGACCTTCCCGGCTCTGGGCTGAGCATCCCTTGGCGGCCCTGCTGGGAGGGCACAGCCGAACAGCTGTGCTGGGTACCCGGGCCTCCCGGCCAACAGCACCTCAACCCTGCCTGCTGGGTGTGTGGGGAGGAAGATGGAGAAGCTGTAAACCAGCTAGACTTGGCTCTGGGGCCTTTTGTCTCTGTGGGATGCTTGGCTTCTCCCCATCATCCATTTGACTGCCAGGTCAGCCTCTCCCCTGATCTCCCCACTCGACATGGCATGTGACTCTGCTTCCTCTGGTCATCAGGCTCCTCCCCCCACAATGGCTCCTTCGCAGAGGTCACAGTTCATGCCTCTCACGTTTCCCCTCTGAACTCTTGGACGAGCAGGTAGCCTGAGGGGTGGGACGGCAGCTGAGTAAATGGGACTCACCTCACTGCCCATGGACAGTCAGTCTGGGTTTTTTTTCCCTTGAAGGGTGTCACACTCTTGGGTCAGTTCAGGAAGATTTCTTTGAGTGCCTACTGTGTGCAAGTAGTACCAGCAGTCACAGTGCCCACGTTTAGCAAACTGATGATTTGCCAGGAACCCGGAGGGTGGGACTGGGGCCCACCCCCTTCCTCTCCCGGGCCCTGGGATGCCTTCTTGCTCTCAGTCTGAGCCTCTGCCCTACCTGTCATTGAAGAGAAGCAGCTGAGGAGCTCCCCAGGTGGTCCCCATCACCCTGTCTCTATTTAAGTGACTGTGAATTGAGGTTAGGAAGACACGCCTGCCCTTCCGTGTGCTCCCCCCATCTGCTTTGGAAACACATGAAGGATGGCAGATACTGTGAATTCAGCCCTCACAGCCAACTGTGAAAGGGATGGAGAAGCTGGGAGCCCTCCTGGACAAGATCTCGGGGGCTGCAGAGGTCCCCTGGGGTCTGAGAATGGAGCCCAAGTTTCAACCTTCAGCCTGCGCCCTGCCCCCCACCACCCTCCACTCCCCAGCCTCACCTCCAAACCCCTGGGATCTGTTCCTGATGCCTTTAAACACCAGAGCCAGAACCCTTGGTCTCCATCCAACCCAAGGTCTTGAATCCCGAGTTCCCCACCAGTTGTGAGTGGCGTGTAGCCAAGATGACATCTCCACACCAACCACCAAATCAAAGACGCATACAGGGCCTGGAATCCCTCTGCCCTCTCACAGCATTTCTTCCTGTGATCACTGAGGGGCATGGCATGCCCTGTAAGCCCCTGGTGGGGGTGGTGGGGGTTGCTGTGTTGCTTTGGGGGCCGGGTGGAGATATAAATGTGAAGCAAGTTAGGGAGCTTGTGCGATGCTGCAGTGTCGGCCAGGATTTCATCTGTGTGTGCAAACCCAGCATCTTCTGTGGCCACGAGGCACACACTTGCTTTTTTGAATGTGATGTAAAATTTGTATATTAAAAGTTTTTATATTTTCTATCAACTGCATTTGTCTTCCAGAAATACTATTAATTTAAATTAAAATGGTTAGTATTAACAGACGTGCACTATCCATTTTTGTGGTTTCTTTTTTTTTTTTTTTTCCATTGGCAAGAACACTGTGCCAGGCCCAGCCTGGGTGTCTAGAGTCTGTGAATAAAATTGTTACCAAGGTGTCTGGGCCTTGTGTCTCCTTGGGTCCATTCCAGATGAGTGGGGCAGAGGTGGGGGGCTCTCGGATGGGTGGCGTAGGAAAGCAGGAAGGGAGGGGGCAGGGTGTTTGGCCCCATCTGGGAGCTCCCTCCAGGGAAAGAAATTTTGCCTGGACCTTGGAGGCAGATATTTCTAAACATATGAAGGAATAGAGATAAGAGCATCAAAGCCCATGATGTATAGAAGAAGGTCATCCTACCCCCCAACAGTGATAGCCTGGTAACATACTCAGACCCGTCACTGTCTCCTCTGCTGGAGGGGTCTTTGACTTATGAAAGCCTTGAGGGGAGGGAATCTAAATAAGATTCATCTCAATATTTTTGGGAGCCTCTCCTTGCCAGTTATAAAGAGAGAAATGTGAGACTTCCCTGGTCGTTCAGTGGTTAGGACTACACCTTCCAATGTAAGGGGTGTGGGTTCAACCCCTGGTCAGGGAGCTAAGATTCCATGTGCCTTACAGCCAAAAAACCAAGATACAAAACAGAGACAATATTGTAAAGACTTTACTATATTCATTGGTTAGCTCTATAAATTTTCTGGTGGCATCTTTAGGGTTTTCTATGTATAGAATCATATATACAAAGGGAGATTAGTCAGCCATAAAAAAGAACACATTTGAGTTGGTTCTAAAGAGGTGGATGAACCTAGAGCCTATTATACAGAGTGAAGTAAGTCAGAAAGAGAAAAATAATTATTGTATACTAATGCATATATATGAAATCTAGAAAGATGATACCAATGAACCTATTTTCAGGGCAGCAATGCAGATGCGGAGAAGGCAATGGCACCCCACGCCAGTACTCTTGCCTGGAAAACCCCATGGACAGAGGAGCCTGGTAGGCTGCGGTCCATGGGGTCGCTAAGAGTCGGGCATGACTGAGCGACTTCACTTTGACTTTTCACTTTCATGCACTGGAGAAGGAAATGACAACCCACTCCAGTGTTCTTGCCTGGAGAATCCCAGGGACGGGGGAGCCTCTTGGGCTGCCTTCTATGGGTTCGCACAGAGTCAGACACGACTGAAGCGACTTAGCAGCAGCAGCAATGCAGATGCAGATGTAGAGAAAGGACTTGTGGACACAGTGGGGGAAGGAGAGGGTGGGATGAATTGAAAGAGTAGCAAGGAAACATATACCTTAACCATATGTAAACAGCGAGCCAGTGGAAATTTGCTGTATGATGCAGGGAGTTCAAGTCCAGTGCTCTTTGACAACCTGGGGAGGTGGGAGGGAGGTTCCAGAGGGAGGGAACATAGGTATGTGAGCATTCTCAGCTGTGTCCAGCTCTTTGAAACCCTATGGACTGTAGCCTGCCAGGCTCCTATGTCCATGGGATTTTTCAGGCAAACATATGTATGCTGCTGCTGCTGCTGCTAAGTCACTTCAGTCGTGTCCGACTCTGTGCGACCCCATAGACAGCAGCCCACGAGGCTCCCCTGTCGCTGGGATTCTCCAGGCAAGAACACTGGAGTGGGTTGCCATTTCCTTCTCCAGTGCATGAAACTGAAAAGTGAAAGTAAAGTCGCTGAGTCTTGTCTGACTCTTAGCGACCCCATGGACTGCAGCCCACCAGGTTCCTCCATCCATGGGATTTTCCAGGCAAGAGTGCTGGAGTGGGGTGCCATTGCCTTCTCCAAAACATATGTATACCTATGGCTGATTCATGTTGATGTATGGCAGAAACCAACACAATATTGTAAAGCAATTATCCTCCAATTAAAAATAAATTTTAAAAAAGACTAAAAATGGTCCACATTAAAAAAAAGTCTTAAAAAATTTTTTTTAGAAAAAAAAGAGGTAAGCAAGAGGTTGGGGTAAGCACAACAGATGGGGGCCAAGGGGAACCAACGTCCTCTGAGCCAAGGAAGTGCTTTCTGCACATCATCTTACCTTAACCTAGTCCTCACAGCAGCACCCCCGGGGTAGGAACTGTTGTGATGTTTCACCTGAGGCACAGAGAAGTTAAGATATCTACTCCAGATAACACAGCTGGTCAGTGGCTAGTCCAGGACTTGGGCCACAGCTTGACTCCAGAACATCCTTCTCATCAGAAACTGGGCAATTTATTGGCCAGACATTTATTGAGCACCTCTGTGTTCAAAAGATGGTGCAAAGTGCTGGGGCACAGGAAAGAGGTAGAACCCTTGACTTCAGCTGGTGGCTGACCCAAGGAAGGAGTCCCTCAGTCTGTCTAGCAGGCTTCATGGAGGATGTGGCCTTGGAGCTGACTTGAAGGGTGAGTAATATGCCTGTTGCGTGTAAGTGAGAGCGCTTCCCAGGTGGTTCCGTGGTAAAGAATCCACCTTCCCAGGTGGTCCGTGGTAAAGAATCCACCTGCCAGTGCAGGAGATGTGAGTTTGATCCCTGGCTCAGGAAGATCCCTTGGAGAAGGAGATGGCAACCCATTCCAGTATTCTTGCCTGGAGAATCCCATGGACAGAGAAGCCTGGTGTGCTACAGTCTGTGGGATCACAAAGAGTCAGACATATCTTATCGACTAAACAACAACATGGAAATAAGAGGAGACCATTTTACTTTGAGCAAAGGTTTAGATCACATCAGCTGCTCAGTTGTGTCCGACTCTTTGCGACCCCATGAATCGCAGCACGCCAGGCCTCCCTGTCCATCATCAACTCCCGGAGCTCACTCAGACTCATGTCCATCGAGTCAGTGATGCCATCCAGCCATCTCATCCTTGGTCGTCCCCTTCTCCTCCTGCCCCCAATCCCTCCCAGTATCAGAGTCTTTTCCAATGAGTCAACTCTTCCCATGAGGTGGCCAAAGTACTGGAGTTTCAGCTTTAGCATCATTCCTTCCAAAGAAATCCCAGGGCTGATCTCCTGCAGAATGGACTGGTTGGATCTCCTTGCAGTCCAAGGGACTCTCAAGAGTCTTCTCCAACACCACAGTTCAAAAGCATCAGTTCTTTGGTGCTCAGCTTTCTTCACAGTCCAACTCTCAATGACCACAGGAAAAACCATAGCCTTGACTAGACGGACCTTTGTTGGCAAAGTAATGTCTCTGCTTTTCAATATGCTGCCTAGGTTGGTCATAACTTTCCTTCCAAGGAGCAAGCATCTTTTAATTTCATGGCTGCAATCACGATCTGCAGTGATTTTGGAGCCCAAAAAAATAAAGTCTGACACTCTCTCCACTGTTTCCCCATCTATTTCCCATGAAGTGATGGGACCAGATGCCATGATCTTAGTTTTCTGAAAGTTGAGCTTTAAACCAACTTTTTCACTCTCCTCTTTCACCTTCATGAAGAGGCTCTTTAGTTCTTCTTCACTTTCTTCCATAAGGGTGGTGTCATCTGCATACCTGAAGTTATGGATATTTCTTCCGGCAATCTTGATTCCAGCTTGTGCTATTATCTGTGTGGCAGAGGCTAATGAGTTTGGAAGCACTGGCTGGCTGCAAACCTTCAAGACGTGTTGGCTGTAGAAATGAATGAGCAAGGGTGGGAACTAGGAAACTGAATCATCAACACTGGAAACGAACATTGAGCATCGATTCTGCTTTCACAGGACACATTCCTCCATTCTGATGAAGGATGATTTGCAGGATTCTCAGAGAAAAAGAAAATGTATTGCTGAATCTAACTATTTTGTGAGACTTAAAATGTTTAGGGGTTACTGTGGACAGAGGAGGTGTTTGCAAAGATTTATATGTTTTCCCTTAAGCTGCAGTGGAGGGTGGGCTTCCCCGCTGGTGCTAGTGGTAAAGAATCCACCTGCCACTGCAGGAGACACAAGAGATGCAGGTTCAATCCCTGGGTCGAGAAGATCCCCTGGAGAAGGAAATGGCACCCAAGCCCAGTGTTCTTGTCTGGAAAATTCCATAGGCAGAGGAGCCTAGGCTACAGTCCTGCAGGCCGCAAGGAGTCAGACATGAATTAGTTGACTAAACCAACCGACTGGCCTTTGCACTTTTTTCCTTTCTCGATAGGTTATTTTTATCTTTTGAGGAAGCTCTAATCAGTGGCAATGGAAACCTCTTTACCCAGGGCCTGAGTGTAGGTGGGGGAGGTTGATGATTAACCAGGGCAAATTGAGGTCCTGGTGGGAGTTCCTCTGTCCTTCTGCTTCATCGAAGCTTCCAGACTGACTTGAAAGCAGTAGGGGGAAGGAGCTTTTGGCAAACAAGGCTATGTCTTCAGCCCACTGTTTCACATCTAAAATCTCCTAGCTCTGTGCCCTGAAACCCATCTTTAAATGCTATTCTATTCAAGTAGGTGGTACATATAGGGCCTGATGATGGGGCTCCCAGGCACAAGGCCTTCCTATGTCTCCCATTTCTTTGATTATAGGAAACAGCCTTCATTTGGCCTCCATGACCTTCCCTGAGTTCCAACTGTAAGAAATAAAAACTCAAAATGGTCCATTTTCAAGGACAACTAGCCTAGAGTGACACTCTGCTGATGTAAGAGCCCTTAGGATGTTGCATAGGAAAATCCAGACAAAGGGAGAGTAATAAATCCAAGTGGCTTTCTTGGGAAGATTGTTAACCCCGTAGTACTTAGTCAATGAGGAACCAGGGGAGGGACTTGCATGCTGAGAGGATAAAAACCCCATTGACTCTGGGTCTACAGCCTTCCCACCAGACACTCGATCTTACAAGACTATCATTAAAGCCTTCTTGCTGCACCTTGTATCTCCAAGTCTATTCCTTGGGTTGGGACTGGTGGGCTTTATTTCCCACACAAGGGGCAGATTCAAGCTGTTGTTAATTAGGGAAGGGAGAGAGTTAGAGACCAAGGAGAAACAGTCAAGAGCAGCCTTGGGACAAGGTCCTGTTTCCCCATCAACGGATACATACCATAATATCTTTGAGCTGTTTGGCAGATACTGAAACCCCTTCCAGGTGTAACAATTAATGATGGTATGCTGACCACAAGCATGTAGACCCCAGACCAGTTGGACCTGAAGTCTACTCACCTCACCACCAACCCATCAGAAGGATGTCCATGGACTGAACACGCCCTCTTTGAACTATTACTATAAAACTTTTTTTATAGTAATAAAAAATAGGGTTTTTTATTCCTCACTATTTTCCCCAAGTTGGGACACAAGGTTTTGAAGGCATTTAGCCCAGTGTGGCCCCCTTTTCCTGGCACAAAAATAAAGCTGCTGTTTTCTACCTCACTCAAAACTCTGCCTCTGAGATGTGATCTGGCGCCAGTATACAGAGAAGCTGAGCTTTTGGCATCACAAGTGCATGTCCTCTGCAGG
Organism: Bison bison bison; assembly: GCF_000754665.1. Lineage (NCBI taxonomy): Eukaryota > Metazoa > Chordata > Mammalia > Artiodactyla > Bovidae > Bison > Bison bison. Next base: position 4,783,988 of record NW_011495033.1, on the reverse strand, counting down.
AGTAGATGGTTCCAGATTTGGGCACTGGAGAGAAGACTTCCCTGGAATATATTGGTGAGTGGGCAGGGTGCTGGCGGGTGCTTTGGCTGGTCTATGGAGAAGGGAGACACAGAACCACCAGCTGCTAAGATGAAGATGAAAGCTGATAAAAACAAAATTCCACTGAGTAAATCTGAAGATCTAATTGGCTTTATTATTCAGTGATTCATGAATCAGGCAGCATCTGATATTGTAAACAGAAACTGAAAGGTTGTAAAAAAAAAGAAAAAAGAAAGGTTTTTAGAGGTAGAAGGAGGGTGGGGAGTAGGAGCTACTAACAAAAGCTAACAAAGGACTGTTTCATACCCACTCACCTTCTTTTGGAAGCAGGGCAAGTGTCACTCTTGTAGATTGCTTCTTCCTCCCAAGGATGGAGAGGGCCCAGGAGATGGATTACCACCAGAGTGCAGACCAGAACATTCCAGTCAGGCTGATTAAGACTACGTTCCTAGGGGGAGTTCCCTGATGGTCCAGGGGTCCCAGCTTCCACTGCAAGGGGCTTGGGTTCACTCCTTGGTTTTGGAATTAAGATCCTGCATGCACAAGAGAAGACTCTACACATGGACATCACCAGATGGCCAACACTGAAATCAGATTGACTATATTCTTGGCAGCCAAAGATGGAGAAGCTCTATACAGTCAGCAAAAACAAGACCGGGAGCGGACTGTGGCTCAGATCATGAACTTATTGCCAAATTCAGACTTAAATTCAAGAAAGTGGGAAAAACCACTAAACCATTTAGGTATGACCTAAATCAAATCCCTTATGATTATACAGTGGAAGTGAGAAATAGATTTAAGGAACTAGATCTGATAGACAGAGTGCCTGATGAACTATGAATGGAGGTTCATGACATTGTATAGGAGACAGGCATCAAGACCATCCCCATGGAAAAGAAATGCAAAAAAGCAAAATGGCTGTCTGGGGAGGCCTTACAAATAGCTGTGAAAAGAAGAGATGCAAAAAGCAAAGGAGAAAAGGAAAGATATTCCCATCTGAATGAAGAGTTCCAAAGAATAGCAAGAAGAGATAAGAAAGCCTTCCTCAGCGATCAATGCAAAGAAATAGAGGAAAACAACAGAATGGGAAAGACTAGCGATATCTTCAAGAAAATTAGAGATACCAAGGGACCATTTCATACAAAGATGGGCTCGATAAAGGACAGAAATTGTATGGACCTAACAGAAGCAGAAGATATTA